>NC_057861.1:31782500-32082500 GCF_019393635.1 Dromiciops gliroides | reverse complement strand
TCTGAGGCCGGATTTGAACTCAGGTACTCCTGAATCCAGGGCCGGTGCTTTATCTACTGCGCCACCTAGCCGCCCCTTTGGGCAAGTTTTAACAACCTACTTGGTCTGTTTTAACCACACATATTGGGGGAGGGGGGTGGCGGCTTGGGATTTTTTTTTTCCTAGTCTTTTTGGAGGGAGTTGCAAAGGTCAAAGTTAACAACCCCGCCCCACAGCAATAGACATATATTTCAGGCTTTGGTTCTCCCTCCTACCCCCACCCCCTTGACCAGCTCAATTCTCAGCTCCTCTGGTGGTAAAATAAAGGAGCTGAGCTAACTGGCCTTAAAGGCCCCTCCTAGCTTTCAAACCTGAAGACCTGATACCAACAGCCAACCTTTATTTTGCTCCTTAAAGTCTGCCAAGTGCTTTCCTGTATTACCTGGTTTGAGCCGACCAGATCAGAGAGGAGTTTTGCAAAGGCGGACTCCTGAGCAGTCCAGAAGGGCTTTCCAAAGTCAGTGGGAAAAGCTCTTAAAACCCAGGGTCCCAAGGAATCATGAAGTCTGTCTCCTGTTCCGCCCCCAGCAAGTTAGACGTCCCCAACCTAAGTCAGGAAACCAGGGTCTCATGTTGCCTGGCACCCTGTCCGTCCCAGTGCCCGTGTGACTCTGGGCGAGCTGCTTCCTTGGCCAGCCCTGAGTCTCTGCCATAGGAGGGCTTGGTCTCCCAGGAGCCTTTCCAGCCAGACTGAATTGGGACTGCATCACTTCCTTGCTTAAGCAAATAGCAGAGGCCCTGCCCTTTCTAATGAGGCTGAGGCACAACTTCCTGCCAGCATATGGCTCTCCCTTGTCTTGCTGAAGGGTAGCCAGGCCAGCTGCTTCTCCCGCTGTCCCTTTTCCCTGGCCTCACTGCCAAGTTCCCTTCTTTCCCTCCCCAACAACCTCCCCCCTTCCCCCCTTTTCCCTTTGCCAGCCCTGAAAAGTGCTCTTGGCAAGGTGCTGGCCTGCAGACTCGGGCCTCCCAGTGGGGAGGTCAGTCCTCATCAAAGGAAGGAAAAACAGGAAATGGGGATGGGGGAAAGGCAGACTGAGCCCACTCCACGGGGAATAGGGGGAAGGGAAGGCAAGGCCTTTTAAAAGGAGGGGCTTATAGATGGCCCTCCCTCCAGAGGGTGGCTCTCACACTATCCCAGCTAGAGCCCTCTTTTCCCCCCTCAAACTGCCCTAGAAAAGGAAGTCTTTATATATACACACCCTGTCTCCTTGCCCCTATGTTCTTGGTAATGTCTAACTGCAACCCCTCCTGCTAGAATTTCAGTCCATTTTTACTTGTCCTCCTGCCTCAAATGCCTTATCTTGGCACTGAGGTGGCCAGGATTTTCAGGCGGTGTCAGTGAAATATTTGGCCATCCAAGGACCAAGGGGGAGGCAAACTCCCCACCAGGGAGCAAATTCAACTCAAGACCCCGTGCTAGGGTGAGAATGGCCTTGACTCTTCCTGGTGTGTCATCTTTTCTAAAGAAGAGTTGGTCCAGTCTCCTTGACACCAAGGCCGGGTCTGACATTTCTCTTCCTGGGTACCTATGCTCTCAGAAGGCACCCCTGGTTCTTTGGCATTTCAGGGGATCGTAGAACTCCACACCTGGAAGATTCTTCCAAGACACCATCTGTCCCAAAAAACTTGTTTTCGAAGACAAGGTTCAAGGACATTCAATATCTCCCCGAAGCCACCTGAGCAATAAGAAGTAAAAAAAACCAAACCAAACCAAAGGGGGCAGCTAGGTGGTGCAGTGGATAAAGCACCAGCCCTGGATTCAGGAGGACCTGAGTTTGAATCTGGCCTCAGACACTTGACACTTACTAGCTGTGTGACCTCGGGCAAGTCACTCAACCCTCATTGCCCTGCCACCCCCCCCCCCCAAAAAAAAGTCAGGATTCCTACCCACATCTTGACTCCAAATCTATTACTCCTTCTTCACTGCAGCAGCCCAGCAGCCCTGGAGCTGCCTGGAGAGAGGAGGGGAGGAGTTTTCAAGAAGTACAAATTGGGTTGCAAGATGCCTTCCCTCTGAGATGACCTCTCATTTACATTGTATAGATCTTAGATGTTGGTGTTTGCGTGCTGCCTCTCCCAATAAAAAGTGAGCTCCTTGAGGGCACAAAATGGGTTTTTGACTTTTATTCCCAGCACTTAGTAGGGTCCCTGACACATAGTAAGTGCTTTATAAATGCTTGTTGACTGACAACTCAGCTCTTGGGGACAGCTAGGTGGCACAGTGGATAAAGCACTGGCCCTGGATTCAGGAGGACCTGAGTTCAAATTTGGCCTCAGACACTTGACATTAGTTGTGTGACCCTAGCTGCGTGACCCTGGGCAAGTCACTTAACCGTCATTGCCCCGCAAAAAAAAGAACTACTCAGCTCTTCTCCCAAACCAATGGAATGTAAAGTCCACAAGGGCAGGATTGTTCTGTTGTCTTTCTATCCCAGTGCCTGGAACATGGTAGGTATTTTATAAATGCTTGTTGAATTGAGGGGCTCTTCCCATCGGACAGCAGAGCCTTGAGAAGACAGGACCCAATTCCATTTGCTGCTCTAAATAAAGACCCAGTCAGAGGGAAGTATCTCACCTCTACCCCAATAGCCAATGAGTTCCTTAGAGATTCTGTTTAATGTTTATTTCCTCCCCGCAACAAGCCATAATCACAGATTCAGAGTCCCAGAAAAGGGCCAGGCCCTCCCAAAGCATCCCCTGCCAATAATGCAGCCCCTGTACCCAACACGCTGAATATAAAATGGTAGAGAAAAGATGTAATTCCGTATTTTAAAAACGTGTCTCTCCTGAAGGGTTCCAGCTTGGGTCAGTTGGGGAACCCTGCTGGGTTAAGAAGTTTTTCTTATTGCAGATAAATAATCACATCTAGGGTGGAGAACTGTCCAGCACATCTCTTGAGCCACCAAAGTCCTCAGTTTGCTCCCCACCCCCTGCTTGACCACAGAGGTCCAGTAAGTGGACGGCCCTGCAGGGTTTCAGAACCACTGGGGGTGAAGATGCCACAGCAAATGGGATATCCAGCTGGATCTGTTTAAAACACAGATAGCTCCTGGCTCTGGGATCCACTCTTCTTCCCCATCCCCAAGCCCTGCAGGGCCTGGGGACTGGGGGGGATGTCTCCTTGACCATTTGGGTAAAGGGGAGCCAGGAGGGAGCCTTCCCATTTGCCCTGGGACCAGGGAGGGCTCCCCCTCCCCAGCCTCATTTCTCTTCAAAGTCAGAGCTGAGTGGCCTTAAGAGTTCATAAGCCGGGCCTGGTAGACACCATCCTCCTTCTGGAGCTGAAATGACAAGAGTGAATTAGCTCAGCATGGATGGATCCAGGAGCCACCCGGTGCCAACCTCCTCCCTGCTCATGCCTTGGGGTTTTTCGGGGACCTCAATCCAAGCAGAATGAGCTTATTACCCTTCTTTCCTCATAACCCTTGGCCTTTCCTGCTTCCTAAACCTCCCACCTCCAGAATGCCTTTGCCTCTACCAGCCAATCCCAGTCCAGCCCTGCCTAGCTCAGTCCCAAGTACAGCTCTTCAGACAGTAGAATGGAAGCTCTGGGTCCCAGCCCCTGCCACAGTGCTTGACTGTCAAAGACTAGGCCTGATAGTCTTGAGACCACCATGACAGTCTCTCCCCTTAAGGAAGAATAGCTTATAGCATCTATTCATGGAAAAATACAATGGTCTTTTTTTAAAGGTTAGTGCATTTGTGAACCCCCCAAATCTTTCCAACAGTTAGCTTTCTCTTCTCCCGGTACCCCACAAATGCCCTGTGTGCCCCAAGCCCTGATTTGCAAAGCGGCCAGCTTCAGGCTACCACTACTATCAGGGGATAAGCACCCCATTTTCAGAAGTGCACCTGAGGCTCTGTCTGGCTGAATGGACTCGTGTCTCTGGACTCCCTCAAACAGCACCAACCATTTGTGACTATGTTGAACTCTGTTAGTGTGTGTGTGTATCTGAGTTGTACATGGGGTCCCCTTCTCCCTTTCCAGTGTTTGCCAATAAAACTCTGCACTGACTCCTGTTGTTTATTCTCAGCATCCGGACTCACTAAGGTGCTGTGGAAAGGGAGGATCCACAGGGTTACCCCACACCCTCCCTTATCGCGGACGACATGAAACACCGACGCGTGATAAATGTTTGACTGAATCCTAAGTGTTTGGGTTGTACGTGTGCGAGTGTACATGGGTACACGTGTTGTTCTAGGAGAGGATGTTCCTCCGATGGCTCCTGCATCAGACTGGGGGGCTTTCTCAGGATTGAGGGGATGAGAAAAGAAAGGAGCCTTCTCCGCCAGACCGAGAATTCTCCAAGGATCACAGATAAAAAGAGTTCAACTCTCTCATTGTACACATGGGGAAACTGAGGTAGAAAAGTGACCTGCTAAAAATCCTATATTGTGGCAGGACCCACGTTGTTTTTTTTTTGTTTTGGTGAGGCAATTGGGGTTAAGTGACTTGCCCAGGGTCACACAGCTAGTAAGTGTCAAGTGTCTGAGGTCATATTTGAACTCAGGTCCTCCTGATTCCAAGGTCGGTGCTCTATGCACTGTGCCACCTAGATGCCCCCTGGGGATTTTTTAAGTTCCAAGCCCCACACCCTTTCAGAGGGGTGTCTCCTTCCTTTGTCCATGCCTGATATCAGGGCGAAGCTGGTACTTAACTATCTCATTTGAGCCTTGTCACTAGCCCTGTGAGGTGGGTGCTACAGTCTTTATTTTGTATAGATGAGAAGACCGTTTCAGAGAAGCTTGAAGTGACTTTCCTAAGGATACCCAGCTAGTAAATGTCAGAAGCAGCATTTGAATGCGGGTCTCCCCTGCATCAGGGTCCCACAATCTTTCCCCCACACCACAACACTTGACTGAATGGCCTGGTCTATCCAGAGAGCCACGTCTTCAAGGGTACCTGGTAGTCTTGCTTGGGCACCAGGGTGGGCTTCTGAGCTAGTGGGGGCTTCTTCAGGATACCCCGTCGAGGGCTGGCCACGGGGCGGCTGAACGGCGGCGGCTCCTCCTCCACGGGCTCGTCAATCACCCCGGCCAGCGCGTAATGCTGCTTCCGGAGCTCCCCCAGCCGCATCCTCTCATTCTCCAGCTTCTTCTCCAGTTCCAACACCTTCACCTGGAGGGACCCCCCCGAGCCCAGTCAGTCCTCTGTGTCAGCCCCCGAGGGGGTCTATCATAGTGCCCATCATTCAAGGCCACGTTCAAGAGGTGTCTCCGTGATGCCCTTCCTGACTAGTCCAGCCAACAAAGACCCCCCCCCCCCAATGACACAATTCAGCACCAAGGAGCCGGCTTTTAACTTACCTTTCCAGTGTTATTTTGCATTCCTACTACATATTTCCTAAAGTCATTGTGCTATCTCCCACCTTGGCTGTCCTCCCCACCCACAAGGCCTTCCTTCCTTCCTCATCTCTGCCTCTCCCATTCATAATTCCAACCCCCCCCCCCCGCCCCTCCACCACCTTTTAAAAAAATTATTTATTTATTTTTTTTTACAGGGCAATGAGGGTTAAGTGACTTGCCCAGGGTCACACAGCTAGTAAATGTCAAGTGTCTGAGGTCGGATTTGAACGCAGGTCCTCCTGAATCCAGGGCTGGTGCTTTGTCCACTGCGCCACCTAGCTGCCCCCCCCCCCACATAATTTACCTTTGTTCAAGGTTCAGCTCAGTGTTCCCTGATGCCTTCCCCACCTCGAAACGGAAGGGTCAATCTTCCTAGATTCACTCCCTGGAGTCTTCCTTCTTCCCCTTCACACCCTACCTTATATTATCCTTATCTGTCTATGTCATTTCAGGAGTGGGGTGTCCACTGCCTCCGGCCCTCACTCAGACATTGGACAAGCTTTGTGTTTGCTGAAGTGAATTCTTGCTTCAGATGGTTGCATGAATACAAAGACTGTTTTATAGAGATGATAATACTTATATGTTTACATGTTGGTTTACATAAAGGTTATTTAACTAAAGATTACATGTCGATACACACAGTGAAAATATTCACATGGTTTTATCTTCCCCTTGTACTTAGCCCATTGCCTAGGATGACTTGAAAAAATGTTTGCTGAATGAATTCAAGTCAACCTGGTCTCTCCGACAAGACTGTAAACTCTCTCAGGCCAAAAGGCTGTGCCTTATACTTCTCTGTATCCTCCATAATTCATAGCAGAGGACTGGACACAAAGGAGGGGTTTATAGACATGTAGTCCCTTGATGGATACCCCTGCCTTTCCACCCTTGGGACTCTGACCCTGCAAGGAGGCGGGGGTGGGAAGGGCCCTGTGCCCTACCTGAGTTTCCATCTCTTCCTTCTTCAGCTTGATCAACGACATCCCCGAGAAATCCATGGTGTCTGGGTGTCAGGGAGAATAGAGTAAGCTGGTAAGGAGGCAGCTCTCCCCTATTGTGCCAGTCAAAGACTGCCCCCCCCTTCCACTCCTGCTTCTAGCTGGACCTAATGGCTCCCACAGAAGGAGCCCTGAGGCATCCGACCCCTGCCCATCCCTCTTCCTGCCTGCCACAGGCTCTCCTCTGTGCTATGCCGGTATCTTACCTTTGTCTTCGATCTGCTCCTGGCCCTGACTTGGTGGAGGCCACCACGTTGGCGGCCATCTCGTTCACGGACCGCGAGCACTCCTGAAGCCTGCTGAGATTCCTACTGTTTTTGTCAGCTTTTACCTGCCAAAAGCCATGGGGACCCATCAAGCAGGAGCCATCACCTCCTGCAAGACTGGCGCTAGCTATACTGTGAAATCCCAGACTGTGCTACAATGTAACTGGTTTCCTCTGTCATTCCCTGAATTTTATTTTGTGCATTTAAAAACATGGTTCTGAGAAGGGGCTTCACTAGACTGAAAGAGGGGTCTGTGGCACAGAGAAGGTTAAGAATTCCTGGTGTGGAAGCACTTTCCTCAGAAAAACCCCATGAAGTAATAATAATAAATATAACATTTAAATAACAATAAAATATAAATATATTATAAATAAATAGAGTTATTAAATAGAAACAAATATTATGAACATACAAAACAAATAGAATACAATAAATAAAAACAAATAGAGAAAATATTAATTAAAATTAATTAAAATAGATAGGGTATATGGTGATTATTGAGGTTCAGAGATTTGCCTCCTGTCAGTTAAATGTCTGAGGTGGGATCAGAACCCAGCACTTCATGATTTCAAGCATCATGTTGAAGTCGGATGATTGCCCCAGGGCACCCTCAGTCTCCTCCCTCTGTAAACAAAGGGGGTTGGCCTGGATGGCTTCCCCTTCCCTTCTGGCTCTGGCAGTCTATTCCTCTAATCATAGGTCCTGTGCTTTGTAAGTGGTTGAGTTTTCAGAATTCTTGGTCTTCTAACTTTTATTTGAGAACTCTTTTTTAGCAGCCCACAATACAGCAGAGAGATAGATGACCCAAGAAGGCGATAGCAGGGAGATTCCTTGAGGGTGAGATCAATCCCTCCAAAAGGCCACAGGGCTGATGGTGAAACCCAGGTGGTGGATGTGCGGGTCAGGATGAATTATACATCTTAAAAGAATCCCCAGTATTTACCACAGTGTCAGGCATATGGTACACATACATATATGTTTACAGATTGACTAAATGTACTTATTTGTTACAAGGCAGGGTTCTACTAGAAAGTGACAGTGATGTGAAAAGAGAGAAGTGATTATCATGAAACATTAAAAAAAATTTTAAAAAGAAGAGTTCTGAATTTGAACTCAGAGCACCTGGGCATGAATCCACTTACTGTGGAACCTTGGACAAGTCACGTCTCTGTGAACCTCAGAGGGTCACAGGCATAGGGTGGGAAGAGAACTCAGAGACCATCTAGTCCAACTCCATCTTTTTGTAAACAAGGTAACAGAGGCACAGAGAGGTTAAGTGATTTACCCAGAGGCACACAGCTAGTCAGTGTCAGAGGCAGAATTTGAATCCAGGTCTTAAGGATCTTATGTAGTCTCTACTAAGCCTTGAGTTCTCTGTTTCCTCAGCTTTAAATGAAAAGGGCCAGATTAGATTTCTAGATCTAAGGTCTCTTCCAGACTCAATCTTATGCTCCAATGAACCGGACAAAGATGAGGCAATTATCACTTGCTGAAGAAGGCAAGATCTCTCAGAGCCTCCAGAGGGGCCCCTGGGCAGCTCCTCCAGGGACCTGGGGGAAAAGAGCCACCCCAGGGGACCTTGCTGGGGCTGCGCTCAGGGCCTCACCTTGGAGGCAGCCACCAGCTGGGCTGTGCTGGCTGCAATCTCGTGGGAGCAGACAATGAGCTCCTCATACTTTCCCGTGTGCAGGACCACCTTGTCAGCAGACTCCCTGTGGAGGGGGAGGGGCAGAGAATCACACCGAAGCTCAGAGCTGACCAACAAGCCCCCCTTCAACATCCCCAACAAATGCTCATCCAGCTTCTAGTGACGGCGAACTCACTACCTCCCTGGACAGCAATTTGGGACAGTTCTCACCGATGACACCGAGCCTAAATCTGTCCCCTTCCAACTTCTCCCCCATTGCTACTGGAATCATTGGAAGGGACCTTAGAAGCTGAAGAGGCCCACCTCTTTATTTTACAGATGAGGAAACTGAGGCACAGGGTCTGGCCTCAGGCCTTCCTGTCTGCTCCCAGTTCTGCCCACTGGGGCCCAGGAGGACAAGGCTAGTCCTTTTCCTCCTGGCAGCCGATGCCCAATACTTGAAGACAGCTACCCTAAGTCTTTTCTCCTCTAGGCTAAATACCCGTTCCCCCTTCCACCCAACAGGAACAGAGTTGTCTCCCTTCCCAGACTCCTCAGGCTGGCCTGCTGGCTTTGTCTGTCTGACAGCTGGGCAAGATCAGACCTGATACCAGAGATAGGCTTACACCTGTAACTAACTGCTTCTTGCTCTCCAGAAGCCTGGCCAAGACTCACTCACAAGCAGCAGCCCAGGGCTCCCAAGGGCAGAGACCTCAGGGCAAGGTCGGGGAAACCGAGCCAGCAGCTCAAATCTCCCTCATTCACATCACAGCTTTTCAAATACTTGAAGACAGCAAGGCCCATCCCCCGAGGCTCAACAGCACCCCCATTGCTTCAATCTCTCCCATGGGCCATGGATTCAGGGTTCTCCATTACCCCCCTTCCCTGGTTTATTAATGTCCTTCCCTAAGCCCCAAGACTCCTATGGTAATGTGACTAGAAGAGAAGCAGATCATCAGGCTGTGCGTGTGTGTGTGTGTGCGCGCGCGTGCGCATGTGCGTGCATGTATGCGTGTGAGTGTGATAGGGTCAGGGTGGTCAGCCATGTCCCAAACATGATCAGTCCCACGGCTTTGGCTTCCCCAGAAACTCAGCTCCAGGCCACACTCCCTGGGATGATTCACCCAGGGATGGCAGACACCCAAGTTTCACAGCCCCCAAGCAAGGCACAGTGGAAAGAACATTGAATTTAGGATCAGGAAACTTGGCTCTCAATCCCTGCTCTGATACTAGCTGTGAGACCCTGGGCAAGTCACTGAACAGCGCTGGGCCTCCGTTTCCTCCCTGATAAAAACGGGGCTGGGCGGCCTCCTGGGCTTCTCCCGGCTCTCATCTCAATCGATGAGTCCAGCCGGCTGGCTCCAAGCTTCCTTCTCATTGCCTTGGCCAAGGATGCCAGGAAGAGGGGTGGAGGGGGACGGAGAAGTTGTTTTTCCCACCCAGGCAGCCAGAGGCCTCACCATGACCTTCCTCCCTCTCCCAGCCTGGACCTACACCAGCTGGGTGGCTCCCCAGCCCACAGCCTTGGATGCCGAGATGAGGCCTTCAGTCCAGCGTGAGTTCTTGGCGTAGAATTCCTGCTGGGTTGCTGCCCCCTGGTGGTAAGAGGAGGACAAGACAAGCTCAGTGAAGTCAGCACCTCAACCCTGAATCCTTTTCCCCTGAGGCTTTTATTCTCAAAACAAGGGGCTCTCAGCTATCTGGGGAGTGGGGGTGTTAGGGGATGATTTAATTTGTAGGGTTTGTGGATTAAAACTGACCCTCCCTCAACCCCCAGAATCACTTTATTTTATCTTCCTCTCTCGCTAGTCACTACCTAGTTCTAAAGTAAGCTCTTTGAGGGCAGGGACTGTTGTGGTTCTGTCTCTGTACCCCGCCCCCCGCAGCTCCTGGAACAGGACTTAGCATGGGTTCACCAAACAACAACAGGGAGTTATAAGGAGCCCAGTTTTACTGATGACGAAATTGAGGCTCAGTGAGGAGCCTGGGGTCATGAGCTCCTGCTTTTAGCAAAAGGGAGGCAACATGATACCAAGAAAATGCAATGGATATAGTCAGAGGCCTGGGTTCAAATCCCAGCTCTGCTGATTGCTGTATGACCTTGGACAAATGACTGAACCTCTCCGTGCCCCAGATTTCTAATCTCCAAAATAGAGGAGTTAGAACTCTGAGACACTTCCCAATTTGTAAGTCTGTAAGATCATAATAATGATGTTCAGGGCAGCTAGGTGGTGCAGTGGATAGAGCATCAGCCCTGGACTCAGGAGTACCTGAGTTCAAATCTGGCCTCAGACACTTGACACTTACTAGCTCTGTGACCTTGGGCAAGTCACTTAACCCCAATTGCCTCACTAAAAACAAAACAAAACAAAACAAAAAAATAATGATGTTCAGTCATTTCAGTCATGTCAGACTCTCTGTGACCCCATCTGGGGTTCTCTTGGCAGAGATACTGGAGTGATTTGCCATTTCCTTCTTCAGCCCATTTTTACAGATGAGGAAACTGAGGCAAGTGTGGGCAAGGTGAAGTGACTTGCCCAGGGTCACACAGCCAGTAAGTGTCTGAGGTCACATTTGAACTCAGGACTCCAGGCCCAGCGCTCTATGCACTATGGCGCCACCTAGCACCACAACATATCTATAGCACTCTAGTTTTCAAAGCCCTTTAAACACTGTCTTATTTGAGCATCACGATACCCTTGTGAGGTAGATGCTGTCCAAAGTCCCATTTTACAGATGAGGAGACAGGCTCAGAAATATCAGAGGCGGGCTTTAAACCCAGGTCTTCCTCATTCCAAATCCAAAAGTCCATTCACGACGCCATTCCCTCTTACCCCTAGCAATTTGGATAAGAGGTTTGGCTTTATTAGAGGTATGACCCTGGACTAGTCACTTCACTTCTGTGCCTCAGTTTCCTCATTTGTAAAATAAAGGAGGGGGGAGGAAGGGAGTCTATGGCTACCAAGGTCCCTTCTAGCCACCAATCCGTAACCCTATCATCCTATTCAAGACTCCCATCTCCTGGAGGGTTTTAGAAGCTGCTGATGACAATCAGGGCTGGATAACATTTCACGAGGTGGGGCAGGGCAGTGGTTACTGCAGAAGGCACCAGCCTCTGGCCCTGTGGGAAGCTCAGTTCCATGTGTTAAATGACCTCAACAGTCCAATCCAAACTACACTAAGTGTCTCATGGACACCAGGTGCTGTGGGCTATAAAGACAAAAGGCCAAACAAGGCTTGCCCTCAAGGGGCTTACATTCTACAAACCTCGACAGACAAGTAGGTACAAAGTGGGGGAAGCTAACAAATGTGTATGTGGGGGGAAACGAGGCAGATATCCTCCCTAAAGTATACTTCTGCCCTAACATTATATGTCTGTTTTCTGTCTTAAAATAAGGGTTTGTTTTATTTTGTTTTAGGTTGTTGGTTTTTTGTTTTAAACCCAAAACCCTAAATAATTTGGAGTTGTCCTTTCTTCTAAACAATTAGGATTTTCTTCTTCTTCTTCCACTTCTGGGTCATGCCCAGCTTCAGAAACATTTCTAGGCCCGTTCCCTTCCTCCCAGGTGGAGCCATTGAGGCCTCTGCTGGTTCTGATGCTCTGGGTGATGACTCAGGCAGGGGAGGCTTCCCGGAGGAGGTGGCCCCTGATCTGAGCCTTGAAGGAAGCTACAGATTTCAAGAGGAGGCAGGAAAAGACGGGCCCTCCACATTCTTGTGTTCCCCAAGCCCACCCGGGCCCTTTCCCTTTCTGGGTGGGCTCTCTCCAGACTCACCCTCCCGCTTTCCACAATCTCCTTCTGCAGGCTGGTGGATGTCATCACCAGCAGTCGGATTGCCTGGCAAGGTCAAGAACCACATCTTATTCTAGAGCAGGCCAGTCCCGGAGAGGGCCCCCTCCCTCCCTCCAGTCCCTCTCCCCCCGGGCTGTGCCTCCCCGCCTCCCAAAGCTGTGGGGGTGGGGGGCACAATGCCTTGGTTACCTTCATGAGGTCAGTGCAGGAGTTGAGAATCCTAGAAAGAAGAGGGAGACACCCCCCAGCCCCAGGTTGGAACGTGGTCTGAAACCCAGTTCCTTCTGATCCACAATCATGACTGACTGAAAAGTGTCCCCCCACACCCCAGCCCAAACCTCCCCTCTTGCAGGACTGGCCTTCTGCCAGTGACCAGAGCACCAGCCCGGGAGTGGGGCAGGGAGTGGGGGGCCCCTCACCTCTCGTTCACTTCCAGCTTTACTCCCGAGCTCTCGTGACGGGCCTGGTTCATCATATCCTGGGGAGAAGCGGATGACGGCCTCAGAGCTGGAAGGCAGTTTGGAGCTCATCCAGTCCAACCCAGATGGGGACACTGAGGCTCAGGGGAGGGCTTTACAAATCATCTGAGCCCCAGTGGACGAACCCAACACTTCTGAGCAAGCCCAGAGATTAAGTCTGGCTTTCCTCGGCACCGTCCTATCTACCCTAGGAAAAGGTGCCAAGCAGCCCAGGGGAAGGTGGCCATCCAGTTCACTGACTGGCCCCCAAAACCACACTGGAGAATGGCAGGTTCTTTTTTTTTTTTTTTTTTTTTTTTTTTAGTGAGGCAATTGGGGTTAAGTGACTTGCCCAGGGTCACACAGCTAGTAAGTGTTAAGTGTCTGAGGCCGGATTTGAACTCAGGTCCTCCTGAATCCAGGGCCGGTGCTCTATCCACTGCGCCACCTAGCTGCCCCCAGAATGGCAGGTTCTTGAATGTTCTTGGAAGGGGAGGTCAGGTTGCCCACAGTTATCCTCGGGGTCTTCTGGCTCACAGCCTGGTTGGCCAGGCCCAGCCACACACCTCTAAGGGGGTCGGGGTGAATGGACGGGGCCCTGGCTCACCTCGATCCGTCGAACAGCGTTTTCAATGGCTGCTGACGTGGCAGCCATCTCCTTGTCCACCAAGTCACCCAGCTCTTCTTGCCGCACGTCCAGGCTTTTGGGCTTCAGCTCCTGTTGGGGGGAGGGTTGGCACGTGAGCAGTTGAGGGAGACGAGGTAGGTGCCCAGGCATGCGAAGGGCTCATGTTGGGGGAACATCAGGATTTCCCTTTTACAGACTTTGGCACCTGAAGCTATTTGAACATGGTCACATGGTTTGGAAACAGCAGTCCAGCTGGGATTAGAACCCAGGTCCTTCTGATAATCACTGCCTCCAAGAATGACCCACCCCTGTTTCCTTGGCTCCCTTACCTGCCCTAGCTGGAGGATGCCTTGGAGGGGGCCCCTCATCCGGCTGGGGTCGGCCTGTTTCAGGGACTGCCTGTCCTTGAGCAGCCCTAGGTATTCAAGGCTCTGGGCCCCACACTCCCTGCATGTGTCAGTCAGTCCTATGGGAAAGAGTGGCAACAAGAATGATAACGATAGTGACAACTCCTCTCCCTTAGATAACGGGATTCCCTACAACACAACCACTCCCGCAAATGGTCCGGACCTGTGGCCCCCCGGGGTGTTGGGAATTTGTGATGTGGAACTTGGTGCAGACAGGAAACCCATCATCCCTTATAGACTTAAAAACTGGTTGTCAGTGAGTTGGGTGGCTACCCTGAAGTAAGCTGGTCTGGGTCACATCACTAAGACACATCAGAGGCAGGATATGAACCCAGGTCTTGACTCTGACCTGAACTCATGTCCCCTTGTCTCCAACCACTCCCTCCCCTTTCAGGGCCCAGTGGGAGGTTGACACTGGACAAAGCCAGACCATTATACTGTTCTGTCTCCTGCCAGGGTCCCTATTATTGGGTTCATTTTACAGATGGGGAAACTGAGGCCCAAAGAGGTCCACACTTGAGGCAACATAAGTAAAAAAATGCCAGACCACGGACTTGAACCCAGGTCCTCCTGACTCTAGCAGTCTTTTTGTTTTTGTTTTATTTTTGTGTTTATTTGTTTTTTTGCAGGGCAATGAGGGTTAAGTGACTTGCCCAGGGTCACACAGCTAGTAAGTGTCAAGTGTCTGAGGGTAGATTTGAACTCAGGTCCTCCTGAATCCAGGGCCAGTGCTTTATCCACTGTGCCACCTAGCTGCCCCCTCTAGCCGTCTTAATAATAGCTAATAAAGCAACCCAATGGTCTTAATAATAGCTAATATCACCGACATGATGCTTTAAGGTTTGCAAAGCAGTTTACATGTGTTGTCTCATTTGAGCCTTACAACCACCCTGCAAGAGAGGTGCTATTGTTATCTCTACTTTACGGGTGAGGAAACTGAGGTAGGCAGAAGTGAAGTGACTTGCTCAGGGTCATACAGTCACGTCTGAATACAGGTCTTCAACTTCAGACTCAGAGTTCTGTGCACCTTGGAGGTCTCCAAGCAGAAGTTGGACAACCACTTGTTTTTTGTTTTTGTTTTTGTTTTTGTTTTTGTGTTTGGTGAGGCAATTGGGGTCAAATGACTTGCCCAGAGTCACACGGCTAGTAAGTGTCAAGTGTCTGAGGTCAGATTTGAACTCAGGTCCTCCTGACTTCAGGGCCGGTGCTCTATTCCCTGCGCCATCTAGCTGCCCCTGGACAACCACTTGTAGGGGATGTTAGAGTGGAGATTCCTTTGGTGTATGGGCTGGAATGGATAATGGCTCAGATCCCGTTAAGCCCTTAAATTCTGTGGCTCTGTTAGGATGGGCTGTAAAACTCTGGGAGTTCTCTGGCATCTACGTAGTTATTTTTTATTTTTTTAGTGAGGCAATTGGGGTTAAGTGATAATATTTGTGCTTAGCCCAAGGTCACACAGCTAGTAAGTGTTAAGTGTCTGAGGCCGGATTTGAACTCAGGTACTCCTGACTCCAGAGCCTGTGCTCTATCCACTGTGCCACCTAGCTGCCCCATCTACGCAGTTATTTTGAGAGGGGGAGGAGGGGAGCAGGGATGGGAAGGAGGGGCAGGGCACAGTGGTCAGAGCAGGGCTGCGACATCCAGGTCTTGGCCAAACTCCTAAGCTGGTGGTCCCCAGGAACAGGCAATGGTGGGCACCAGGAGCGGATGGCCTCACAGACTGCTGGCCCCTGGAACTGAGTTCTGAGCCCAGGCTCAGTCATGGTAATAGAAGGTGATACATTGTGATTTTAAGACTTGCAAACCTTTCTTTTTTTTGTTGTTTTGTTTTGTTTTTTTGCAGGGCAATGGGGGTTAAGAGACTTGCCCAGGGTCACACAGCTAGTAAGTGTCAAGTGTCTGAGGCCAGATTTGAACTCAGGTCCTCCTGAATACAGGGCTGGTGCTTAATCCACTGTGCCACCTCGCTGCCCTGTGCAAACCTCTTTTCACACACTGCTCCTCACAACACAGTGATGGACATGCTGTGATTGATTCCACTTCACAGCTGCAGAAACTAAGGCCCAGTGGGTCTGAGGCTGGATTGGATGAGCCCAGGCTCTCCTTAACATTTTTTCTTTGCCACACCCAACCTGGAGAGAAGGATGGGGAGAAAGCCTGCCACTCACGGTCAGCATGGTCTGTGGGAGCCAGATGTGAGGTGGCGCTCCCATTGATGATGGTGTCCGCGGCCAGGTGAGAAAACTGGGCCAGTGCTGCCACTAGCGCGGAGGAATCTGTGAAAATGGAGAGGGAGAAGGGAGAGGGAGAGGGAGAGGAAGAGAGAGAGAGAGAGAGAAAGAGAGAGAGGGAGAGGGAGAGGGGGGGAGAGAGAGAGAGAGAGAGAGAGAGAGAGAGAGAGAGAGAGAGAGAGAGAGGAATAAAAGGGTACAAATTAAGTCCCCAAAATAGAAATTTGTTTGATTTTTCCTTGTAGCCCAGATAGTGAGACTGGACTTCTTTGCGGGGAGTAAAAGGGATGGAAACAGTTGGGGCATTTCCCTCAACTTGAGGAAGCCCCCCCTTTTAAACTCTGGGATTAAGGAAGGCACAACAGATCTGAAAGTTGGATGTTAGAATGTGAATCCCTGTGTAGACTGTAAGTTCCCTGAGGGCAGGAGCTTTTTCATTTTTCTCTTTGTACCCCCAGTGCCAAGCACAGTGTGGCACATAGCAGGCACCTTCTTGTGTAGGAAGCCCTTTTCTGGTCCCTCCAGAGACATATTTGAGATAATATTTGTGCTTAGTACAGTGCCTAGAACTCAGTAGTCACTACATAAATGTTTATTCCCTCCCCTCCCTTCCAGATGCAAGTGTCTAAAATGACCTAGTATCTACTCCCCCTTTAGTAGGTACCAATGTATGGACATGTTATCTTCTGACTTCCCATTAGACTGTAATCTCCCTGAGGACAGAAATTGTTTGGCTTCTGTTTTTCTATCTCCAGTGCAGCACACAATGCTTGAAGCATAGTAGGTACTTAAAAAATGCTTGTTGAAAGGCCCAGGGCATGCTGTCCCCACTACTGGGCACTCCTCAGCCTAACCAAGGCCATAACTATGGTCTTCATTAGACTGGAAGCACCTGCAGGGTGAAGGGCTGTCTTTTGATTCTTTTTACCTTCCCAGTATTTAGCACAGCAGATAGCAGGTGCTTAACAGATGCTTACTGACTGACTCTGCTTGCAGCAGTTCCATCCCTCTCACCCCTAAAGTGACTCTGAGGTCCTTGAGAAGCTGTTGTCTCCCCAGGCTGGGACCCAGCGGCTCCTCCTGTCCACTTACCGGTCATCGATGCCATGTACTTCATCTGCCCCTTCTCCAGGGCACTCAAGGCATCCAGGGCAGCCTGGGCCCGGTTCACCAAGTAATCTGAAAACATAGATCAGAGGGGAGGGGACAGGGAACAGGGACCGTGAAGGACAAAGGACCGACAGCTGACGCTTCTTCCCATCATCACGACTCCTGGCCTGGCCAGGCCCGTGGACCCTTCTAGTAGCTGCCTTTCCATGGTGGGGACCCAATTCACTGTACTCTGAGAGGTGGGGCTCAAGGGAATAAAGAGCCCCCACAGACCCCAGCCCAGCAGGGACCCAGAGGTCTGAGAAAGCCTGTTTCCTCCAACCCATAGAACTAGGTCTTCCTCTCAAATTCTGCTCTGTGTGGGGGCAGAATTTTTTGTGCTAGCCAAAATCTGGAAACAGAGCGGGGGTTCCACATCACCTGGGGAATGGCTGAACAAAGTATGGTTCGTGAATGTAAAGGAACAACACCGTGTCCTAAGAAATGACACCTACAATGGATGCAGAAAAGCATGGGAAGATTATCTAAACTGATGCAGAGGGAAGGAAGTCAGACCCAGGGAAACAACACATAGTGAGGTCTTAATGAGTGCAAACAAGGAATCCTGCAAAGTAGCCACGTGTCTTTGAATTAGCACTATTTGAAGTTACAAATCGAACCTAAATTCTAATAATGAATGATTAAGAGTTACACAATTCTCTATTTGCTCTAATTGGGACCTGGCTGTATATAATGTCCACGACAAAATGAATGGAAAGAACACTAAAATGAAGCCAAAAGGCTTCATTTAGACATATACTTCATTTAATTTAAATATAATAATTCATATATGTCAATTAAATTTAATTAAAATTATATATGTAAATTAAAAGTGAGCAGTCTTGGCTCTGGAGAACAGAAGAAGCACTGCCCTCTTCTTGTCAGAGAGGTGGGGGACTATGGGGATAGAAAGGTGCATACACTCTTTGATACTGGTTGATATGTCAGTTGGCTTGGCTTAACTGCTTCCCAGCTCTGGCCAGGGTAAGGGTAGGGAGGGGCATATCCAGAAATGATGAGTGTAACAATTTTAAAGGTATCAAGAAAATGTCACACACAAAAAAGAAAGTGGGGCCGAGCCTCCACAGATGAGGTTCTCTCTATTTCTCCCTCCCTCCCTTCCCAACCTGGAGAGCTGGTACAGCGCAGGTGCAGGGGGTCGTCCAGCTTGCTCACAGCATCCCTCATGGTGTTCTCTGCCTCGGCCACGGCGCCTTGGAGCACGGAGAGCTGCTCATCTAGGAGTCTCTGCTGCAGACCCTGCTGCTGAGCCTCCTGGGAAAGAACAGCAAAAACCACCCACCTGGATGAAGCGCCTTCAAGTTTACAGAGTGCTCAGTGAGAACCCCGTGAGTGAGGTAGGTGGGAGTGGGTGGTATTATCCCTATCTAGCAGATGGGAGAACTGAGGTTGAGGGATTGACTTCTCCAAGGTCAAGATTTAAGTGTGCACAGGCTGATGTGTGGAAGGGACCACGGGAGTCATCTAGCCTGGCGGCATCCAGGTCATATTGGAACCATGCTGCCATACATGCAGGTCACGTACTGACTTAGAAAATCACCTATTAACATCATCTACATTTTACTGTGTTTTTATTTACTTTGTTAAATATCCCCCAACACCATTTTAACCTGGTTCTGGCCCCCTGTGTTTGACACCTAGCCCAGTGGAGGAAAGGGAGGCTCAGAGAGGTGAAGACATTTGTATAAAGTCATACAACTAAGTGAGTGTCACCTGAGATCTGAACCTGACTCCGGGTCCAGTACTCTCTGCAGTGCACAGTGTTATATCTCAGGGAACGAGAATATCATTTTATAGAGTAGGAAAACTAAGGTTTGGGAAAAAATTAAGTGACTTGCCCAAGTCATAGAGAAGGTAGCAGAGATGGGATTCAAACCTAGGTCTTCTGCTCCCAACCAGGAGGAGCTCTGTTATACCATTAAGGTAGATGCCTTTGTCCCACTCAGACCTCAGGCTCATTTTCTAAAGCAGCAACATACAAAGGACTCTCACCACAAGGGGGCACCCATGCCTCCTTTTCCCTCCAGAGCTGCCCTGTACCTTAAACTTCTAGATTAGGACTAGAAGAACCAGGAAAGCCACCATGGGGTCATATCCCTGGAGCTGGAAGGGACCTTAGGACCTCATCTAGCCCAACCCCTTCATTTTACAGTCAAGGAAACTGAGGCACTGGGAAATGAAGTGATTGAGAGTCACAGGATCCTAGATCCAGAGTTGGAAGAGACCTCAGAAACCATCTAGTCCCACCTCCTCATTTTACATATGAGGAAACTGAGGCCCAAGAGGTGAAGTGAACTGCCCCAAATGCAGGCTTCCTGGGAGAGAAGCAGCTGGAGAGCACTCCTTCCCCCACCTGCCCCTCCACTCAGGAGGAAAGTCCTACCACTGGGTAAAGAGCAGGGGTTACCTTCTCTGCCAGCTTCCCCTGCAGCTCGCCAATCTCCCGGCTGCTCCGCTCCTGCTCCCGGCTCAGGGCCGCCTCCTTCTCCTGCACCAGGCTCTGCGCGGACTGCAGCTCAGCCTCCCGCTGCCTTACTGTGCTGCACAGAGACTCCTTCTCCGAGTACAGGGCATCCAGCTTGGAGCTCAGTTCAGACCCACTCTGCAAACACCACCAGGGGACAGAGTGAGGCCCCGGCCCGCCCGGCTCAGCTCTGGGCATCACCCCTACTCCTTCACGATGCCTGCTGCCTCCCGGCTCTAATGTCACAGAGTATCAGCGCTGCTTGGGTCATCCAAGCCGTTCCTGACCAGGAGTCTCTTCCTCAACTTCCCAGGCAGGTGGTCATCTGGGCTGTCTGAAAACCTCTAGTGAAGGGAGCCCATGCAGCCCCCAGCACTGAGGCAGCTCACTCCCTCTGGGAGGGCTCTGACTGCTGCTGACTCCGTCCTTATAGCAAGCTTAAGTCTGCGCCTTCCACCCACTGGTGCCAGCTCTGCTCTCTGGGGCAGTACAGCAGAACAAGCCCATCTAAGCCCTCCTCCAGCATGGGACGGCATTTCAGATGAGAGGAGAGAGAGGGAAGGAGGGAGAGGGGAAGAGAGGGAGGGAGAGAGAAACAGAGAGAGAGAAGAGAGAAAGAAAGGACAAGGAAGAGGAAGGGGAGGAAGAGAGGGAGGAGGGATGGGAGGAGAAAGGACAAGGAGGATGAGGAAGAAGAAAAGGAGAAAGATGAAAAGGAGAAAGAAGGGAAAGGAAGAGGGAGGGAGGGGGAGAGAGAGAAAGAGGAGGAGGAGGAAGGAGTGTTTTCCCTATGAGATTGCTCCCAATTAATCTCATATATGTCTTTTTGGTACATGGTTGGTTGTTGTCTCCCCATTAGACTGTGAGTTCCTTGAGACCAGGGACCGACTTTGCCCCCCCCCCATTGGCACATAGTAGGCAGCTTGTTGTTGACGGACTGGCCCTCTAAAGTGGGAGTTTAGAGGCCCCAGACCCTCCTGAGTCTTGGCCAGCTCTTATTTCTTCACATAATCCAAGACTGTGTCACCTTGTATGTGTGTTTGTGTGTGTGTGTCTCCTCTCATTTTAGACACACAAACATATATATGTAGAATATACATATAAACATAAAATATATATCTATAGAGCTCTCATTTTATAGATACATGTGTATACACATACATATAACATTCCTTTAGTGACAGAGAAACAGCAAAGAGAGTATATATAAAAACACGTATACATTTGTATGTATATAAAACATATGTGTATGTATAAAATATGTATATCCATGTGTGTGGACATACATGCACACACACTCGTTTGTTTTTGTTTGCTTTTGGGGGGGGTTAAGTGACTTGCCCAGGGTCACACAGCCATTAAGTGTCAAGTATCTGAGGCCAAATTTGAACTCAGGTCCTCCTGAATCCATAGCCGGTGCTTTATCTACTGTGCCACCTAGCTGCCCCCCCCACACTCATTTGATAGCAGTCCCTCTTCCCCTCATCAGAGGAGCTCCCAGGAGCAGGGACTATAATATTAACCCACATTTATTCAGTGCTTTCTAACATTCGACTCTTGTTAGAGCACAAGAGCTTCCAGACCAGTGACTTTTCTGCTTTCCTAGCTGTAATCCTGGTGCTTGGTATGTAGTAAGCAGTTAATTAATGCTTTTTCTTTCATTCATCCATCCATTCTCTCCTTTGAGCCTCCCAACCATGCCCAGATAGGCACATTTTGTTAACCAGGATGTCATGAAGGTAGAGAACTCCCAGGTAGGAAACTCTTTCTACTAATGCAGGTTGCTACCTTCTCTGCCACTCCAAAGTCTAGAGGACAGCTGCTCAGGGTATTGACAGGTCAGGTGACTTTCCTTAGGTGATACAGCCAGTATATGTTAGAGTCAGCACTTGAACTCGGGTGTTCCTAACCCCGGGGCTGCCTCTCAGACATCGTCTCCATTTTACACGTGAGGAAACTAAGTGCTCAAGCTCACACAGCTTGTCAGTGTCAGAGGCGGGATTTAGGCCAAGTCTTCCTGACTACAGGTCGGGCCCCACAACAACCCTACAGGTATTCTTTTTCTTTTTCTTTTTTGGGCAAGGCAATGAGGCTTAAGTGACTTGCCCAGGGTCACACAGCTAGTAAGTGTCAAGTGTCTGAAGCCGGATTTGAACTCAGGTCCTCCTGACTCCAGGGCCAGTGCTCTATCCACTGGGCCACCTAGCTGCCCCCCCCCACAGGTATTCTGATCCCCATTTCACAGGAGAGGAAAAGGGAGGCTCAGAGAGCCTGCATCAGGGACCCAGCTAGAAAGTCTTCCAGGGAGGATCTGAACCTGGGTCTTACTGTCTCCAGGTCCAGCGCTTTCCTCACCAGGCAAGGCCCATCTCATTTCTTTTGGCTGCCTAGCACAGTCTTCCACCAGGGGGCGATCCAACCATACCCGACTAGAGTAAGCTACCCATGGGAAGGGGCTTTCTGCTTTCTTATTTCTCTGCTAGCACCCCATCTTCTCTCTACCGTGTGGGCTGGAGGAACCCCAGCCTGCCCTTGCCAGAACCAAGAGGGGCGTCCTGTCCCTAGGGGTAGACCTTTGTTTGAGGTGGACTGGAGAGCTGGAGGTCATAGAGCCCAACCCCCTCTTTCTACACATGGGGAAACCGAGGCACAGAGAAGCAAAATGACTCAGTGTCACAGCACCATAGATCGAGAGCTAGAAGGGATCTTGGAGGCCATCTAGTCCAACCTTTTAACAAATGAGGAAACTGAGGCTCAGTGCCCTAAAAGTCCAAGGTCCCATAGGTAGTCAGGATGAGAGCACTCGTGTCCTGACTCTGGGTCCAGGACTTAATTCCACTATATAATGCAGTCCTGGCTCCCTCTTGTCTCTTGGATAATACAGACTCAGGCTGGCATTTCAGGTCCTCCACAATCTGACTTCCACCCCTCCCCATCATGTGTTTCACAGTCCAGCCAAACTAGAGTATTCTTTGGGTCCTGAACTCAACTTGCCATCTCCCATCTCCATGTTTTTGTCCAGTCCATCCCTCATGCCTAGAATGCCCTCCCTCATTGCCACCTTTAAGAATTCCCAGCTTCAGGGGCAGCTAGGTGGCGCAGTGGATAAAGCACTGGCCCTGGATTCAGGAGGACCTGAGTTCAAATCTGGCCTCAGACACTTGACATTTACTAGCTGTGTGACCCTGGGAAAGTCACTTAATCCCCATTGCCCCACCGCCAAAAAAAAAAAAAAAAAGAATCCTCAGCTTCTTTCAAAGCTCACCTCAGCCCTCCCCTCCCCGCCCCCACATAGCCTTCCCTAATTTCCCAGGTGAAAGTTGTTTCCCCAAATCTTTGTAGTGTGCATGTGTTTTCAATCTTTCCCCTTCCCTCCCTCCCTTATACAATACTTATCTACATGTGGCCCAGCCTCTCTAATAGACCAAATAAACTCTTTAAGTAGCCACTAGGTGGAGCACGGGGCTTAAAGAGCCAGGAAGACTTGAGTTCAAATCCAACCTTGACTCTGGGCAGGTCACTTAACCTCTTTCCCATCCATAAAATGAGTCTAAGAACAAAATCTGCCTCCCAGGTTCTCATACCTGCTCCTTGTGGCTCAGTGTCTCCTGGACCCGGACCAGTTCTCCTGCTTTGGCCTCCAGCTCTCTCTTTAGCTTCTCCAGCTGGTAACTCTGGTCCTCTAACTGGGACAGGAGAAGGTGTCACCCAAGGCAGTGGGGGGCCACTGGGGATGGTGGGGGGAGCACAGAGCATGGGGGCGGCTCCACTGTTTGGGGACTTTATTCAAGTGCATGATCTAATCCCAATCCAAGACCAGGGAAGGATGTTTTGTGGGCTTGGGGTCTGGGGAGGCATGGGAAAGGGAGGCACCTCCCCACTGGGGGCTCCCCAGGGGCAGTGATCTATGAGCCACTCCCTCCTTGGTCTTTGGCTCGAGGGACCCAGGGTGCCCAGGGAGCATATGGGAGGGAGACGCATACCTTCATCTCCGACTCCCGCTTCACTTGCTCCATCTGGAAGGCCAGCTGTTCCTTCACCCGGGCCACCTCCTCCTGGCTCTGCTGGGTCACCGTCAGCTGCTTGGCCGTATCAGCGTTCTGAGATCAGATGGGGAGGGAGAATGAGGTCACTGTCCAGAAAGCCCCGCTCTGCCCCGCCAGCTTTGCCCATCTCCAATGCCTTAGGACAAGGGAGCATGTTTCATATAGGCTTGCTGATTGACTGATCAATGTACATGGCTATTGGCATGTTGTCTCCCCCATTAGAACAGAAGATCTTTGAGGGCAGAGATCCTAGGTTTTTAGCACAGTGCTTGGCACATAGTAGGTGTTTGTTGACCCATGCCGAGTCTAGTTTTATTTTTGCTTATAGTTTAGGAGTAACTTGGCTGAGGTCAGCCATCAAGTGACCAATAGCGGCTCAAGGGCCCTGCCTGCTGCCCTTCTTTCAGTGGGTCTCACTGGGCTGAGGGTGGGGGGCAGCCTGTACCTTCCTGAGTAGTTCAGCGTGGGTATTGATCAGCTCACTGTGTTTCTCCTTCAGCTTGATGTACCGTGTCTCGGTTGCACTGGCCTTCTCTGGAATAAGGGGGGAAATACAGGTTGGGGAGGCAGTGCATCATTGCAATGACCAATCCTCCTCACACATTTATAGAGAGTTTGAAGGTTTGCAAAGTACTTTACATATGTATGTTATCTCATCTGAGCCTCAACAACAACCCTGGGAGGTAGGCTCTATCATTATATCCCCATTTTAAAGATGGGGAAACTGAGGCTGAGAGATGGTAGGTGACTTGCCCAGGGTCACACAGTAAGAATCTGAGGCAAGATTTGAATTCAGATCTAACTCCCAAGGACAAAGTTCTGTGCGCATTCATATCCCTTCCATGCCTTTCTTCTCCTTCACCCATCTCCCGTGATGAGGGAGGCCTTTCTTCTGACCAAAGATAACTCCTCTACCTGCATGAATGAGCCCAGCCCATCCCATCTCCTCTCCTCCAAGAGATCACCCCCTGTTATCCCCACGCTCACTAATCTTTGGTCTCTCCATATTTCCTGCCTCTTTTCCTACTACCTACAACTGTGCCCGTTTCTTGCCCATCCTCAAAACGCACCGCTACCACTCTGGTGCAGGCCCTCATCATGCCTGGATTACTGCATCGACCTCGGGCCTCCAGGCTCTCCCCATGAGACAATGGCAGGCGCCGGAGGGCTGAGCACTGACCACCCCGGCAGAGGGAGAGTCCCCTCCTGTGGTGGGGAAGGAGGTGGTGTGCATGTGTGTATGCATGTGCATGGGTGTGGTATGTATGTGTGTGTGCGTGTGCGTGCATGTTCTGCTTGGCCCCCCCCTAGCCCAGGGTCAGGACCTACTCTCGGCCTCCTGGTAGAGGCCCTGGGCCCGCTCATGCTCCAGCCGGGCCTTCCTCAGCTGCTCCAGCTCGTCCCTCAGCTGCTCATTGTCCACCAAAGCCTTCTGCTTCTGCTTCCGCTGCTCCTCCAGCTCGGCCTCCAACCCATTCACCTGCCCCTTCAGCTGCGTGATGTACCTCTGGGCCTGGGGGTGGGGAAGGAGAGAGTCTGGGTCCCTTGTGCACCCCCTTCCCTCCATCCCCAGGGCCTCCGAGTGTATGTGTGTGTGGGGGGGCAAATCTCCTCACCTCTAGGTGCCCCCGGGCAACACTTTCTAAGGTCACAGAGCGGGTGCCAGCCTGCATTGTTAGAGGGAGTTTCCTTTTCTGGGAGGTCACAGCTCCAGTCCCTATCTCATTACGAGTTTGAATATATATTGCTACACAGTATCATTATTATATTGTTGCTCAGTCACTCAGTCGTGTCCAACTCTGTGGACCATATCACATCAATATTGTTCATGGGTTTTCTTGGCAAAGATACAGGAGTGGTTTGCCCTTTCCTTCTCCAGTTTTTTTCCGGGGCAATAAGTGACTCGCCCAGGGTCACACAGCTGGTATCAAGTGTTTGAGGCCAGATTTGAACTCAGGTCCTCCTGAATACAGGGTCAGTGCTTTGTCCACTGTGCCTCCTAGCTGCCCCCTCCAATTTATCTTACAGATGAGGAAACTGAGGCAAACTTGCCTGTGTCACGTGGCTAGTAAGTGTCTGAGGCCAAATTTGAACTCAGATCTTCCTGACTCCACGCTTGGTGCTCTATCCACTGAGCCACCCAGCTGCCTCAATTATTATATGCAGGTTGGCTATTATTTTTAGGAGGCTATTAGTCTTCCCTCTACCAATGAGGGCCAGCACCTGCTCTGCAACTTAAAAATGTCCAAAGTAGTCTGAGAGCACTGAGATGTATTAAGTGACTTGCCGAGTCACACAGCCGAGAGCCAGAACTTGAAGTCAGGATTTCCTGGCTCTTAGGAACTGTCTCTAAGAACAATAGCGGGCGTTTCTATGGCACATTGAAGCTTAGAAAGCACAGCCCATCCATTATCTCCTGAGATTCTCACAACTGCTATAAAAATAATTCATGATGACTATAATGATAACAACAACCACAATGCACTTTGTGGGCATCATCTCCTTTGAGCCCCAGAATAACTCAGCGAGGTCTGTGTAACAGGGGCCAAGACTCCCTTGTTGTAAATGGGAAAATGGAGGCTAAGAAAGGATTTAAGTGAGATGCCCAGGGCCAAGGTCAGACCAGGCAGGGCTTGAACCCAGGTCTCTGCAGATGCCCAGGCTGGTGGGTGACTTTGCACTCCTTCCACTGCAACCCCCTGTCCCCCCAGACGCTGCTGATGATGATTGAGGCATCAAGGGGGGAAACCCACCTCTAGCTTGATCTTGTCTAGTTCAGCCCGGAGCATCTCAAGCTCCCTCTTCAGGTTCTCGATCTGGAGGTCCCTGTGGGCACACGGCAGGTCAGGTTGCATTGGGGTGAGGCCCTGCGTAGGTGGCATTCATACCCCATCCTAGCGGTGGGTCTCCCACGGAGGCTCTGTCCTGGGCACTCGGCCCCACTGCCTCCACTCTACTAAATGCAGGTCTGCATCACCCTGCCCCCACTCCCATCCCCCTACTCCATAAACTCCTCTCGGCACATAGTAGGCTCTTAACAAATGCTTGTTTATTGATTAAATGGTTAACCTGAAGGATTCCACATAATGTGGTGATTGCCCTGGGTACCAGAGCCACTAGTTAATGACTCTGAATCAAAACGTATGAGAAAGGATCTTCAGAATTGTGACACCATAAGATCCTCAGTCAGCAAATATTCACTTAAAGTCCTTGTTCCCTGTTTGCCAGGGAAGGAAAATGGGCTCACACTGGATAGAAAAATTTCTAACAAGGAGTGAAGCAAAAGAGGTCTTTAGTTAACAAACATTCCATCTAGCAGGGCATAAAATTAACCGAAACCCCCTCTTCCCAAACTGTTCTGTGAATTTACTGTGTACCTGTTTATTTGTTCAGATTACAAGGGGTAACTGGGATCTCGAGAACAGTTCCTATTTCCCCACCCCCCTGCCCTTCAGAGCACTGGAAGGGACCGCCCATACGTTACTGAGTCCAACCCCCTCATTTTACAAATGAGGAAACTAAGGCCCAGAGAGGTTAAAAAACTTGCCCACAGTCACACAGCTACTAAATGTCTGAGGCAGGGTTTGAACTCGGGTCTTCTTCATTCCAAGCCCAATGCCCTATCCATTATACCATGATGTCACCTTCATGAGTTTACTAAACCCTGGGAAGAGAGAGGCATCCCCATTCAGCCTGCATCCTTCCAGACTGAAGCAGGAGTCTCAATTCTAGCTCTGCACATGGAGTCTCCCCTCCTCTTCCTTGAGTTTCTGGGCTCCTCACCTATCATCCTTCACTGTGCCATTGGGTGGTCCAAATGTCTGCTCGAAGAGGTCCGCCACCACCTGCAGAAAGTCAAATCAGATCGCCATGGTTACTTTTTAGCCACTTAGCATCACTCCTTCCACTCCAGGAGAGATATAAGGGATAGTAGCAGTATTCATTCATTCATTCACTCACTCATTCACTCACTTCATTCTTTCATTCGTTCATTCATTCACTCCATTCTTTTATTCATTCATTCACTCACTCATTCACTCATTTCATTCATTCATTCATTCACTCATTCACTTCATTCACTCACTCACTTCATTCATTCATTCAACAAATCCATCAGGGGCTTAGATTGGGGGCCTAACAGAGAGACCCTCTTGGGATTACTCTCCACCTTTTCCATTTCCCCATGCCACAGCTAGGCCATACATGTGATAACCTTCTAAAGGAACTGATGGCTAACAGGCTCTCACCGGGGGTTCTCCAGCTGGGGGACCGGTGCTGATTTCAATGAGATTCTCTGGCTCTTCATCCTCAGGGGCTTCCTCAGGAATCACCACCACTGGTTTGATGTGCTCGGCCAGAGCCGAGGCCCGCAGAAAATTGGGAGGACCCTAGGGAAGGAAAAAAATGCATGACGGTCAGTGAGAGCCTTTGAGTTGGATGGGACCTCAATGGTCATCTGAACAACAATCCCCTCTCAGGAAGAAAAAGCACCTTCCCCCCTTCTCTGCAGATGTGGGGGGCTGTGAGTATGGAGCACTACATACACTATCAGACTTGGTCACTTCTAAGCTGCTTCCCCCACCTCTGTTACAAGAGCTGGCCTTCTGGGGAAGGGTAGAGGGGAGGAGCATATTTGGAAATCAAAGTGGTGTTAAAAAACAAGACATCAATGCACTTTTTTGGTAAAGAGTATACTCAACAACATTTCCAAGAAATGGTTAACCAACCCACCACTTCTTAAAGACAGGAACCCAGGACCCCACCACAAGGCAGCTCATTCTACCTTGGGAGGAAGATACTCCTGACACCCAGCCAAAATCTGTCCCCGCACCCTTCCCCCGCATAGCTCCTGGTTCTGTTGTCTAGACCCATTAGAACAAGACCAATCCCTCTCATATCCAACAGCCCTTTGGATATCTGAAGACAGCTCACATGGTCCCCAAAATCTTCTCTTCTCCAGGCTAAGTGGCTCCACAATCTTCAACTCATCTTTGTATGGCCTGGTCTCAGTCACTTGTCACTCACTGTTCCCCTAACTCTATCTCAGAACCACCTGAAATGACAAATCCCTTCCTAGAGCTGAGAATCCAAAATCCATCCCACCCTACTTGCTTGGGGATCTCTGGGCACCCTAACTGGAGGGAAGGACAGATCCCTGTGTTGCACTTAGCCAGGGTCAGCACCTCACAGCCTCATTTAAGGGTCTACTGCCGCTTTCAGGGAGAGGAGCAAAGATACCTCTGGCAGCCGAGGAATCTGGATGAGGCGCTTGAAGTAAAGCATGTCTGAGGCCCTCCGGAAAAAGTTTCTGAGGCTATGGATAGAGAGAGGTTGATGGTTAGAAACTGGATGGGTTAGATTAGAGCAGGGCTTCTTCACCTGGGGTCTGTGAACTTTTTTTTTTTTTACATTTTAGCAACTGCATTTCAATATAATTGGTTTCCTCTGTAATCTTGTGTATTTTATTTTTGTGCATGTAAAAACATGATTCTGAGAAGGGGTTCATAGGCTTCATCAGACTGACTGCCAAAGGGGTCTGGGATATAACTAGCAGAATAAGGAGTTCCAATGCAATTTATCCTTGTTCATTTTTTTTTTATTTAGTAGTTTGATTTTCTTCCTTTTTCTTTTCTTTCTTTCTTTTTTTTTTTTGGTGAGGCAACTGGGGTTAAGTGACTTGCCCAGGGTCACACAGCTAGTAAGTGTCAAGTGTCTGAGGCCGGATTTGAACTCAGGTCCTCCTGACTCCAGGGCCGGTGCTCTATCCACTGCACCACCTAGCTGCTCCTCTTCCTTTTTCTTTTCAATGAGGTTAGATAAAGGTTTATAATTATTATTAGCACTCTGAAAGAACCTGCCTTTAGTTTTTCAGTTTATTATTTTCTCCTTTAATGTTCAAGATTTCTTCTTCTATACTTCAAAATGAACTCAATTCAAACAGGCATTGATTAAGCAACTGCCATGCCCAAGAAATGGTGCTAGGCACTGGAGATACAAAGATAAAAAAGATGAACTAGTTCCTGTCCTCAAGATGCTTATAGTCTACTGTGGGGTAGGGACACAAAACAGAATGTATGCAGATAAGGGTTCCTGACCAGAGGTGAGTGAACTTTTTTTGTTTTTTGTTTTGTTTTGTTTTGTTTTAGTGAGGCAATTGGGGTTAAGTGACTTACCCAGGGTCACACAGCTAGTAAGTGTTAAGTGTCTGAGGCCGGATTTGAACCCAGGTACTCCTGACTCCAGGGCCGGTGCTCTATCCACTGTGCCACCTAGCTGCCCCTGAACTTGTTTTTAAAAATATTTTTATAGTTTTATTTCAACATATGGCTTTTCTTTTTGTAATGTTACATATTTTATTTTAGTTACTTAAAACTTTATTCTGAGAAGGGCTCCGCCAGATGGCCAGAGAGGATCGTGATACAAAAACTGTGAAGAGCCTCAGATATATGTGATCATTTGAGGATAGAGAACTAACAGATGAAGAGGATTAGGAAAGGCTTCCCAGAGGAGGTGGCTCATGAGCTGAGCCTCAGAGGAACCCAGGATTCTATGAGGTGGTGGTGAGGACCGAGTGTGTTCCAAACATGATGGGAAGCCTGTACACAGGCCTCCTTCATACAAGTGCTGACCTATCAAATCCCAATACCTCCCCCTTCCTGGAACCCCCACAGTAGGGGGGTCAGGTCAGGAGCCAAAGAGGGCAACCCAGACCACTTTTCTCTTGTACGTGCCATAGGGCATTGCTCTTTCCTGTTACCTGTGAAACTGCTCGTGGAAACGATCCCTGTGTCCCTGTAGTGTGTCGGCTGGCAGACCTGGGTGAGCGAGAATGACACTTTATATACATTTACAATCTTATTTATATTACCTCCTCCATCTTATAGATCAGGAAATTGAGACTCAGATAAAAATAGTGATGGGTCCTAGGGCACGTGGCCAGTAAGTACTGAAGCCAACCATAGGACTTTGGGTTCTCCCAATAGTAATACTCATGAATGCTGACTTGAAGGTATTCCAGGTATCATAATTCCCATTTTACAGATAAGTAAACTGAGGCTAAGAATGGTTAAGTACCTTGGCTCAGGGTCACAGAGCCAGAATGTGCCATGGCCAGGACTTGAATCAAGGTCTTCTTTGATCCAAGGCTGGAGCCCTATCAGTATGCCATGCTGAGCACAGGGTATTCATTACCTCCATTTTCTAGATTCAGAATGTGAGGCTCCTAACTGCACAGCTAGTGTCAGAAGTGGGATCTGAACCCAGGTCTTCCTGTCTCTAGGTCCATGAATCTACCTGTCATGCTCTGCTGACTTTCAACCAGGATAACCTCCTGGTCCGATGCTCTTACCACTAACCACATGTTGCAAATGCATTTGCTTTAGACATGAAGGCATCATGTCAACTTCTATGGAGCCACTGGGGGTGGGAGGATGGAGACCCCAACAGGAATCCACCTGGCCCCACCCAACTCCCACACAAAGCCCTTCTCCTCCCTCCCTTGCCTCTCCATCTCTGTAGTGGAAAAAGGGGATGATGACAACTATAGCCCATCTCTGAGGGTCAGGGACTGTCGCAGTCTGTCTCTATATACCCAGTGATCAGCTCTGGGCCTGGCAAATAGTAATAACTTGGTTATAAAAACCCTCAACTTACTGTCCAGGCAGGTGGGCTATTAACAACACCACCACTACATCTATGGTACTTTAAAGTTTGCAAAATGCTTCCCGTAAGCTCTCTTCTTTGATGTTCAATCCTGTCTTGACTCTTCATGATCCCATTTGGGGTTTTCTTGGCAAAGATCCTGGAGTGTTGTGCCATTTCCTTCTCCAGCTCATTTTACAGATGAGGGTGAAGTGACTTGCCAAGGGTCACTCAGCTACTAAGTGCCTGAGGCCAGATTTGAACTCGTGAAGAGGAGTCTTTCTGACTCTAGGTCTGGTGCTCTATCCACTGTACCACCTAGCTGCCCTCTCTCCTTTGAGCATCACAACAATTCTGGGACGCAGATATCACATGTATCATTACGTCCCTTTTACAGATGAATATACTGAGGTTCCAGAGAAGAGAAATGACCTCTCCTGGGTCACAGAGAAACAGTGTTCAGAGGAAGAATTCAAAGGCAGGTCTGGCCTAATTCAGAGCCCAGCATTCTTTTTTTACTGGTGTTCAGTGACCGTCTGCTAAATTGACATGAACTTAACAGCCAATTCTCAATTATTCTTTCACTCAACAAACACTTATTAATTATCTGTGATAACGGAAGGCAGAGGTGATACAGGTATTACAAAAATGGTAGATGATTCAAACCTAATTCCTAGCTGTCTTTGGAGTGCACTATGCAATTAAGAAAACGATGTTTATTAAAAAATAAATGCTTGGCATGGGTTAATATTAAAATTAAGTTATGGAGTTATTAATGTTACTAAGTCATTAATAATACTAAAATCAAGTCATCAAAATGAGCCTACAGTTCAGGAGCTCATGCTGATGGCTTTGTGGTCAGAGGGGCATGGCTGTGTTTGTGAGTAAGAAGGAGGGGGAGCTCAGGCTCAGGGAGGGCTAAAAAAACAGTAGCCCCCTATAATCTACAAAGTAGGAGATGGATAAATGAGGTTGGCGGGAGCTGCCTCGCCTAACCCATTCATCCAGGCTTGGAAGGCTCTCATGGAACCTTGAACCAGGCCCTGAGGCCCGCCACTTGCATGGATGGCAAACCCCGGGGGGACTTGAGACCGCAGAGAGAGGAGTCAGGGAGGCTGAGAGAGAAGCAAGGAGGACTCACAGGAGTGGAGTTTGAACATGAGCTTGACTGTATAGTGGTAGAGGTGGCTGCAGTCCTGGATCACCTGGATGAGGGGGGCCAGGCGGCACTGGCCCGATGCCATCTGAGACACGGCGATGGCTGTGTTGAGCTGTCGGAAGACTGACAAACGAGAAAGCCTCGGTAAGAGGGCAGGGGGAGGAGCAGGTAGCCAAGGGCTCTTAGCATACTCTAGCTACAGTCAGATGGAACTTCATCTAGCCCGAGGCCCTCGTTTTACAGAAAAGGAAACTGAGGCCCAGGGAAACGAAGTGACTTGTCCAAAGTCATGTAATAAATAGAATTTGAACCCAGGTCTTCCCAACTCCAAGTCCAGGCTGTCTGCAAGGTATCAAAGGCATGGATGGGACACTTGCGTCCCCAGTTCAGCCCACTTGGGAGCCAAGATGAGGGATTAGACTAACTTTACTTGGCTCAAGAGGACAGACCCAGGAGCAATGTGGGGCAAGCTGCAATGGAGTAATCAATCAATGAACATCTATCAGGCACCTACTATGTGCCTGGGCACTAGTTCGATGAGGACCAGCTTCCCAACAACCAGAGCCTTCCCAAAGGGGAGTGGACAGATGTAAGAGGTTGTGGGTTCCCCATCATTGGAGGTCTTCAAGCAGAGAAGGGCTTATCAGGTATGTGGTGGAGGGGAATTCCTGGTCAGGGATGGGTGGGATGAGATAGCTTCTGGGGTCCCTCCCAGCTCTGTGACTATTCCGGGCCACAGCTCCCAGGCCTATGGGAGAGCCAACCAGACACTCTTGTCCTCTCCAGATCCCACAAATGTCACTGTATAGGGCAAAAGGCACCTCCAACCCCAAGCCCAATTTGCCTCTTCCCTTCCTCTTTATTTTATTTTTTAATTTTTAAATTTTTTTGTTTTGTTTTGTTTTGCAGGGCAATGAGGGTTAAGTGCCCAGGATCACATAGCTAGTAAGTGTCAAGTGTCTGAGGCCGGATTTGAACTCAGGTCCTCCTGAATCCAGGGCCAGTGCTTTATCTAGCTGCCCCTTCCCTTCCTCTTTAAAACAAAACTGAATCGCCACAAATGGCTTTGAAGTTGCCACCTAAAAAATCCCAATTACTCTGTCTGGGCCCAGGCAGGTCAAACTAAGGAAGCTTCCCCCCAGGGCTGCTGTTCCTGCCCTTCTGCCTGGGAAAGTCTGAACATGGATGCCTGCTGCTAGGGACAGGGGAAGAAGTTGATCCTATAAACTCGCTCAGGCCTCTCTCTGTCTCGTCTGCCTCTTTCCTTTCTTGGTCTTTATCAGATAGGACCATGTTCAAATGTAGTCCTTGAGGGAACTGACTAGTATCTTTTTGGTTTTTTAACAAAATACTCTCTATACATTATCTCCATGGAATGATAGCTAACATTTAGATAGCGGGGTTTTTTTTGTTTTGTTTTGTTTTTTTGGTGGGGCAATGAGGGTTAAGTAACTTGCCCAGGGTCACACAGCTAGTAAGTGTCAAGTGTCTGAGGCTGGATTTGAACTCAGGTACTCCTGAATCCAAGGCCAGTGCTTTATCCACTGCTCCACCTAGCTGCCCCTTGATAGCATTTTAAGGTTCACAGAGCACTTCAACTAGGTTATCTCATTTGGTCCTCATAATAACCCTGGGAGGTAGGGTGCTATTATCATCCCAATTTTATAGATGAGGAGAGTGAAGCACAGAGAGGTTAAGTCACTTGCTCAGGGTCACACAGCTATGTAAGTGTCTGAGGTTGGATTTAGCTACTTAAGTGTGAACCTCACAGCCCTGTGTCTGGTAGGTGCTATTATTATCCCCATTGTATAAATGAGGAAACTGAGGCATGGAAAAAGGGAAATGATTTTCTTGGGAACACACTACTAAGTCTCCATTCCATTCCAGGACTTCCTGTCTCCATGTCTAGCCCTCTGACCACACCATGTCAGGCAGTCATCAGCATTAAGGTTCCCTGGCTTATTTGCTTGATCGGGGGCCTGAAGGAGTAACCTGCATCTTTTTGTCCTTGTCTGAGAGGGAGAGTATAGCAGAGGCTGCCATCCTGGGAAATGTGGCCTAGTGAACAACCTTCCTGGAAATCTGTCCAACCTGCTCCCAGGAGAGGAGATGCTGTCCCTCCTTTACCTGGGCCTCACATACTCACTGCTTTGTACGGATTCAGGGCTGAGCTAACAGGGCTGGCAACATACCCTCTTTCTTCTCTCCCCACCCCAGCCCCAATCCTAACTCTGGGAATCCAAGAAACCCGGACCTTGGATCACCATTCCTGGGAGGGCTCACCTGATTCCGAGAGCTTCAGCTCGCAGTCCATATAATCAAACATCTCCACGGTGAGCTGAAATCTAAAGACCGAGAGAAAGATGAGAACAGGATTGGGGGAGGCCAGGCCTGTGGTGGTATAGCCTAGTGGGGGCTGCACAGGTCGGGGGATTCAAGATGTATAAGTGGAAGGGAACTTAGGGATCATCTAGTCCAGTTAGGGGCCTATGGATACAGAATGGTGTGCACATTGGCTAGCTGACTTTGCTCAGGGTAATAACTCTAGAGCACTCAAAGGGTCGTTATAGGCCATCTTGTCAAACCCTGTTATTTTATATGAGGAAAATGAGGCCTAGGGAGCTTCAGTGATTTGCTCAAGACCACATAGGAAGTCAACATCAGAGGTGAGATCTGAACTCAGGTCTTTTCATTCCAAATCCATTCTGCTCTTCCTACCTTACCACATTTTTACCTTGTTACAAAGGAAAATAAGACAGAGTGATTTGAAAATAATTTGTTATGTAAAAACAAAAGGCATAAATAAAACTTTCTTTCTTTTTTTTTTTGTGGGGCAATGAGGGTTAAGTGACTTGCCCAGGGTCACACAGCTAGTAAGTGTCAAGCATCTGAAGCTGGATTTGAACTCAGGTACTCCTGAATCCAGGGCTGGTGCTTTATCCATTGTGCCACCTAGCTGCCCCCTAAATAAAACTTTCTTAAAACTTCATAACTAAGTTTACAAGAAAGAGACAGAGAGAGAAGAGGCGAATAAGAGAGAGGACAGAGAGAGTAAAGAAAGAAAGAAGAAAGAGAGGAGAGAGAGACAGAGAGAGAGAAGACAGAGAAAGAAAGAGAGGAGACAGAGAGAAGAGGAGAATAAGCGAGAGAGAGGACAGAGAGAGTAAAGAGAGAAGAGAGAGAGGAGAAAGAGGAGAGAGAGAAAGAGAAAGAGAAGACAGAGAGAAGAAAGAGAAGAGACAGAGAAAAGAGAGGAGACAGAAAGAAGAGGGAAAGAGATTCTGTGTGTGTGTGTGTGTGTGTGTGTGTTTCCTAAGTATGAGGCAGCCTAGCATGGTGCAAACAGTACTGGATTTGGAGTTAAAGGCCTGGGTTCAAATCCTGCCTCAGATGTTTTCTGTCTGAGTAACACTGGTCAAGTCACTTGATATCTCTGAGTTATTATCTTTCAGTTTCCCATCCATGAAATGCTCCTCTGTGGCTCTCAGTGAGGATTCAAGCATCAGTCAAAGGGGGCTGACTTGGAAGCCCTCCCTTCCCTAGGAAGCCACCCAGGCTACACCACCATGAGCATCAGAGACATTCTAAGGTTCTCTGGGCTCTGGAGTGGCTGCTACTGGTGCTGCTGTTGTTAAAACCTAAGGACAGGGGGGCAGCTAGGTGGCACAGTGGATAGAGCACCAGCCCTGGATTCAGGAGGACCTGAGTTCAAATCCAGCCTCAGACACTTGACACTTACTAGCTGTGTGACCCTGGGCAAGTCACTTAACCCCAATTGCCTCACCAAAAAAAAAAAAGCTAAGGGCAGGGGGCAGCTAGGTGGTGCAGTGGATAAAGCACCAGCCCTGGATTCAGGAGGACCTGAGTTCAAATCCGGTCTCATACACTTGACACTAACTAGCTGTGTGACTCTGGGCAAGTCACTTAACCCTCATTGCCCTGCAAAAATAAAAAAATTAAAAATTAAAAAAAAAGAAAAGAAAAGCTAAGGGCAGAGTTCCCCAAGCTCGTTGATGGCTGGATTTGGGAGGAGGCCAGTGACCAGGTTCCTGGGAGTCTGGGGTTCTCCTCTCCTCCCAATGGCCCGGATCCTTCAGGCCCTTCTTAGCCTAGCTCTCTCCTGGTCTCAGCTCTCTGGCCCCTTTCTGTCCAGAGGCCCCGGGCTTTAGGGCTAGAAAAGGCCAGAAGGGATGTTTCCCTTCTCTAGGATAACTGCCACTGACAGAGCACCTAAGTTGACAAACCCTCCTCTGAGCCTCCCAGCAGACAGCCTGGTCAGGTAAGTGCTGGGATGATTCCGATGTTAAATGTGAGAAAAGTGACTTGCCCACTTCACACAGTCAGGAAAGAGCAGGGGCATCATCACCACCACAACTGTTCTAAGGTTTGCAAAGCACTTCACAGATATTATCTCGTTTGATTTTTCACAACAGCCCTGGGAGGGAGCTGCCGTTATTATCCCCAGGTTACAGATAAGGAAACTGAGGCAGAGAGAGGGTGAGTGACTTGCCCAGGGTCACACCGTTAGGAAGCAGAACAGGTAGAATGTAAAACCAGCTCTTCCTGACTCTGTATCCAGCACTGTTCTCCTTTTTGGAGCTTGGTATGAGCCCATCTGGGGCCAAGGAGCTGCCCAGGGTAGATCCCTGTCCTCTTTCATTTACACAGATGCATCGTTGGCCAGCACATGTGTGTCATTGGTTAAGAGGAGGCCGAAGGAGCCTGTGGGAACGGCTCTGAGGGAAGCTCTGAGGGCCCCAGGACAACAAGCAGGGAAACACCAGGGGAAGCAGAACATTTTGTAAGATGAATGAGTGGGCCCATAAACACGTCTAGATGACGGATGAGTCCAGCATCACTTCCTTCTGTCTCAGAGACTGTGCGCCCAAAGAAACCCCCCTCCTCTGCCCCTGCCCCAGGCCCTCATGCGGCCTCACCCTTGGTGGCCAAGTCCCAGAGCCCTTAGAAAACTCACATGTTGTTGACATCTGTCCCAGCTGCTTTTTCCAGCACCTCATCGGTCACCTCCAGGCCAGGGGGGAATTGTGGGTGCTGCCGAGAGAGGGGGTGGTGAGAGAGAGGAAGAAGGAGAGGAGAGGAGAGGAGAGGAGGGGAGGGAGAGGGAGAGAGAAGGGAGAGAGTGAGAAGAAAGAGGAAAGAGGGGAGAAAGAGAGGAGAGGGAGAGAGAAGGAAGAGATAAAGAGAAGAGAGAGTGAGAAGAAAGGAAAGAGGGGAAAGAGAAAAGGGTAGAGGGGGGAGACAGAGAGGAGAGACAGAGAGAGGAGGGAGAGAGAGAGGAGAGAGGGAGAGAGGAGAGGAAAGGGGAAGAGAAGGGGGGAGAGAAGGGGGGGGGAGAGAGAGAGAGAGAGAGAGAGAGAGAGAGAGAGAGAGAGAGAGAGAGAGAGAGTGAGTGGGGTTGGGCTGTGACTCAGAAGCCTCATGCCGCCCCTCTGTCCCACATCCCTAGAGGAAGCCTAGCCCTGTCCCAGATCTCATCAGCCTCTTGGGCAGCTCCAGCAGGATAAACCACTGTGCTGGCTCCCAAGGCCAATCAAACACGGCCAGGAAGTACACACTGACCAGGAGGGCCAGGCGCAACTCCAGAAAGGACATCCAGATTCTAAAGTCAAGTGCAGCTTCTTAAAACACTACAGTAGGCAGCTAGGTGGTGCAGTGGATAAAGCACTGACCTTGGATTCAGGAGGATCTGAGTTCAAATCCAGCCTCAGACACTTAACACTAGCTGTGTTGACCCTGGGCAAGTCACTTAACCCTCATTGCCCTCAAAAACAAAAAACAAAAAACAAAAACACTATAGTAAATTAAATACAAACATTTACCAATGCAAGGTGAACTCAGGAGGAGAAAAACCAAAACAATACATTTATAATTCCTGGCCATCTCCCACCTCCATGTGTTTGCACAGGTCGTTGCCCATGTGTGTCAGGCTTTCTCTCCTCATCTCCACGTCTTGGATCCCCTGGTGCCCTTCGGAGCTTAGCTCAAATACTACTTTCTACCTGAGGTTCTGCTCCCTCCAACCATTAGCATCTCCTCCCCACAAAAAACAAAATTACCTATTTCTTCTTCTTCTTCTTCTTTTTTTTTGGTGGAACAATGAGGGTTAAGTGACTTGCCCAGGGTCACAGCTAGGTGGCACAGTGGATAGACCACTGGCCCTGGATTTAGGAGGACCTGAGTTCAAATTTGGCCTCAGACACTTGACACTTACTAGCTATGTTATCCTGGAGAAGTCACTTAACCCTCATTGCCCTGCCAAAAAAAAAAAAAAGGATCTGAATATCTGCGCCACCTAGCTGCCCCTATTTCTTCTTTAACATCTGCATGAAACTTTCCCTGTCAGTGCCCTCCCTCCCAAACGATCTCACATTTCATTACTTTGTAGATATCTTCATTTCGAGGCAGCCAGGTGGCTCAGTGGATAGAGAACTGTGCCTGGAATCAGGAATAGCTGAGTTCAAATCCAGTATCACACACTGGCTAGTTGTGTGATCCTGGACAAGTCACTTAAGCTCTATTTATCCTAGTTTCCTCATCTGTAAAATGGGGATAATAATGTCCAAGTAGCATGAAATCCACCCTCAAATAAACATTTTAAAACAAATTCCATTGGGGTATAAGAAAAACCTTGAGACACCAGGCCTAGGAGTGGGACAGACAGAGAACCTGGGACGCCAGCCTCCCTGGTACAGAGCCCAGGCCCCCAGCATGCTGCTGTTGGGGAGGCTGTCATTATGGTGGCAGGGAGAAGCTCATCTGGAATGGGTGGGAGGGGCAGGGAAGGATAAGGCTAATTATTCTTGCTAGCTGGCTGCTAAACTCAATTATTTCTAGCCTACTGAAGGAGTGCAAGCACTATTCATGCCTTCTAAATTTCAGTGCCATGGGAAAAGCCCCAGCTGTCTCACCCTTGTTACAACTTTGGCTTCAAGTAATTATTGGTCTAAAGTTTTACTTATCATGGATAGTATAGGGGTGGGAGAAACATCAATTATAAGTATAATGGGAATTTCCATGATGTATTGAAACAAATGTATCAATAAAATGTTTTTTAAAGGGTTGAGAAGCAAAAACAAAAACAAAAACAAGGCTCCATGTGAGGTACTAGGGAAACAAAGCTGAGAAATAACAGAATCCTTCTCAAATAGCTTAGAATCAAACATAACAGGATGGTAGATTTTGAACTGAACCATTGCATTCAAGCCCCTTATTTCACAGATGGGGAAATTGAGACAAGTGACTTGCCCAAGGACACACAGAGAGCAAGTGTCTGAAGTGGGATTTGAACCTAGGTCTTGCTAACCCTAAAGTCCAACACTCTCTCTCCACTAGGTGAAGTCAGGAAGACCTGAATTCAAAACTGGCCTTAGACTTAATAGCTGTTTGATCCTGGGCAAGTCACTTAAGCTCTCTCAGACTCAGTTTCTTCAACTCTAAAATAGGAATGATAACAACATCAACCTTCCAGGATTTTGTGTGCACTTTTCCCCCTCAGGGCAATGAGATTTAAGTGACTTGCCCAGGGTCACACAGCTAGTAAGTGCCAAATTTGAACTCAGGTCCTCCTAAATCCAGGGCCAGTGCTTTATCCACTGCACCACCTAGTTGCCTCCTTTGTGTGTACTTTTAAAGCACCTATTGTGTACCCAGCACACAATAGGTGCCTAATAAGTGCTCATTTCCTTTCCCACCTTCTGAACCTGTCTGGATGCTGGGGAATGGGCTCAATCACTCTTCCCTGACCAGCACTGACATGACACTTTGAAGGGGACAGTGGGCTGAGGCTTCTGTCCAGTTTTATGATGGCCCTGGTTTCTTCATGTCCCTTTGCCAATGTCTAACTGGAGGAAATGGTTGGGAAGATGGAGGAGCGATGACAACGTGGGGGCGTAGGAGCACCTGAGGGGTCTACAGATGTAGCTGGACCCTTCCTTCTGCCCTAACCTGAGGAACTCTGAAACTGGGCTGAGAAGACCCCAGCAGGCCCCCTCCCTCCTGGCCCGCAGAGTCTAGAAAGCCAGTTACCTTGAGATGGAAGGAGATCTTGGTCAGCAGAAGTTTGGTGTAAATGGTCACAAGGTGTCCATAGCGGTCATGGAGGTGGCCCTGCCAAGAGAAAAGGCAAGCGTGGCTGGACAAATGGCTTAACGACACAGTGCTGGGAGAACTTACAGAGAATACAAGGAAGTCAGAGAAACCTAGGAAGACTTGGATCAACTGATGCTGGGAGTAATTCACGCAACGACTGCATAAACGTATAAGAAAATAGCCCTGAATGAAGAACCCAGTCTATGCAGCTACTAACCGTGATTTCAGGAAAAGGGGAAGCAAGCCTGCCTCCTCTTCCCAGAGAGGTGGTGGAACATGGGAGCAGAATGGGGCATACACTGTTAGACTTGCCTTGTTTTATTAAGCTGTACTTCCTGGTTACAAGGGGGGGGTGCTCTATAGGGCAGTGTGTGTGTGTATGTATGTGTGATATAAAAAAACGTATGTACATGTGTACACATTTAACATACATAAATATGTGTACACCCAACACATACATCACATAATATATAGAGATGTATATGTGTATAAACATCTATGTAGACAGAAGGGAGGAAGAGGGGGCAGATTCATAGAAAGAAGGAGAGAAGGAAGGAAAGGGAAAAGGAAAGATGTGAAGGAAGAGAAAAAGAAACAGAAAGAAAAAGATAGGAAGAAGAGAAAGAAGAAAAGAGGGAGGGAGGGAGAGAGGGAAGGAAGAAAAGAAAGAGAAAGAAAACCAAAAGGCCCTACCCTGTTCCCAAGGAGCTCCCAGTCTAATGGGCAGCCATGCACAAACCAGCTGTGACCAGGATAAATTGGAGATCACTTCCGAGGGAAGGTTTCTGGCCGGAGGTGGGGCTTGAGGTGGGGCTAGAGCTAGGCCCTGAAGGAAGCCAGGGAAGCCAGGAATCAGAGATGAGGAGGGAAGGCCTTCCAGGCTCTCCCGGGACAGCCACTGAGGTACTACTGAGACTTGCCCAAGATCACACGGCTATGATGTGTCAGAGGCAGGACCTGAATCCAGGACCGCCTGGTCTGCAGGCTGATTCTACCTCCTAAGTCATGCTGCCTACAGAAATATGCACATTTTTTTTCTTTGTGTGTGTGTGTGTGTGTGTGTGTGTGTGTGTGTGTGTGTGTGGTAGTTGGGGTTAAGTGACTTGCCCAGGTTCACACAGCTAGTAAGTGTCAAGTGTCTGAGGCTGAATTTGAACTCAGGTCCTCCTGAATCCAGGGCTGGTGCTTTATCCACTGTGCAACCTAGCTGCCCCATGCACATTTTTTTTTGTTTGTTTTTTGTTTTTTTGTTTTGTGGGGCAATGAGGGTTAAATGACTTGCCCAGGGTCACACAGCTAGTGTCAAGTGTCTGAGGCTGGATTTGAACTCAGGTCCTCCTGAATCCAAGGCCAGTGCTTTATCCACTGTGCCACCTAGCTGCCCCACATTTTTTTTTTTTAAAGAAAAGAAATCAGCAGAATCAGAACAAGTTAACCTGGGAATGTGCCTGGTCATGCACTGCAATATCATGCCTTATGAGGCCGATTTAGAAATGGGAAAACTGAGTCAGAGACAGAGGAACAGAAGCAGCCAAGAGACTCTGTGTTCTTGCTGTGTTTGTGCCACACTGTCAGGTGGCCAAATGCTCTCCTCTCAGGCGTGGAGGTTACAAGAGGCAGACTGAGGCTGACCCAGCATTGCAGGGGCTGCCTCCAGGGGTCCTGGGGCCCACCCCGGAGGTGTTCAAGCACTGGCAGGCGGTGTTAAAGAGGGAACACTGGAGGCAAGGGCTACAGGGGAGGCCCCTGAGCCCCCTTCTCCCCTTAAGCATTTGTGATCCTGGGACCTCGGGCAAATCCCCTACCTTCCCTGTGCCTCAGTTTCCGTATCTGTACAACAAGAGGATTGGACTAGATAAAACCGTTTTCCAAGTGTGATCTGAGGAACCTTGGGCATCCCCAAGACCCTTCCAGTGGGTCCTTGAGGCCAAAACTGTTTTCATCATAATACAAGACATTATTTATGTATTAAAATACTCCCTTTTCCAATGACATGTGTGTACGAGGCTAGATTTTCTATGTATACATATATATTCCCTGTTCTCAGGCCCTTCCCATCCCTCTCTCCCATCACTGACCCTCTCTGTTCTAAGGCCCTTCCCACCTCTGACATTCAGTGTTCTAAGGCTTCTTCCATTTCTGCCACTGAAGAGCCCTCCCAGTTCTGAACTTCTATGTTCTAAAGGCCCTTCTAAACCCTGACATCCATCCCCTGTTGTAAGGCCCCTCCCAGCCCTGATATTCCCTGTTCTAAGGCCCCTCCCAGCTCTGACATCCTATGTCCTAGGACCCATCTTTCTTCTGACACCATCCCAGCCCCTCCCAGCTCTGGCAGTCTGCTCTGGGGTCCTTCCCAGTTCTGGATCGTGAGATTCCTTGCTGGTAGGAACAGGAACCCCCTGTAACCTTCACTGCTCTCTCCCAAGGTTCTCTGCCCTCCTCTTTAGCTGCCCATCACCCCAGAAACACGTGGGAAGAGAGGGTGCCTCTCCCCTGGCAATGGGCCAGCTCTGCGTAGGATGCCTTATTAAGAATGCTAGTGGGCAGACCTATATGGACTGACGGGTGACAAACAGACCCAGGCCTACATCCCAGACACAGGCCAACGTGGGCACCCCAGACTGAGGGGTTCTCGCCCCCAGTTCCCTCGGGGTCTGGGCAGCTACCCAGGCTTAAACTCCAAGATGGGCCTTGGGCCTCCAGCAGTGTTGGTTTGTTCTTTTAAAAAGGCATTAAGAAGGGCACGCCCTTTCCTAGGTTATGACATTCCATTAGGCTAAGTCCTCCTGCAGGGACCCTCCCATGTTAAACCACAACTTGCTAATGAGCTGTTCCCATCCTCCATCCCAAGATGAGCCAACACAAACCATCTCAAGGGAGGAGCAGCCACCTCCGAGGCTGTCTTCTTCAGGCCTCTCATTTTGAACTCAGGTTCTCTGACTCCAGGGACAGGGTTCTTTCCCCTGTGCCAGCTGGGGTTAGGAAAAAAGGCCTCTTCACTCAGGAGACCGTTCTGCTTCCTCCTGGGGCTTGGAAAGGACTCAGAAACCCAAGTATGGGAAGGGGCCAGGGCTACATAAATCTACTTTGTAGAGACAGGTTCCGTGCCTTACCCAGAGTCCCAGTTACTATGTGTTAGAGGTGGGATTCGAACCCAGGTTTTTTGACTCCGGGTGCATCCCTCTCTCTTCAGCCACGATGCCTCAACAGTGCTTTGTGGTTTGCCAAAGGCTTAATCCTGTCTGAACTGGGGCAGCTAGGTGGCGCAGTGGACAGAGCACTGGCCCTGGAGTCAGGAGTACCTGAGTTCAAATCTGGCCTCAGACACTTAACACTTACTAGCTGTGTAACCCATGGCAAGTCACTTAACCCTAATTGCCTCACACACACACACACAAAAATCCTGTCTGAACTTCACTCTCTATGGATAGGTGATCCCTATTTCACAGATGAGGAAAACTGAGGGACAGGGAGGTGACCTGCCCAGGGTTACACAGCCAGGACCCCACACTGCCTTTCAGTGAACCCAAAGTCACAGTGAGGTAGTAAATGGCCACTAAAAACCATGTGGAGGGTAGAAAGGGAAGGGGGAAGGGAGCCAGTGGATTTGCCCTCTGCTATGTTCCCCCCACCCCAAGCCTGGCTCTCAACACTTACCCACAGATCTCCAATCTCCCGGATATTGCTCCGATACCTTTGGCAATCATGGAGAACCTAGGAGGGCAGAGAATTGACCACTGTAGGGAGAGGAAGGGCCCGGTCTGGGGTCCTTCCCCAGTCCTAGCTCTCAGTGTGGCTGCAGAGAATGGTTGGCCATCTCTGTCCCCAAGGGCCAACCCCAGGGGCCATCGGGGCGCGGTCACTGCCCTGAGACCAGGGGAAGGGCAGACCCCAAGGTCCTCCAGGATGACATCTCCCCTCGGCCCAGGGGAGGGCAGGAAGTCTATCCACTGTACCCGGGCTCCCCACGGGGCGGGAGGAAGCTGGCGCTCTACTCACGTTGGGGTGTCCGTCTCGAAGGACTTTATGGAGAACATGACAGAACTTCCAGCTGAGGATGGAGCTGCTGGGCAGGGGTAGGCCGATGGCATAGGACCAAAAGGTGAAGGCCCCCTTTTCGTGGTGGGTGCCCAGAATGATGCCTTCTCAGAGGTCAAGGTCAATTTGGGAGGGAAGAGGCTCACGCTCAGACATCCAAGGGTGCATGTACACAGTAGGTAAACTTAATAAGGGTCTGGGGAATGAATTAACCTTTTAGGGGGGTAATAGAAGATGGGTGGAACAGCTTCGGTGCTCAGTCAAAGGCTGCAAGTCGCTGTCCTCCCTGACGTCTCCTGCCCTACCCTTGTCCACTGGTAGAAAGGTATTAAAAAAAAAAAAAAGATTTAGGACTGACAGGCACCTTAAGGGGTATCCAGTCCAAACCCCTTGTTACAAAGAAGAAGAAATGAAGGGCCAGCTTGTACATGAAGCCTCTGCTGGTGCCCTCCCTGACTTAACTTGTTTACTAGATGTAGGCATCTGGGTGGCCCAGTGAATAGGACAGTTGCCCTAGAGTCAGGGAGCTGAGTTAAAATCCAGCTGTATGACTCTGGGCAAGTCACTTAACCTCTGTTTGCCTCTATTTCCTGATCTGTAAAATGGGGATAACAAACAACACCTTCCTCCCAGGGTTTTCGTGAGGATCAAATGAAACATTTGTAAAGCACTTAGCACAGGGCCCAGCACACAGGCAGTGCATAATAAATGCTCATTTCTTTCCCCTTTGTTTTTATTTGTGTTCTTTATACTGAATGTTTATATACTTATATGTGTTTGTCATCTCCCCTGTTAGGATGTAAGTTCCTCAACGGTAGGAATCCTTTCATTCTTCATATTCATGTTCCCAGCTCCGAGCATAATGCCTGCAACCCAGAAAGGACTTTATACATGTCTGCTGACTGAGTAAGTGACTTGCCCAAGGTTACACAGCTCATACTACTAAAGGCAGGATTAGAACCTGGGTCTGGAGGAGACCCTGGAGTCTGAGGCCAAGCTCTGTCACTGACCACCTGTGGCAGCAAAGGGCAGAGAGCTGGGTGGGAGGTCAGAAGGCCCAGGTTCCAAACCCATCTCTGTGATGTACTCCTTGTGTGACCTTGGGTAAGTCTGCTGCTCTGGATCTCCATTTCCTCAGGAGGTTAAGTGGACTCTGGAGTCCATTCTGAGTTTAAATCTATGATCGTGTCATCCTAGGTAAATCCTTCATTGCTGTCGGCCTCAGTATCCCCTACTGTAAAATGAAGGGGTTGGACTGGGTGGCCTCTAAGGTCCCTATGATTTAATCCTCCCAGGCCTCAGTTTCCTCAGCTGCCTGAACTAGATGACTTCTGAGGTCTTGCTCTAAATCACAGGATCCTATGAACTAAAGGGTGGGAATAAGTTCAGTGGAAATCTGAATCTAACAGACTACCCCAGAATGCCCAGGGCTGAGTCAAAGTTCCTTCCAGGGTCAGTGCTGATGAAGTTCATGGGCCTGAGGAAACACCTTCTTTCTGTTACTGGAATGAAAGCCTGAAGGAGATGAGGAAAGCTTGGTATAGGAGAAAAGGTTCTAGGATTCTGGAGCCACAGGATCTGGGTTCAAATTCTCCCTATAGCAGTCACCAGCTGTGTGACTGGGCAAATCACTTAACATTCCTGGGCTGAATCAGTTTCCTCTTTTGCAAAATGACAGGGTGGACAAGATGGCTCCCTAGGTTCCTGCTGGGTCTAAGCCTAGAATCCCATGATGGTCATGATGAAAAGCCTCACCAAACTGCAGAAAGAATGGATTTCTTGATGGGTGTGCTTTCTTTCATCCCTCAGACTTCAACCCTACTACAATATCCCCCTCCCCAAGCCAGGGACAGAGGAATTGTGATGACATTCTCTCCTTTCCCTCCAGCCCGCCCCTTTGCCTACCCCACCCCCGCCCCGATCCAGAGCAGAGACTTCTGGGAAGGATACGGCGTGCATGCTTCTCCTTCACTGGAGCTTCCTGGGTGTTGATGGCTTTGCTTATGCTGATCGCCTATGAAAGAGAAAACAGCAGAGGTCAGCTATCTGTCCAAAATGGCCATTCCTGACCACCATCATTTATAACAGACATTTCTAGGTTTACAAAGCATTTTATAGGCCTTATCTTCTTTGATTCTCACAATAACCCTGGGAGAGAGGCTCTATCATGATCACCATTTTATAAATGTAAAAAACTGAGGCTGAGAGAGATTATTAAGTGATTTGCCCAGGGTCACAAGGCTAGTAAGTGTTTGAGACAGGATTCAAAACCAGAGCTTACTAATCCAGAGGCTCATTCATGTTACTTTGCCACCTAACCTGCTCACAAAAGGAATCATCCCCAGAGCTGAGAAAAGAAATTAAATTCCTTCTTCCAGCTAGACATCCAGATATTTGTTTTTGTTTTGTTTTGCTTTGTTTTTGTGAGACAATTGGGGTTAAGTGACTTGCCCAGGGTCACACAGCTAGTAAGTGTTAAGTGTCTGAGGCCAGATTTGAACTCAGGTCCTCCTGACTCCAGAGCTGGTGCTCTATCCACTGCGCCACCTAGCTGCCCCATGACATCCAGATATTGATGGAGATAGCAGAGAAATAGCAATATTCTGGATAAATGGGTCCTGATATCGTTTCTCTGCCTAAATAATGCCAAAGTGTTCATTCTCTGCTCTCTGTCCTCCTCTCCAGTGTTCTCCCGGGCACAGAGACAGAGAGACAGACAGACACAGACACAGACAGACACCCACACCTGAGCTGTCAGGGCCCAGGAGATATTAGAAAAACCAGGAGCCATTGATGATCCAAGTTCTGAAGTCCACACATCCCACTCTCCCCAAACAGGAGCCAAACACTTCACACAAGGATCCCCTTCTTCTCTGTCCTCCCCCCAGGAAGGGAGGGATTCAGCTTTGTTGTTTCTTTTCACACAGATGGCTCAGTGTCACACCACAGTGATAACTGGTCTCCACCCCTGGGGCAAAGCTACCTCCTAGCCACCTCTCTCCACAGCCTGTAGGAGCTCACAGCTGGTGCTCCTTCCTCTTTATCACCCCCACAGCCTCTCACTTGCATGGTTATGGACCTCCCAGGAAACCAAGCCATCCACAGGCCCCACGTGTCTCACCCCGACAAGAGAAAACCACAAATTCTGCTTCTACCCAGGAGTTTAAGGAGGAGGGAGGGAACTCCCACAAGACACAATCACAGCAAAGAAGAACCAAAGGCTGGAAAGCCAGCAGAGATCTCTCTTTTAAACCTGACTGGTGATTACACTGATACAGGAGACTCCCAGTGTGGAAGCTCTTGACTGATGTAGATGGGTAACTTGTCTATGACATCATCTCAGCGTGTCACAGGAGGATGAGCAGTGACTTGGCCAGAGTCACACAGCCAGGATATGGTGGGTCTGTCTGACTCCCAGCGATTCTGCACTCCCACAATTTCTTTCCCAGCTAGATCTTGAGTAGGCAAAAGTCTTTTTTCACTAAGAGGATCATAGGATTTTGAGTTGGAAGGGAACTTAGAAGTGAATTAGGGAAAGCTGGGTGGCGCCATGGGGCACAGAGTGCCAAAGACTCATCTTCCTGAGTTCAAATCTGGCCTCAGATGCTTACTAGTTTTATGACCCTGTGCAAGTCTCTTAACCATGTTTGCCTCAGTTTCCTCATCTGTAAAGTGAGCTAGTGAAGGAAATGGCAAACCGCTCAGTATCTTTGCTGAAACAACCCCAAATGGAGTCACTGAGCATCAGACATGACTCAAAAAAGACTAAACAACAACAACTCCCTCAAAAGAATATTGAGAACAAGGAGTTTATACTGTCTTTGTACCTGCAGTGCCCAGCACATAGTAGGGCATTAAATGCTTGATGATTGAACTGAAATGAATCTGAGAGTTCTTGTGGCTAAAAATTCATCATCCCCTACTGGCAACTGTGAGAAGGGTTCTTATCATGAGGCACATACGCAGTGCAGTTGATAGAGTGAGCTGGGCCTGGAGTCAAGAAGACCTAAGTTCAAATCTGGTCCCATACATTTAGGAGCTATGTGACCCTGAGAAAATCACTTTAACCTCTGTCTGCCTCAGTTTCCTCAACTGCAAAATGGGGATTGTAACAGCATATACCTCACAGGGTTGCTGGGAGGATCAAATGAGATAATAATTTTGGGGGCAGCTAGGTGGCGTAGTGGATAGAGCACTGGCCCTGGAGTCAGGAGGACCTGAGTTCAAATCTGGCCTCAGACACTTAACACTTACTAGCTGTGTGACCCTGGGCAAGTCACTTAACCCCAATTGCCTCACAAAAACAAAAAAATAAAAACAAATGAGATAATAATTTTAAAGAGCTTGGTCTAGTACCAGTCACATAGTAGGCATCATAAAAATGCTCATTCCCTTCTCTGTCCCCCCCTCCCATTTTTAGCTCCAATGCATTTTGGGCATCCATCCAAGCTGGCCAGGCTCTGTCCTGGGCCCTCTTCTCATTTCCCTTGGCACTCCTTCCCTTGGTGACGCCATTAACTCCCACAAGTTCAATTATCATCTAGAAGTGGATGGTGGCAGAGGGAGGTATTTATCCAGTCCTAACCTCCCTCCTTCACACATCTCCTGGCCCCTGACTCCCCAGAACTCATTCCCTTTCCCCCCTCAAACTTCCCCTCTTCCCAACTACAGTCAAGGGCACTACCATCCTCCCAGAACCCCAGGCTCCTCATTGGCTTCCCAGGCTTAAGTCTCTCTCCTCCCTAATCTACCCCAGCACATAGTAGGTACTTACATGCTTTCTGCGTTGAAATGAACACCGTGAAAGAGCTCACAGAAGCATGGAAAAACAAGGACGTGCAATACCAGATAGTTTAACTAAGTCAGTCAATAAACATTGATTAAGCACCTACTATGTGCCAGGCACTAGGCTAAGTTCCATACAAAAAGAGGCAAAAGACAGTTCCTGACCTCATGCAGCTTACAGTCTAATGGTCAAGGCAGCAAGCAAATATGTCCAATCAAGCTCTCTACAGGATAAATAGATAATTAACAGAGGGAAGTCACAGGAATCAAAAGGGGTTGGGGAAGGATTCCTACAGAAGCTAAGATTTTAGCTGATACTAGAAGGAAGTAAGGGAGGCCAGGAGGAGGAGACAAAGGGGGTGGGGAAGTGTCTTGTTCAAAAATAAAATGTTTATTGACTACATCAGCACAGTGTAGTGGATAGAGCACTGAATTTGGAGTCAAGGAGATCTAGGTTCGAATCCCACTTCAGACACTGTGTGACTGTAGGTAAGTCACCTTCTCGGGTCTCAATTTCCCTTCTGTACAATGAGGGGGTCACACTTGAAGATGTCTTGGTACTTTTTTCCCTCTAAAGCTAAAATCATCTGAGAGCCAGAGGAGGTGAAGCTTGCCAAGGCCCAGAGCTAAGAGGGACCCCAGAGACCATCTGATATAAGGCAAAATTTTCATTTTAAAGATGAGAAAACTGAGGTCCAGACCGGTGAGATGCCTTAGGACCACAGATGTCCAGTGGAAGTGATCTCGGAGGCTGTCAAGTCCAGCCCTACCATATTACAGATGAAGAAACTGAGATGTGACCGCCCCTCCCCAAGGGAATCTGTGAGGCTCAGGAGGTCTGTCAGAGTAGACCAAGGCTGAGGGGCAAACAAGCTGGGTGTGCTCTGTGTGGCCAAGCTCCAGCTGGAGGACAAGCATCAAACAAACACCTCCCCAGACACGGCTCCCGTGGTTTGGACAGATGGCCTTCACTTATCACAGCTGTATCAGAATGATGGGCTGGGGCTGTGTGGACGGGGAGGAGGGAGAGAACAATTTCGGTTTCTATTTCTACCACAGCCCCAAAGGTCAACCCATCTTCCCCACAGCCAATGCAGGTCCTGAAAAGCAAGAGGACCCCAAGTCCCAGGCCCCGCCCTGACCCCATCCTTCAGCAATGGGGGAAAGGTTGAGGGAGGGGTGCGGTCGAAGCGGGCGGAGAACATGAGATTCATGCCAAGGAGCAATGAACAAATCAGCTCTTGGTTAGTGAAAATAATAAATAATGAAGGCGGCACAAGAGTGTGGCCAATGCCCGGTAGACGCGATCTCCTCCAGGCTATGTATCAGACAGCCCAGGGGATGATGGGCCTTCAGAGCAAGGCTCAAATCAAGGTACAAAGCCACACCCCTCACCCCAGAATCCACCAGCTGCCAAATCTTGTCCAGTTTACTGCCTCGACATCTCTCTGCTCATATAGATCTCCCTGTATGCCTCCCTATAAATAACAGTGTGCTACAGTAGGTAGACCACTGAACTTGGAGTCAGCAGAGACCTGGGTTCAAATCCCACTTCTGACATTTACTAGGGCAAATTTAAGTCACTGTACCTTCTGTGAGCCTCAGTTTCCTCACATGTAAAATGGACATACTGTTGACTATGGTTGTTGTGAAAATCAAACAAGATGATGTATGCAATGTATGCAATGTTAGCTACTCTTTTTTTTTGGTGGGGCAATGAGGGTTAAGTGACTTGCCCAGGGTCACATAGCTAGTAAGTGTCAAGTGTCTGAGGTCAGATTTGAACTTAGGTCCTCCTGAATCCAGGGATGGTGCTTTACCCAATCCTTCACCTAGCTGCCCCTATGTTAGCTACTCTTATGAGAAGTACCAGGGGAGGTCAGTCCAAGACTCTCCCACCATTTCAGAACCAACCCAGAGACCTACAAGGAAGACACAGAACCACAGAGGACAGAGGGAGGGAGAAGAATCATCGATTTGGAGGTAAAGGTTATCGTGGCAATCTCCCTCCTTTTACAGAGAGGGAAACCGAGGTCCAGCCAGGTTAGAGCATCTGCTCTAGGTCCCCCACATGGTGAGTGGCAGAGCTAGAATTAGCAGGTCCTCTGACCCCAAATCCCGGGCTTCTTCCCACAACATTCTAGTATTTCTCCATGCCACACGGCCAAGCCCTCAGCTGACCACAGCGCAGCCCGCTCTGCCCAGGCCCTCCCAACACCAGCTCTCAGTCACTCTGACCTCCTTTCACACAGGCGCCCATTGTGCCCTTGATTCATTTAGATTCTGAGATCTGAGGCTGTAACTCAACTGTATAAATTACTGGAAGCCTTGATCCCCCCCACCCACCCAGGGCACCACTGGGCACTGAACCCCAAGGGATGCCAGCTTTCCCCTGATTCATCTCAAAACATCAGGATGCTCTGGTCTTTTCAGTCCTGCATGGGGGGCTCTTATTTAATAGGAGGACTGAATACTGATGGAACTGGAAGGACCTGGGCTGCTCTGCAGATTTCTCAAATCCTTCAAGCATCCTCCCCTGAAGGTAACCCTGGGAACTCCTCTAAAGTAGCCCTGATCTCCCTCATCACACTAGCCTGGCTCAACTGCTCTTCCCTGGAAACACGAATGCCTGGAACTTCCCTGCCAGGGGTGCCCGCAGCTCCCTTGCAAGCCCTTGGGCTTACAAGACATCAAACATAGAGTGGGTTTTATTTAATACGATACCAGCTAGACACAGAGAAGACTCGTCAGTGGGTATTCATTCTGTTTCTACTTGGAAAATATAAATGCACGTGTCTCCTCAGACAGAACCGTAAGCTCTCCCCCAGGGCAAGAACTAGTTTCATTTCTGTTTTTGTATCTCCCGCACCTACTATGTAAGTGCCTGGCAGAGGGGCTGTGCTCAGAGGCAGCCAAGGAAACTGCAGGGGCTACTCAATTAGACATCCCAACAACCCTAGTCACCCAAAGTGGATGGGCTGCCTCTGGACGGGGCAGCTCCCCTTCCCTGGATGGGTGCTTCTTGGGGGCTGTGTCTTTTGTAGGCTGGATCACAGGGTCTCTGAGGCCCCTTCCAGCTCTGATATTCTGTGATAAAACTGCCCTCCCCTTTCTCATGAGCCTCGGTCTTCCCCCAGAGACTTGACAGGGTTCTCTCAAGTGGAATCCTGTCACCTTTCCTACCTTGCCCTCTCCTGCCTCCATGGGCTGGGATGAGCCTCTTCTCTCAGTCCTCCAACCCATCTCCTTCTCTTGATGTCCCCCCCACCCTCCCCACTTTCCTTCCTTCATGGCCTGGCTCAGGTCTGCTCTCTCCATGAAGCCTCTCTGACCTCCCTCCCTCCCAGAGTGAAAACACCCTCCCTTCTCCAGGGTTGGTCTGAGCCCCTCCTGGGCAGGCTCCCACTTCTGGTCTCTGTGGATGTGCTTCCTTCCAATTAGATTGAAGCTCCCTGAGGACAGCCTGGGTGTCTTGTGCAACTTATCAGTCCATAGCACCTAGCACAGAGCCACGGTCAGCAAGTGAAGCATCCTGGCTAAGACTGATTCCTTGGCAGATCACCCAGCCCAATCGTCTGGATCTAAACAGAAGATTCCAGATTTGGCAGATCTTCCACCTCCACAGGAATCCATCTGCTCTGACAAGTGGTCACCCCAACTTTGCTGGAAGACCCTCCAGGGAGAGGAAGCCCCGCCCCCGCCCCCCGAAGGTGGGCCAGCTCTCACCAGAAAGGTTTTCCCCATGCAGACAAAATACACAGATCCCTTAACCCCTGTGATGGTGCTCAAATACACAAAGAGCTATTATCAAGCCTTTCTGAAGTCCACTCTGAGATTCTGGCTCCTTAACCCATCTCCAGGCAGCTAGATGGTGCAGTAGAGAGAGAACCAAGACAGGAATCAGGAAGATCCAAGTTCAAATCCGGCCTCAGCTAGGAGCTTTGTGACCCCTGAGCAAGTTGACAGCTCTGTCTGTCTCAGTTTCTTTATCTGTAAAATGGCCATGTAAATGTAAAATATTTATTTATTTAGAATCCCCCCCCACCTCACATGTAAAAACAAATTGTAACACTGATTTTAAAAACTTTGTGTTCCAAATTCTCTTCCTTCCTCCCTATTCTCCCCTTAAGAACTCAAGCAATTCAATATAAGTTATACATGTGCAGTTGTGCAAAACAGAGCAGACAAAAAAACTTTAGAAAAAGGAACTAACAATAACAAAATATACTTCCATCCGTATTCAGGTACCGTCAGTTCTTTCTCTATAGATGGACTGCATTTTTCATAAGTCCTTCATAGTTGCCTTGGCTCATTGCATTGGTGAAAATAACTAAGTCATTCACAGCAGACCATCTTACAATACTGCTGTTAGCAATATCGGTTTGTTGTTGTTTGCAGGGCAATGAGGGTTAAGTGACTCGCCCAGGGTCACACAGCTAGTAAGTGTCAAGTGTCTGAGGCCGGATTTGAACTCAGGTCCTCCTGAATCCAGGGCCGGTGCTTTGTCTACTGCCCCATAAATGTAAAAGAGCACCTCCCTCCTAGGGTTGTTGTGAGGATCAAATGAAATAATAATAGTAAAGTACTCAGAACAGTGCCTGGCACAAAGTGAATGCTATATATAAATGCGAGCTGACATCAGCATCATTGCCACCATCATTATCTTTGTTATTAGGCTCCTCACCAGCTAAGTGACTTCCTGTACGTGCCCTAAAATGTGGTGCCCAGAACTGGATACAACAGCGCAGTATGGTCTGACCAAGGCAACTATATCCCCTGGATGCCACGACTCTCCTGATGCAGTCCCAGATCGCATCAGCTTTCTCGGCAGCCACATCACACCGATCTCTCAGGTTGCTATCAATGGCCATCTCTCTTGTTTAAAGGTCTCCTTCCCAGTCTCCCCCGGGGGTCAAGCATCTTCCTGTCTAAACCAACTCTGCAGACTGCGACGGCTCCTTCTCACCTCACCAACATGGCAGAACCACCTAGCTCTGGTCTCCTTCATCCTGGACCCCTGACCCCTGGACTCCAGATCTAGAAGAAGGACAAGTCCTTCGTGATAGGGATGGGAGGCTCGGCTCAGAGATTTATTGCTAGAAGGGAGCTTAGAGGCCTTTTTAGTCCAACTCCCTCTCTTTACAGAAGAGGAAACCGAGGTCCATGAAAGTTTGAAGGTTTGCTCAAGGTTACAGAAGCAGAAAACATCGGAGGCAGAATGTGAACCCAGCTCTTCTGACTGCTCTTTCCACTGTGCTATAATGTGGGTGGTGCTCTAGCCCAAAGGACCCTGGACTTGAAGTCAAGAAGACCTGTGTGCCAGTTTTAGCCTTATCAAGTGAGTGAGATCTCCAGCCATTTATTGGAGTCAGGTCAATAAGCATTTATTAAGCACCTACAACGTGCTAGGCACCATGCTAACTTCTGGGCATACAAAGAAGAGCAAAAAGACAGTCTCTGACTTCAGCGGTCTAATGGAGGAGACAACATGCAACTTGGTCTTCCTTAGTATTACTTTGCTCATCTGAATAAGGGGGATAATAAAACTTACAATCACCTCACAGAACAGTAATGAGGATTAAATAAAATAACCAATGAAAAGTTCCATGAATTGAACAAAAGCAAACTAGTGTTATTATATGTAGCAGAAGGGGGCACTGTGTTTAGACTTAGAGGATCTGAGTTTGAATTCTGACCGTCACTTACTAGATTGGCCAAGTCCTTAACCTCTCTGGACCTCAGTTTCTTCACCTCTAAAATGGGGGTGGGGAGGAGTATTAAACAACTTCCAAGGTCCCCTCCCAAGGAACTCCTAGTTCTGTGGCTCAATGGTTCTCATCATATCATCATGTGTAAAATGGTGGGTCTTGTCTATGTGGTCTTAGAGGTACCTTCCAACCCTAAAGTCAAGGATCCTACAAAGGGATCTGAGCTCAGAGAGATGATCTGGTCTTAGAGCATCTGCCACAAGAGGGGCAGAGGAAGAAGCCACCATGTCCTGGGTCCTTGGTGGTGTGTGGTCACCTCACTGCCAGCTCCTTCCCCATGCCAGCCAATGGCGAGGGCTGCTCTGACCGAGGAAGCCACCGTCTCAGGCATCATCAGAAATCAGTTGGCCTCTCCACCCTCCTCCCCCCACATCTCAGGTCACCCAGGAGCAGGATTTCCTTATGCCTTTAGAGAAAATCTGGCTGGGTCAGGTGGAGAGAATGATGGGGGGGGCGGGGGTAGGGGGCAAAGGGGAGAGAAGGGAAGGTGTGGGAGGCCAGGTAAGAGAGGGGGACCGAGGGGAATGTTCTGGCTGAGAGCCTGTGGGATCTCTTCCCACCTTTCCCTGCTTCTCTGGGGCCATCCCAGACTATGGCTTCAGCCCCTGGGCAGGGGCAGAGAACAGGGCCCAGTTCAGCCCAGTGTCTTGTGAAGAGCGTGACTGTGTGACAGTGTGTGCGTGCGAGTGTGTGTGTGTGTGTGTGTGCACGCGCTGGAGGAGACAGGCTGGATGCCTTCCCTGCCCTGCCACCCCCCTGGCAAACACAGCCCCGTTGTGTGCTGGGCAGGCAGATGTCTCAGGACGAGGAGGGCGGCTCCGAGGGAAGGAGGGCCCCGGCTTCCCCAGGCACAGGAAACCATACACAAGGAGGCACAGTCCTTGGGCATAGTGGGGGCTTGTTACATTTCACAGGGCCCTGCTATTGGAAACAGGCTGGGCCGGCCAAACCTCGTCCCAGGAGAAGCCAGGGCAGGGCCGCAACAGGGAGTGAAAGGACATAGGCCCTGCCCTCCCCTTGGCTCCCCTCCTCCCCCCTGGACCACAGAATCTGCCTAGGACAAGGTAATGAGAGGGAATGGAATGAAGGAAATGCCAGATTTACAGTTTGATTCACAGGCTGTGAGGAGCAGAGGTTCTGAACTGGGGTCTATGGCCTCTAAACCACTTACCTTCCTGGGTCTCAGCTGCTTCATAGGAGCGGGGGAAGGCTTGGACTCGGTAGCCTCTGAGATCCTGTCCAGGTCTAAATCCATGGTCCTATGCATCTTGCTGTGTGACCTTGGCCAAGTCATTTAATCTCTCCAAGGCCTCAGTTTTGTTATCCATAAAATGAGTGGGTTGGACTTACTGACCTCTAAGGTTCCCCCCCAGCAAAAAAAAAAAAAAAAAATCAACAATCTTATAATTCTATTTTTTTAATTAAAAAAATTTGGGGGGAGCGGGGCAATGGGAGTTAAGTGATTTGCTCAAGGGTCACACAGCTGGTATCAAGTGTCTGAGTTCAGATTTGAACTCAGGTCCTCCTGAATCCAGGGCTGGTGCTTTATCCACTGTGCCACCTAGCTGCCCCTCCTATAATTCTATTCTAATGTGCATTTGGTCCCTCTCTTACCCAATGAGAGAGTAGGGGATGGAAGAAGATTCCTGACCCAAGCAATCTGAGCAGCATTTACTGATCACCTGCTTTGTGACAGGAACTATGTGAGGAGACAAAAATCAATGAAAAACAGGCCCCCCGGCCCAGCACTTTATACGTGGAACCACCTCGCTGCCTCATTGTGTAGGTATGTGTGAGTATACACACACATATACCTACATACATATACATATGTGTGTATGGACACACTGGTGTGTATGTATGGTGCTCAGCAGTATCTCTCACAAGCAGTAGGTATTTGATAGATGCTTCTTCCCTTCCCTTGTGTGTACACACACACACACACACTAGCTGTATCTAACCATCTAACCATAACTCTATAGACTGAGTTCTCTGAAGGCAAGGACCATGTTTTTGCCTTTATTTGTGTCCTTAGCACTCAGCAGCTATGCTTTCCCTGATGGGAGTACTCCATTCAATGATGCAGGCAGCCATCCTTCTGGCTTTCTGGCTTCCGAAGACCCTACCCTTCATGGGTTGCTGTGTCTAATCTTCTGGGGGCAGAGGACCTCTATAAACTGAGTGAGGCCAGGTCGCCAAGGGGCTAAATGAATGAATGAATGAGCAAACATTTATTAAACACCTACTATGTGCCAGGGACTGTGCTAAACACTGGAGATGAAAATACAAAAGCAAGATGGTCCCTATCCTCAAGGAGATGATGGGGGAGATTTCAGTCTCTTTCCTTCTCTAACTTTCAGGCTCCTCCTCAATCTTTAGGGTTCAGTTCAGATGGCACCTCTTCCCAGAAGCCTTCCTTGATGTGCCCAGCTAAAAGTGTTCACACAAGCAAAGAGTCTTAGTTCTAGAGCAGAAAAGGTTCTAGGAATCATCTAGAACCTCTAGAGCCAACTTCATTTTATGGATAAGGAAACTGAGGTCGGGGAAGTGAAGCGACCTATCCCAAGTGTCAATAGGTAATAAGCCAGGGCAGGATTTGAACCTGGGTCCTCTGACTAGGCACAGCTAGGTGGTGCCATAGTGCACAGAGCCACCAGTCCTGGAGTCAGGAAGACCTGAATTCAAATCTAGCCTCAAATACTTACTAGCTATATGATCCTGGGCAAGGCGCTTTACCCTGTTGGCCTCCGTTTCCTCGTCTGTAAAATGAGCTGGAGAAGAAAATGGAAAACCCCTCCAGTATCTCTGCCAAGAAAACCCCAAATGGGTTCACAAAACAGACATGACTGAACAACAACAACGAGAAGCCTCTGGATACAAATCCTTTGCTTAGACTGTAGGCCTGCTGAGGGCAGGGACCTTAGGCTTGGTTTGACTTTTTCCTTTATGTCTTTGGTGCCCAGAGGGGGTGCTTGATAAGCGCTCATTGAATTGAATCCAGTTGGCAGGTCGGGAGGCTGGGTCAGACACGCTTCAATTTCCTTAGCCATCATCTTCTTTCTTGTCACCATGAACCTACTCCTCAAGCACTACTCCCAACCCACTCTTGCTTTCCAGCTCTGAATATATAGTCAAATCATTACTGCCATCATGACTGGAAAGGGTGTGTCAGCTTAGTCACTGGATGAGTCCACTCACCAAGCTGGTAAGTTTCCAAACCCAAATGCCCCCTCCTGGACACAACTCCCCTATGAAGCACTGTCTCTTCCTGCTAGGATGCAAGGTCTACTATTGTATCCCCAGTCCTTAGCTCGGGGCTTAGCATACAGTAAGTGCTTAATAAATGCTTTGTGGGGGGGGGGCAGCTAGGTGGCGCAGTGGATAGAGCACCGGCCCTGGATTCAGGAGGATCTGAGTTCAAATTTGACCTCAGAAAGTTAACACGTACTAGCTGTGTGACCCTGGGCAAGTCACTTAACCCCAATTGCCTCACCCCCCAAAAAAATGCTGTGTCATTCATTCATTCTTTGTTTTGTCCACCCCTGCATCCATTCATCCACTTACTACCAAGAACATAGGATCACCTCTTACACTGAAGGAAGACTTTCCACAGAGGCATGCATGGTAGGTATTTAATAAATGCTTACTGAATGAATGAGTCTCTCCATTTTGCACTCGAGACCGGAAGTAGGGACTCACAGAAACACAGGAGCCCAAACTGGAGGGTTCTGAGTTTCCTCTGCTGTTCTAGCCCGCAGGCAAATTTCCTTGCTCAATACCACAGACACGCCTCAGAACAACTGGCTGATGAGCCCTGTTTCTCGAGACACCACACTGTGCTTTGGGGACAGCTCTAACATTTAGGCCTCTCTGCTCCTTTCATTTGCCATCTGAGGCCCAGCAGAAAGAGCCAGCGCATCAAGTAGTTTCCAAGGCTCTGGCCACATTTCTCCCCTGGAGGAATACATGAGATACCCCGGGCCCACTGGTCCCTGAGGAAAGAGATGACTGTTGATCTACAGTCAGGCAGAGGCCAGTGGCTGCCTCTCTCCACTATTTTTCTGCTATGCCCAGGGATCACAGGAGTCTAACATTCAGATCTGGTGGGACTTCTGATGGCCTTGAGTCCAATCCTCTCATTTTACAGATAAGGGGACTACGGCACAGGGAGGGGGAGAGGTAAGATCACTGATTCAGAGCTAGAAGGGAGGGACCTTTGAGGTGATCAAATCCCAACCCCTTCATTTTACAAAGGGGGAAACTGAAGCTGAGAGAAAATGTAACATGTGCAGTCAGTCACAGAGCTAGTGAATGTCTGGGGAAAGATCTGAACTCAGGTCTCCCTGACTCCAAGTCCAGTATTTTATCCACTTTCTGCAGAATGAGGGGAGTCCTGACCTGTAGGATAAACAGGGTGTATTTGTGTACGTGTGACGGGAGGAAGGCAACAAGAGGGGGGTGGGGCGGAACCCCTGGCCAAGGGCAGCTGGGAGCCCCCCACAGCAGACAAACATCCTTCTCTGGCCCACAACAGGAACCCAGGCTCCCCAGGGTCCCCAGGCCTCACAATACAACACAGGAAGTAAATCCTAGCTGCAGAATATACTTGGACCCACAGAGAGCAATTGTACCAGGAACACTCAGGAGACCTGAGTCCAGAATCCACTGCCACGCTCACCTTCAACCTGCTGACTCATCAGTCAGAACTGGCATTTAAATCAGGGGTTTATGGTCTGCAGAGCACTCAGCATAAACTGTCTCTTCTGATCCTCTGAGTGACCCCTCAAGACAGGTGCAACCACAGTCCCATTTCCCAGATGAGGAAAGGGATGCTCAGTTTTGTCGAAGGTCAAACAACAACAACAACTGTAATAATAATGTAAGGATTGCAACACCTTTTGCATATGTTATCTCATTTGATCCTCACAGGGACCCTGGGAGGGAAGTGCTATTGTTATTTTTACAGATGAGGAAATGGAGCCTGAGAGACATGATTTGTCTATAGTCTCACAGTAAGAAATAAGAGGCAACATCTGAATCCAGGTCTTCCTGATTCCAATTCTAGTGGGGCATTCTAGGCTCTACACATTCCGGCTCTTAGGCACAAGATATGCTTTACGTCTATTCAAAGGGACTTCTGATTGGCTCTTGCCTGGAACGGGCTCTTTTCCTCCCTCTCAACTGCTCTTTCTTCAAGGCTGGGGGGGTGGGGACTGCTTCCTCTGAGACCCCTCCCCAGCTGAAAGGGATCCTACCCACTCACTCCAGGTAGCTCCAGACACAGGGCACATTCTGCTCCCTCCCCCTGCTGCCAGGGGCACAAACCACACTGCCTTTCCCCTCCTTTTCACTCCTTGGCCGGGGAAGCATAATCAAATCAACATGGACACTGCTACTAGAAAGAGGTCAATCCACCCTCTGTGGCTTCTCTCACCATCCCTGTAACTTTCCAAACCACTACTTCTGGCTAACACCTCCCTCCCATATGCATCTTAGAACATCATCTCCTTGAGTGTAGAGACCATCTTGCTTTTGTATTTTCATCTCCAGTGTTTAGCACAGTCCCTGGCACATAGTAGGTGTTTAATAAATGTTTGCTCATCCATCCATTCATTTTCTTAGAGAACTCTGGCTGGATAGCCACCCCGTGAAATCCAGGTTCCAAATCCTCGTTCAGGTTTGGGCTGGACTAAATTAAATGACCGATGAGGTGCCTGTTAGCCGTGTGATTCTGAGAAGCACAGACCGTCCTTTGCTCATGGGAGTCTGAACCCCTTGAGAGACGCCTGCCAATGCTTCTAGGAACAAACCCATCTTTGTTTTTTTATCCAAATAAATAAAAAACCACCCAGGTGCCAGCAGGTGCCCAGGGCACTGGAATGGAGGTGGTAATTTGGTACCTCCCCAGGTCTACCCAGGATAGCCCCCATCCTCCCCCTGCCAGCTGATTGGCTCCAAGGAGGCTCACAGGTGCCAAAAGAACCAGTTCCTGGAATGACGACCAACTGTGTAAAACGAACCAGTGAGCATTTTAAGGGACACTGTTGCCATAGAAGGAAAAAGCAGCCTCGGGTCAGGTGGCCAAGCTCCCATCTAGGAGGTACTGCAGAGACGTGGCATGCCCTGGGCACAGGACCAGAGCAGGTGGGACGTGGGCATCTTCAAAGCAGTTTCTTCAGACTTTCATTAAGTGACAGATATTGACTAAGCACCTACTATGTGCTGAGGATACAAAGAGAGGCAAAAGACAGCGCCTGCCCTCAAGGAGCTTACAGTCTAACAGGGGGGTGGTGGGGAACATCGTGCAAGCAAATATTACAAAGCAAGCCACATGCAGCATAAGATCACAGGTCCCCAAACGCCTCAGAGTCAGGAATCCTCAGGCTCAAATCCTGCCACTGACAGCTCCAGGGCCTCAGTTTCTTCAACTGTAAAATGGTCACAGTGATACCTATAGGGGCCTAGCCTGCAGAGATATTGTGAGGCTCAAATGAAATGATGTCCACAATCCTTTTCAAACTTTAAAGTGCTATTTATCATCATCATCATCATGATCATGATGTGGTCCAACTCCCCCCATTTCACAGAGGTGAAAACTGAGGCACAGAGATGAAGTGACTTGCTCAGAGTCATACAGAAGCAGAATGGGAGGCAGCTAGGTGGGCTGGCACAGGTATCAGGAAGACCTGAGTTCAAAACCTACCCCAGGGGCAGCTAGGTGGCGCAGTGGATAGAGCACCAGCCCTGGAGTCAGGAGTACCTGAGTTCAAATCCGGCCTCAGACACTTAACACTTACTAGCTGTGTGACCCTGGGCAAGTCACTTGACCCCAATTGCCTCACTAAAAAAAAAAAAAAACCCAAACCAAAAAAAACCCCCAAAAAACCCAAAATAAAACCTATCCCAGACACTATCTGTGTAACTATCTTACCTGTCTCAGTTTCCTCATTTGTAAAATAGGGATAGTAAGAGCACCTACCTCCCAGGGTTATTGTGAGGATACTAGCTATTATTGTTGTTGTTGTTGTTAGAATGTGGGTCCTGGGTCCAAATTGGGTTCTCTACTCTACAAGCCACCTCTGAGAAGTAACCCTTTATCAGCATACCCTGAGTATGTTTCTCTGTGTGACCGTGGGAAAGGCACGAAACCTCCCTGGTCCTCAGTTTCCCCATCTGTACAAGCTACCCTTATACCCAGAATGCTCTCCTCACCCCTGGCTCCCAGAATCCTTAGCTCAATCCATGATTCAACTCACTCTGGCACCTCCTACAAAAAGCCCTTTTGAATCTCCTTGGCTGTTGGTGTCCCCCCCCCTCCATTGACCCCTCCACCCATCACTCTGCATCTCTTTTGTATTTACATAAGTGAGTGTAAGCTGCAGGAGGCAGGAAGCCCACCATGGCTGCAGAGTTCCAGGCCCTCAGTGCTGGGTTGAATGAGTGGCTCCCGCCTCCTTGAAGGGTTCTGACCAACGCCGGGTACCCGCGGAAGCTGAGTAAGCCTCTTGCTCTGCCCTGACTGGTTCTCTGCTCTTTGCACAGGTTCCCCTGGCTCTGCAGGTCCGGTGACAAGCAGGTCCTGGCCTGGGGGAGAGGGCAAATGCCCGAGATGGAGGCCAGACCACCCCCCCCCTGACTCAGGGAACAGTCACTGCCAGACAATGGAAGCAGAAGGAAGGAAGGGGAGGGGAAGTCACCCGGGATGGGGCCAGAATTGGGCGGCAGTTTTGCCTTCTTAGTCACAAGGGACACGAGATGCCACGAGATGGCTCTTTCCCAACATCAGGAAGATGGCTGGGTTTGGAATCCAAGGAATTCCAATCTGGTTTCTGTCATACTCTGTGTGACTGTGGGCAAGGCCTGAACCCTCCCCGAGCCTCAGTTTCCCCATCTGTAAAATGAGGGGGGTTGGACTATGTGGCCTCTAAGGCCCCTTCAGCTCTAAATCTGTGCACCATGAAATACACTCATACACACACACACACACACACACTCCTACATACATACACACACACTCATACACACACACACACACACACACACTCCTACATACATACACACACACTCATACACACACACACACACACACTCACACTCACAGAGCAGCCTCAGCAGCCCCTTCTAGAGACCCTCTCTCTAAGCTGACCCATCTTGGAACACAAAACCTCCCCTACCCAATCTGAGGATTTCAGGATTGTTTCCTGCTTTCTTCTTCATCTTCATCATCATCAAAAGCAAGGATTTAGGACAATTGTTCAGGACCAGGTCATTGACACGAGACGTTATAGAAAGGTGGTTCATGAGAAGCCCAGACTTAGTGATTGATCAAGGAACACTGTGGGAGGGATCAATAGAAACGGTGCAGGAAGTTGCAAACATTTAGCACCTACTGAATACCTAGACAGACACTAATGTGTGGCCAGAATAACAACAGCAAGTATTTATCTAGAGCTTTGGGTTTAACGGGCAGGATGGTGCAGTGGGTAGAGCCCTGGGGGAGTTGGGAAAACTTGAGTGCGAATCCAACAGGGCAACCTTGGGCAAGCCACCTCTGGAAGCCTGTTTTCTCATTTGTAAAGTGTGGATAATTAGAGCACCTCCCTCCCAGGGTTGTTGTGAGGATCATGACATAACATATGTAAAATGCCTTGCAAACCTTATCTTGCTATTATTCCTTGATTTTTTTTTTTTAATTTTTAGTGAGGCAATTGGGGTTAAGTGACTTGCCCAGGGTCACACAGCCAGCAAGTGTCAAGTGTCTGAGGCCAGACCTGAACTCAGGTCCTCCTGACTCCAGGGCCGGCGCTCTATCCACTGCACCACCCAGCTGCCCCTTATTCCTTGATTATTAATAACAACAATAGCAGCTTATAGTTACATAGCTCTCTTCACATAAAAATATAAGCTATTAATGTTATTATTAATAATCAAAGAATAACAGCAGGATAGTGACTCAGAATCATTTCTAACTGAAATAACTAAAATAGAAGATGATGCTGTTATTGAGTCATTTCAGTGGGGTCACGACCTGCATTTGGGGTTTTCTTGGTAAAGATCCTGGAGGGGTTTGCCATTTCCTTCTCTAGATCATTTTACAGAAGAGGAAACTGAGGCAAACAGGGTAAAATGACTTGCTCAGGGTCACACAGCTAGTGATTTGAATTCAGGTCTTCCTGAGTCCAGGCCCAGAGCTCTATCCAGTTAAACCACCCAGTTGTAAATTAATAAATGCTTGCTGATTGATTGATTGGAGAACACCTACAGTTTGCAAAGGGCAGAATTATCTCAGAAATCATCTCCTGTTGGGACTCACACCCACTCTTTGATGCAGGTGCTACAGATAACACCTCCATCTGACAGACAGGCTCAGAAACACCAACTGCCTGGCCTAGGGTCATGCATCTAGTAAATGTAGGAGCTGGCATCTGAAGCCAGGTCTTCCTGAGCCCATGGCCCGCTAGTGTTTCATCTGGCCTTACTGAGAGGCGACAGTGTGTGGAACTTCCTGTGACCAAGAGCCCTTCTCTTGACCAGCCTTTCTCAGAACCCCCAGGGGAGCCTAAAAGGGCCTCCCTCTTCCCGGCCTGGTCCAGGCCGAGCTCTGTCCCTTCTCACTCGGCCTCATTAGCTCAGATGCTCTAAGCTCTCCTGAGCCCTACTTCCTGCTGGGGAGAGCCTGGGGATTTGGTGAAACCCAAGATGACACATACAGAGCTTAGGGTCAGAGCGTCCCCAAAGCCCGTCGGGCTGGACTGATGTATGGGCTCATTCTCAAATGAGCAGCAAAAGCTGCATAAGCACGGATGAGGCGTCTGTTCAGGCAGGGACTGGACACCATGGCCTCTGAGGCCCAATTTATCTTGTACACATCTGGTGGACCTGTACTTAACTGCATGCAGTCTCTCCCACTAGAATGTAAGCTCCTTGAGGGCAGGCACGGTCTTTTGCCTTTCTTTATATATGGAGGACTTAGCAGAGTGCCCTACTGATGCCAGGTGCTTAATAATGAGAGCTTGTTGACTTGACTGATTGACTCCCAACTCTGAAATTCCATGTACATGAATCAATCAATCAATTTTAAACACCTACTACGTGCCAGAAACTAGCCATATGAAGACTGAAGTGAAACTGACCTTGGGAGTTTCCATTTCCCCAGGAATGAAAGAAACCCTCTAGGCTACTTCCCAGACCCAGGAGAGCAAAGGCTTCCTGAGGGCAGGATCTGGGTTTCCTTTGGTATCTACATTTAAATTCACAGGACCACTGAACTCATTCTGGATTTCCTAAGCGTTTTTGTTTACACCCCAAACCCTTGGTTTCTGGATCCCCTGGACAGCCCGGCCAAGTCCCTTCTCAGAATGCCATTTTAAAAATGCATCAAAGAAAATATTAAAAATGCAAGAGATGGGGGCAGCTAGGTGGTGCAGTGGATAAAGCACCGGCCCTGGAGTCAGGAGGACCTGAGTTCAAATCCGGCCTCAGACACTTAACACTTACTAGCTGTGTGACCCTGGGCAAGTCACTTAACCCTCATTGCCCTAAAAAGAAAAAAAAAATGCAAGAGATTCCAAAGGAAACCAATTCTACTGAAACACAGTAATCCAAAGAATAATAAACATCATGAAAACAAATGAACCCCAAATCAGGTCCTTGGACCCTGAATTAGGAACCTCTGCTCTAGAATGAGATTGAATGTCAGAGAGCCTCAGAGACACATGGGTATGCCTCCCAGAGAGCACTGGGCCTGAAGTCAGGAAGAGCCGAGTTCAAATCCAGCCTCATACACTGACTAGCTGTGTGATCCTGGGCAAGTCACTTTACCTCTCTCTGCCTCAGTTTCTTCCTCGGGAAAGTGCACCTACCTCACAGGGATGGTATGAGGACCAAATGAGATCATAATTGTAAAGTGCTTGGTACAATGCCTGGAATATAGTAAGTTCTAGGTAAGTATTAGCTATTATTGTGATTATGATTATGCTTATTAAACATCAGAGGGAGGAGCGGCCCTCCTTCCACAGGCCTGGGAGGGTAAAAGGCTCATACACAGACAAAACCACGCACAAGCTCCCTGAATGTTTTCACCATGACGTTTGGAGGAGGTCCACATGCAAGGTAGCCCGCTAGCACCCCAAAAGCAAGCCTGGAGGTTCTGCCCCTAACAAAGCCTAGAATCTGCGGCTGCCACCCAGAGCCAGGTTAACAAGTTAACTGGGGTGTTGACGCTTCAGGTCTAGCAGAGGTAAGCAGGCAGGCGTCCTCACCTGTGTCCCCTGCTCTTCAGTCCCTGTGGGCTGGTCTCTTTGAGCAGGGAGGTGCAGTGGGCAGTGCATTCTGGGCCAGATCTGAAGAAGCGAGACCTGTGTTTGAATCCTGGTCCCAAGCCTTAAGCGCTGTGTGATCCTGAGTAAATAGGTAGACCTCTCTGGGCCTCATTTTCTCCCATGTAAGATGAAAGCAATGGACTCGATGACCTCTACGGTCCCTTCCTGCTCTCAATCTGCTATTGAGTCAGTGTTAGCATAAGGTCAAGGGGAGTCCCATGCTCCTAAACTGTCCTGCTCCTCAGGGGAAAAAACTGACAATAACAACCGACAATAACAACCAATGGTTCTACAGCTCCACAGAGCAGCACATAGTAGGGATAGCACAGGACCTGGGAGTCAGGAAGAGCCTAGTCTGAATCCCCACCTCAGACATCTACTGGCTGTGTGGTCCCTGGCAAGACACTTCACCCCGTCAGCCTCAGTTTCCTCATCTGTAAAATGGCAACAGGGCAGCTAGGTGGCACCATAGTGGATAGAGCACCAGCCCTGGAGTCAGAAGGACCTGCATTTAAATCCAGCCTCAGATACTTCCTAGCTGTGTGACCCTGGGTAAGTCACTTCACCCTGTCTGCCTCAGTTTTCTCATCTGTAAAATGAGCTGGAGAAGCTACAGTTCACTCCAGGAGCTCTAACAAGAAAAACCCTAGGAGACAGCTAGGTGGTGCAGTAGATAAAGCACCAGCCTTGGATTCAGGAGGACCTGAGTTCAAATCCAGCCTCAGCCACCCGACACTTACTAGCTGTGTGACCCTGGGCAAGTCACTTAACCCTCATTGCCCTGCAAAAAGAAAAAAAAAAAAAGAAAGAAAAACCCTAATAGGGGCATGGAGAGTCAGACATGACTGAAATGACTTAACAACAACAAAAGTGGCAATAACACCCCCACCTGCCTCCCAGGGTTGCTGTGAGGACTGAATAAGACACTGGATTTAGTAAATACTTTGCCAGTCTTAATGGGTTGTAGAATGTCAAGCCATTCCTATGAGGTATCTATCATAGGCAGGATCTGAACTCAGGCCTTCCTGAGTCCAACACTTGATCCTCTTATACAAATGCTATTTCAAGAGCATGGAAGGGTGTAAACAATCTCAAGAGACCAAGATGGCTGAAGGATGAATGCCCTATGACCTAGTGAGGATTTCGTCCTCAGAGGTCACAGGAACCAGGCTGGAAGAGACCCCAAAAACCATTTAATCATTTTTCAGATGAGAAAATTGAGGCCCAAATAGGTTAGGTGACTTGTCCAAGGTCACGCAGCTGGTAAGGGGAAGAGGCAGAATTAGAACCTAGGTCCTTTGACTTCAGAGTCCGTGTTCTTTCCCTCATACCAGGCTGCCTCCCTCCTTTTTTCTACTTAAACTCCCCCCTTCAAACCCATCTGCACCTAAATTCTCATCTTGACTCCCATTTCTATGATGTGTGGACATTTACGCTCATTCAGGTGGGAGACAAATAGTCCCCTCAACAAGCCTATTGTTCTGATGAAGAAACTGAGACCCAGAATGGGGAAATGATTTGCCCAGAATCCCACGGTTTATCCCTGGGCCAGACAAGGGAGTCAGTCTTCCCACAGGTTGGCCAACTTGGAGGGACTCCAATGGAATGATGAATCAGAGACAAACAGGGTGACGGGCTGTTCAGCCTCATTCCTGACCCCAGGTGACATCACCACCCGGGCCCGGTGGCCCACGGCCCGCTGCTTGAGTCATGGCGAAAGAAGCAAACTCCTGGGAGGACAGGGATCTTGTTTTTAAACCAAATAGACTCCATTTTCTTCTATAGCTCCTTTCTCTAAGCACATCCAAGGCAGTGAGGCGGCCCGACTGGGAGACTGCTGGGCCTGGAGTCAGGAAGACCTTGAGTTCAAATGCAGTCTCAGACGCTTTATCTGTGTGACCCTGGGCAAGTCACTTAACCTCAGTCTGCCTCAATTATAAAATGGGAAAAATCTTAGTACCTACCTACCAGGGTTGTTGTGAGGATCAAATGAGGTAATGTAAATTTCTTTGTAAACCTTAAAGCATGATAAAAATGCTAGCTGCTATTATTAGTTATTATTATTATTATATCCTCAAAGGAAGGATTCTGGAGAGCCACAGAGCTTCTAAGACTTCAATAAGAAAGAATTCAACATCTTCCCATGAAGGGAGCTGCTCAATTAGATGATAAGTTTCTTGAGGGCAGGGGCTGATTTTTGTTTGGGGTTTTGTGGGGGGGTTTTGCCCCTTCTTGTATCCCCACCAGAATGTCTGATATACAGTAGGTGCTTAATAAATGCTTGCTGCTATGACTTGGTCAGTTGGGTTTTTTATGAACAATCAGATTTAAAAGGGACCTCAGAGGCATCTAGTCCAACCCACAGCAGACCAAGAATCCTCTCTACAACACCCGAACTAGTGGTCATCCAGCCTCTCTCTGGAGACCTCTGGGGGAGGAAGGGGGAGACCGCACCCCCAAAGCAGCCTGTCTCACTTCTCAACAGCTCTCATTCACCAAGGCAAAATCTGCTTTTCTGTAACTCCCCTTCCCCCCCCACCCCCAAAACATTGGTACACAGTAGGTACTTAATAAATGCTTGCTGACTTGATACTCCACCCTGGGGTCAAGCAGACCATGGCTAATCCTTCTTCCCCCTAAAAGCCCAGACAGGTCAGATCCCCCATCCCCCAGGGCTATCTGGAAGGACTCAAAACTTCTCTCCGTCCAGGCTCCAAGGCTGGTTTACTGAAGCTCTGTCCTGCAGCTGGCCAGGACCGGACCTGATTCTATCTCCAGTCACTTGGCCACTTTCAGATGGAAACAGTCACAGCAGCCCTGAGGTCCAAGGGTAGAGGTGTCAGGGCAGAGTCAGGGAGGGCAGCGTTGCCAAACCTAGCATGATGATCCCAAGAGGGCCAGATGGCATTTCTGCCAAGGAAGTCACATCCTGTCTTCCCCCCACACCTACCAAGGGGGCTTTCCCACCTTGAGTAGTCATCTCCCACGATGCCATGGAAAAAGGCGGTGGATCCCATTGGGGGGAGGGTTCTGCTAGGCCTTCCAGTATGGCAAGTGACAGTCACCCAGCTAGCAGCCTGGGCGGATCCTGAGGGAAGGAGGGCACAGCAGACCAGCCCTCTATCCATCCATCCATCCATCCATCCATGCACACACAGTAGAGGGAAAATCTTTCTTGGGGTTTGCATGAGTGCAGGGGTGAACCTTGTGCCTTCTCTCTTCCTATGAGGCCATCCCCAGTTTGCCAAGATGTTTGGATAGGACCTGGGGTATCTTGGCTACCCACTGTCTATGTTTTGGGTATCAAAGAGGAAGAGCTGGAAGGGATTTCAGGCCAACCCCTTCATTTCACAAAAGGGGAAACTGGCCCAGAGAAGTTATGTGACCTCCCCAAAGTAGTACTGACCCAGGTCCTGACTCCACAACCAGAGTTCATTCCTCTGCACTCAGCCAGTAATGGGTGGTCTTCTCCTCCTCCTCAATTTACCTTTTAGTATATTTAAGGCCCTTCATGCTCTATCCTAGCCCCAAAGTAGGTCAGAGGACACTCTGTATCCCAAGGGCCCCCTTTGACTCCCCATTAGGAGTTCTGAACTTGGGGTCTGTGAGAGATGAGGGGCCTGGAAATCTGAATGGGGAAAAACTGAAGATCTTTATTTTTACTAAACTCTAACTGAAATGTAGCATTTCCTTCAGTTACTAATGTCATCAGCAACAAGAAGCCATGGAGCTCCGAAGATTTCACTAGACTGATTAAGAACGCGAGGAATGGGGGGGGGGGGCAGCTGGGTGGCACAGTGGATGGGGTACTGGCCCTGGATTCAGGAGGACCTGAGTTCAAATCCGACCTCAGACACTTGATACTTACTAGCTGTATGACCCTGGGCAAGTCACTTAACCCTCATTGGCTTTCCAAAAAAAAAAAAAAAAAAGGTTAAAAAAAAAAAGAACCGTAGTAATAGGTGCTTAACAAATTGTCAAAGCTCCCTTTCCTTTAGTAATTATAATAACAGTAGCAGCTAATGTTTATATAAAGGTTAGGCAGCATAGTGCATAGAGTGCCAGGCCTGAAGTCAGGAAGACTCATCTTCCTGAGTTCAAATCCAGCCTCAGACACTTACTAGCCCTGTGCCCCTGGGCAAGTCACTTCACCCTGTTTGCCTCAATTTCCTCATCTGTAAAATGAGCTGGAGAAGGAAATGGCAAAACTGCTCCAGGATCTCTACCAAGAAAACCCCAAATGGGGTCACAACGAGTAGGGCATGACTGAAAAAAGACTCGAATGACAAAATTATAGAGGTTATGATGTACCAGGCTTTGTGGTAAGTGCTTTAAAATTATTACCTCATTTGATCCTCACAACAACCCTGGGAAGTAGGTATTGTTATTTGTATTCCCATTTTACAGATGAGGAAAACTGAGGCAAAGAGAGGTTAAATGACTTGCCCAGAATCACAGAGTTACTAAGTGTCTGAGGCAGAATTTGAATTCAGGTCTTCCTGATTCCAAGCCTAACATTCTAGACGCTGAGCCATCTGGTTGCCCGTGATATGCTCAGTGGAGGTCAGTGTAACAGAGAGCTTTGCTTAACTGGAAGAAAAAATAAATAAGGGAGGGGAGGAGGGAGGGGGTAGATTGGCAAATAGCTGGTTCACGTGGGGCACCCAGCTCCTCTTCGGGTCTGGCTGGCTGCCTTCCTTCCTCTCTCCCATTGTTTCCTAAGCCCTTCAGCTAGAGAGCCCATAAATGTTAGTTAATCTTTGACCAGATTTCTGCTCTAGCAGCCATCAGAGTGAAAGTGTCATTGGCAGGGCAGGTCAGACCAGTGAACCACCAGGGCCTGTCCCCAACCATTCCAAGGCAAAGAGAGAACAATAATGATAATGACTTATACGTGTATAATTAATGCTTTGTGGTTACAAAGTGATTCACATAATCTTGGTTCCTTTTCACAACAACTTGGGGAAGAAGGCAGGGAAGGGAGTACCCCCATTTTGCAGATAAGAAAACTGAGGAGGTAAGACAGAAAGAGACAGTGAGAGAGAGAGAGAAAAGAGAAGAGAGGGAGAGAGAGAGAGGAGGGAGAGAGAGGGAGGGGGGGAGAGAGAGAGAGAGAGAGAGAGAGAGAGAGAGAGAGAGAGAAGAGCAGAGCAGAGCAGAGCAGAGCAGAGCAGAGCAGAGAAGAGAAGAGAAGAGAAGAGAAGAGAAGAGAAGAGAAGAGAAGAGAAGAGAAGAGAAGAGAAGAGAAGAGAAGAGAAGAGAAGAGAAGAGAAGAGAAGAGAAGAGAAGGGAAGGGAACAGGAGTGATTGAAGAACTGGCTCAAAGTGGCTCAGCTGGTTATCTCCTCCAACGGATGGTTGGAGTAGGTGATACTGACACGAGCTCCTACCCTGTTTCTAGATGTAATTTCTCAGGGTAATTAGCATGGAAAAAGTGGGAGCTGATTTGAAGTCAGGGGACCTCGATGAGTCTAAATCACAACTCTGCTACTTCTTCCCTGTTTGAACTTGACTGAGGAGCATAGGATCAGTGATTTCTAAGGGGGGGGGGGCTTTTTTCTAGCCCCTTCATTCCACAGATGAGAACACTGCTGCCCAAGGAGGTTCAGAAATTTGTCCAAATGTGCTTCCAGGCAGGAGGTGGCAGGCAGGGGTTCTGAATCTGTGTCTGGTGGCTGCACATCCTTATCTATTTTCCCTATCCTGCTGCATCCCTCTCTGGGGTTATTTCCTCATTTGTAAAATAACATCTAAAGTCCGCAACCTTCTTTTAATCTTTGAGTCCTTTTGCTCAGTTAGCAAGAGAGCCACAACTCAAGCTAAGGCCCCAGTGACTCTAAATACAGTGTTCTTTCCCTTACACTCTTCCTGGCACACTACAAGAGCTTAATAAATGCTTGTTAACCAACTCTACCGCACCATAACCAAATGAATTTGCTAAAGCTCCTTCCTAAAGGAAGGATCCCTTGAAGAATCAGATTGTTCAAAAACAGCTGTGACAATAAGTTGTCATTTCAGCGCCCTCCACCCCCCCCCACTACCTGCTACCTAGCCCCCACCAGCCCAGTTTGGCTGAATCTGATGCAAAAGTCACAGAGCACTTCCTAATTACTATATTTTATAGGCCATCCCTTGGACTCTGACCCTGAGAGGTAGCCGTTTGTCAGTATATACTCATATATGACATGTACATCTCCCACCTTCGCGCCTTTGCATGGCAGTCCCCCCTGCCAGGAATGCCCTCCCTCCTTACCTATATGACTTAGAATCCTTCAAATTATTCAAACCCTTTAACTTCCTTCAAAGCACCATTTAGAGGCCACATGAGGTTCTTCCTGATCTCCCCACCTGCTAGAGCTTATTCCCTTTGGAAATGATTTTGTGAATGCTTTCTGTTTCCTTATCTACATACATGTGTTCTTTCCTGATAGAAAATAAGCTCCTTGAAGACAGAGACAGTTTCTTTCTGTCTTTATGTGCCCAGTGCCTAGCAGAAGGCCTAGCACAGAGTTAGTGACTAATACACACTTAATCAGTAGAATTGAATCCCATGGGGAAACTGAGGCTGGAATAAGCAAAGACCCTCTGTCACAGCTGGGGTCAGAAACATGATCTGAGCCTGGAGTTTCTGAAGCTCCCAACCCATCCCAGGGGAAGGGAGAAGCTCCCTCCCCAGAGAGAAGATGGCATCACCTCCCCCATCTCAGTCTGAGGCCCTCGGTGACAGGGGTGGCAGGCACCTCCCAAGGCATCCAGTGAGGCCCTCTCACTTCTAAAGTGCATGCTATCACCAAGGGGACTGGGAAGGACAGAACAGAGCAGGGTTTCTGGGAACTCACCTGAGTATTATATACACACAGATAAACCCACCTCAGATAAACACACACACACACACACACACACAGAGTTCAGTTCCCGGCTGGTTCCACCCCCAGACTGCGACCTTCATAAGCCCCAGCAATGGAGAGAGTGAGATATGACTTCACAGCCCTCGCCCCACCCCCACCCCACCTCACAGCTTAGGACTGACCCCAAAGCTTCCTATTTCTGCAGCTTTATCAGCATCTGAGATGGGCACATTGAAAAGGCTGCCCCAGCCAGAAACCCTACACCACAACATTCCCCCCTCCTCCCAGCCCAACGTGGGCCCAAAAGGAGAAAGAAAGGGAGTCTGGTGAGCAGCTGAGTGGCTAATAATAATAACCCCTGAAATAGCACTTTGGGGTTTACCAAGCCCTTGGGTTCTCAGGAAACCAAGATTGTCACCTGAAAACACCCTGCTAGGAGACAGAAGGATTAGACAATGGCTGCTGGAAGGAAGGGAAGAATGATACCATGTCAGTCAGTCAACAAGCAGAGCAGGGAGCTGGACAAATGGACAGAAGAAGGCGCAGACAGGGAGATGGAGAGATATATGGCTGGCTGGCTGGACAGATGGATGTGTGGACAGAGAGATGGGTAGATAGAAGGGGTAGACACACGGCTGGCTGGCTGGACAGATGGATGGAGGGCTAGGCCGACAGACAGATGGATAGATACATGGACAGACAGACAGACGGATGGATGGCTAGATAGACAGATGTTCTATTGATTGACTTATATATACATTCAGTTTCCAGGCTTCCTCCCGGCAATTCAATCTGGAAGGGCATTCATTTGATATTCCTGGGAGCAATCCTATTAAATATTAACCACTTACAAAGCCTCATTCCCACAGCCCCTCACCCATCCATCTTGGAAAGTTTTAAATGAAAGCACAGGCTCCATACCCAGCCAAGACATCATTGTGGAGCGGGTGGGGGGGGGGGAGGTGTTTTTGCTCAGCTTTCCAGGGGGGTAGAGGGCTGGGAAACTTCGAGAAAAATGATATGCAAGCAACTGTTTCATCTCTCGGGTTCCCAAGTGAGGCCCAACCAGGAAAAAAAAACACACACACACAACAAAACCCAATAAGCCAAGCCACCCTCCAGGCTCCTTGTCACCAGACTGGCCGTCTAGGGAGATCTCATTTCATGGATCTTCCTCCCTCTCCCCATCCCAACTCCATTTGAGGGAGATGTCTATGCTTTAAGATATTGTTGGAATGAGATCGAGGTGATGGGACTTAAATTCCATCTCCTCAACTTGAACCCTTTTGTTCATGGTAGAGTGGAAAGAATGCTAGGCTTGGAAGCAGGGCAAGGTAGGCTCTATTCCCTAGTTGTGTGACCCTGGGCAAGTCACTTGGCCTTTCTAAGCCTCAGTTTCCTAATCTGTAAAATTAGGTACCCATCTCCCGGGGTTGTGGTGACTGATATTCGGGGACACACAGTAGAGGGTAAGATCAATGGGTTTTTCTGGGCAGATGAGGGATTCTGTGAGGGGAGGGCAGTAAGGAACACAGCACACTTGGTGGACAGTTCCTGTACTCATCAACTGACTGTATAACTTGTCATCTTTGAGCATTGCCCGGGGCCCCAAGAAGTTAGGAACCTGCCCAGATTCACAAAGCCAACATACCTCAACAGTGGAACTGGAACCCAGCTCTTAGTGATCGCTCAATACATTCTTGTTGACTAATTGAATCCCGACTCCAAGCTTGGCTCTATATCCACTACACTACGCACATTATTGTTATTTATTAGCCTTCAAAAGGGGCAGCATGAATCTTACTGAAGAACGAATGAACGAAAGCGTGTCTGACAACTCTCTGACCTTCCTGAGCCAATGAACGGTTTTCCCTGCTCCCTCCAAACATTCACCGAGTCCCATCCCTTAAAAAAAGAAAATGGGGCAGCTAGGTGGCACAGTGGATAAAGCACCGTCCCTGGATTCAGGAGTTCCTGAGTTCAAATCCGACCTCAGACACTTGACACTTACTAGCTGTGTGACCTTGGGCAAGTCACTTAAGCCCCATTGCCCTGCAAAAAAAAAAAAGAAAGGAAAAAAAGAAAACGGAGGGTAATCTAATAAGGGAGATAAGCCATGTGTCCAAACAAGTGACATATAAACTAGTAAGTGAAAATCTAGCCTCTGACACTGACTAGCTTCGTGGGCAAGTCCTTCTACCTCTGAGCCTTAAGCAACACCCTAAGACTTAGCTAGGTTGGGTTTTTGTTGTTGTTATTTTTGCCCTTCTTTGTATCCCCAGTCCTTAGCACAGAGCCTAACACACAGTCAGGGTTTAATAAATAAATGCTTATTGACTTGACCTATTCAGTTAGCCTCTCTAACTGCCTTCAGAGCTTGGCCCAAGCCTCTTTTTCTTCTACATGAGCCCTTTCCTGATCTCCCACCCCCACCCCCATAGCAGTTTGGGCCTCCCCCCAAAAAGGTTTTTATATTGTATTTATGTATTGGTATAGCATTGATGTTGCATAATTATGTATCTGTTTATACACCCACATGCTGTCTCCTCCAATGGAAAGTAAACTTTTAGAAGGTGTTTTTTTTTTATTTCCAATTGTCCCCTCAGTGCCTAGGACGCAGTAGGTATTTTATAAATGCCTATGGATTGATAGGTTCGAGGTGGGCTGCCACCTCTGCTGACAATGAGGGGCTTATTGAAATCGCAGAACTTTGGCCAAAGGGCACCAGAAACAACAGTGAGAGCTGACATTTCCCAAGGGTTTTTAGGTTGGCAGAGATCTTTCCCAGCATGATCTCACCAGGGCCTTGGAAAAACAGTGGGTGGGACCCAGAGGCACCCCAGAATCATCACCTCCACCAAGTCCCTTAGCTATCACACACCAAGAGTCCTGGAGAACACCTAGGTCCAGAATCAGCTGCCAGATTCACCTTTGACCCACTGTCTCAATAACAAATGGCATTCAGTGGGAGTTTAAACACTGCTAAAGCATTTGACACTTAGAGCCTCTAAATGCAAAGGAATTCCCCCTCCCTCCTCGTTTGATCCTCCCAAACATCCTTTTGTGAGTTGGGCTTTATCTCCTCTGGTTTACAGATGGGGAAACTGAGGCCCAGAAGGAAAGTGACTTGTCCACGGTATCAACCCAACTTAAAGGGGTCAGAGGTGTTTGTCCACTCTGTATACATGGTGTGTATGTGTATATACTTATTACATGTTACCCTCATTGAGGGTAGGGACTGTTGGGGTTTTCTTTGCATCCCCAACACCGAGCATGGTGCTAGACATATAGAGAAAGCACTGGGCCAATGTTTTTTGATTGACTGATTCTGTGTAGAGGTGTGGAGGGGACTAAGAATGTAAAATATCGCAGTTTCACTGAACTGCTTTTTTTTCTCCTGTTATTATCTTGATTACAAGGCATGGTTCACTGGGGGAGGGGAAGAGAAAAAGATCTATTTGGAAATGCAGGTGCTATCAATTCAAGTTTTTTTTAAAAAAAGGATAAGGCCAGACACACAGTGGCATGCCCCTTTGATCCCCGCTACCGGGGGAGGTTGAGGTGAGAGGATCTCTGAGTTTGGGAGGACTCGGCTACAATGGGGCAAAAGCCAATCAGGTGTCCTCAATGAGTCCTGCACCAATATGGTGACCTCTGGGAGCACAGGACCAAGGGATGAAGTAACCCAGGTCAGAAAAATGGAGCAGGTTAAAGTTTCTGGGCCAATTAACGTAGGAATCAATCCATGCATGGCCACTGAATTTCTAGCCTATGCAAAACAGAAAGAACCAATCTCCAAAAAAAGGAAGGAAGGAAGGAGGAAAGAGGAAGGGAGGAAGGGAGGAAGGAAGGGAGGGAGGGAGGGAGGGAGGAAGGAAGGAAGGAAGGAAGGAAGGAAGGAAGGAAGGAAGGAAGGAAGGAAGGAAGGAAGGAAGGAAGGAAGGAAGGAAGGAAGGAAGGAAGGAAGGAAGGAAGATCAAAAATAGAATCTGAACGGAGGACCATGTCCTGACTCCTCTCAGAGATGGTGAGTCCTATGGAACATCCTTGCCTATCTGACATTATGTCCAAACAATCAACGTTTCTCAGGGCCACCGCTCCAGTACCTTTAAAAGGGCTTAAATTTTTAAAAACCACATTCAGTTTTTATGAATTGGACGTCAGGGCCAAGAACATGCAGGACACCGTAGGCTGACGATGGTAATCATGGTGATAAATTAATAATCTCCAGGGCCATTTCTGGGCAGGTGATTCTCAGTGCTCATCAGGTGGGGGCCTGCTGGCATCCCAAGGTTTACACCTAAGTTGTTACTGTTAATCGTGTGAGGAAGGGGGTGGCTCCACTGCATTTTTCTCATTTCATAGTGAAAATGGGGGCACAGGTTCCTTGTAGGGACTTGATTCTAACTGGTCAAAGAAGTCAGAGGGCTGGCTCTCTGCAAACATGGAAGACTGGGAAGCAACTTGTTGATGGCCAGTCTCAATTGTTCACAGGTGCCTTTGACACAAGGAATATTTCAACCTCAGTTCGGTGGGATTGTTGCTCAGTCGTGTCAGAATCTCTGTGACCCTATTTTGGAGTTTTCTTGACAAAGACCATTTTGTCATTCCCTTCTCCAGCTCATTTTACAGATGAGGAAACTGAGGCAAATGGGGCAAAGTGACTTGCCCAGGGTCAAACAGCTAATAAGTGTAGGAGGTCAGATTTGAACTCAAAGTCTTCCTGACTCCAAGTCCTGATAAGAAGGGACAGTAGCCTTAATGGCTGACTTCAGTTCTCAGCTGACTTGGTTAGGTAAACACAAATTCAGTTCAATTCAGTTCAATATTTATGAAGTGCTTACAGTGTGCCAGGCACTGGGCTAGACAACCAAGACAGAAAATCAGAAAACACGGTCTGTCATGTAGTAATTTACATTCTATGAGGGGGACAGGATGGGCACAAAGGGCAGGCAGTGGAATCAATGAGATAATATTTGCACAGCGCTGACTTAGCACGAGGCCTTTCACACAGTAGGCCCTTAATAACTGCTTGTTATGACCCTTCTGGAGTCAGAGGACCTGGGTTTGAATTCCACCTGTTATGACCCCCTGGGTGACTTTACTTAACTTCTCTGGGCCTCAGTTTCCTCATCTGTAAAATGCAAAGGTTCAGGGCAGCTAGGTGGCGCAGTGGATAGAGCACTGGCTCTGGAGTCAGGAGTACCTGAGTTCAAATCCGGCCTCAGACACTTAACACTTACTAGCTGTGTGACCCTGGGCAAGTCACTTAACCCCAGTTGCCTCACTAAAAAAAAAAAAAATGCAAAGGTTCAGGGCAGCTAGGTGGTGCAGTGGATAGAGCACCAGCCCTGGATTCAGGAGGACCTGAGTTCAAATCCGGCCTCAGACATTTAACACTTACTAGCTGACTGACCCTGGGCAAGTCACTTAACCCCAATCACCTCTCCAAAAAATAAAATGAAATGAAAAATGCAAAGGTTCGACGGGGTGGTTTTTGAGGTTCTTTTCCAGCTCTATGGAAATAAAGAGAATGTCTACACAGGCTGCCAGATTCCGAGACAGAGGAACCCCAGAAGAGGGGTCGCCTAGTTCCATGTCACACAGGATGAAATTGAGATCCAAAGGAACTAAGGAATTTGCTCAAGGTCACAAGAGAGAAGTTAAAATAAAGTAATTTTTCTGGGGGCAGGGGCAGGGGCGGGGGGGGGGCAGTCAGGAAAGCTTCAGAGTCTGAAGGAGGAACATTCCAGGCCTGGAGGAGCACACAGAGCTCTGAGCCCCAGCCACGCCAACACTGCCGAGGATGTCAAACAAAAGGGGACTGGACGACGATGCAGGCACGGATGCTAGATTCAAGGACCACAGGCCCTGGGTTCTCATTCTGGCTCTGGCGGTCACTGGAGCAAGCCTCTTCCTTTCTCTGGGCCTCAGTTTCTTTCTCTGTAAAATGGGGACTAGATGATGGTGGAGGCCCCTTCTAGCTCTGGCTCCATCATCCTGGCTCTTTGTCTCCCACCCCATCACCTACAAATATACATCGTGTGCCCCTCCACCCCCCTGTCCCGACAGAACAGGATCACCTGAAGGACAGGGATGAGTTCATTTATGTGCCTGTATCTTCAGTGCTTGGCCCCAAAGCCAGGGAGACCTGGGTTCAAGTGTGACCCTGGGCTCTAGGCACTAACCTGCATTAGCAGACTCATCTAGGAGACCCCAAACCAATGAAATCATAGTCCCAGCCTGGTCCCTCTCGAGAGGGTCTAGCACAGTGAACAAATAGAAGGCATTCATTAAGCTCTTATAAATGCAAAACACTATTAGGTCCTGGGAATATACACAGAAAAGTCAGATAATTCCTGCTCTCAAAGGGTTTAATATTCTAATAGAGGAGACTGCATACATGGTGGGGGGGGGGGTTGCCTGGCACATAGTTGGCCCTCAACAAAGGCTAGTTAATTGAATGATTCTGTATTTATGGGGCTTAGTACAACGCACAGCATGCAGTAGGTGCTTAATAACTGCTTGGTACTTGATTGGTGCTTGGTGCTTTCTCAGTAAAGGCTCCTCCATCACTTAACCATACACAGGCTTCAGAACTGTCCCAGCCTGTCAGGCTCTGGAGCCCAGGAAGGAGCTGGGGGAAGCCTGCATGGGACCGGAAGTGTTTGTGAGGAGCAGGTATTTAATAAGAGGGTGTGCACATGTTTGTATTTGGGCCAGAGCTCAGGCAAACAAGTCTGACCACATGCGTAAAACTTTTCACCCTGGCACTGACGAGATAATGGGCTTCTCTGGTAAACTCCAGTCCAGAGGAAAGGAAGCGAGAAGCTTCCGCTAAGGAAATATGGTCCTACCATGAGAATCAAAGACCTTGGAGACCGGAGGGGGAGATAGAGAGAGTGCAAGAGAGCCTTGTAATTCCTGGTGAGCCAGCCTGGAAAAGAGGCTCCAACTTCTCTTTGCAAATACAAAAGGTTGAGATTGCCAAACCTCCCCGACACAACGATGAAGGCATCTGAGAAGGGACAAGAGGCAGTGCGGTGCTGTGGATAGAGCTGTCAGGTGGGCCTGGGTTCCCAATGGCTCTCACATTTACTATAACAACTACTCTTCTGAGCCTCAGCTTCCTGATCAGTAAAATGGGCATTATCTTCTCGCCCTGGTCCCGCTGCCTCCCAGGAGGTGTTGACAGAATCTCAGAGCTCAGAGAGCTAAAAAAGCAGCCCACAGCTGACTGAGAATCTCCTCCGTTATATCCCTAACCATTCAGCCTTTGCAGGAAGGCCTCCAGTGAGGGAGGCCTTCCAAAGGCCACCCGGCCTACTTTGGGACAGTCCTTATTGTCTACTTCCACCCATTCATTGCTCCCAGTCCTGCCCTTTAGGGCCACAGAGACACCCCCCCACCCCCCTTCCACAACACGTCACATCACTGTCAAAGGAGCTGGATTATATATCCCAGCACCGATGCTCACAAAGTGGGTGCCTCTGGGCAAGCCCCTTCACTCTTCTGGGCCTAGATCTCCTCACCAGAAGGACTTGGAGCAGGGAGCAACTGAGGTCCCTAACCAGCTCTGCCTCTAATCCTAAATTCCATAACCCTGCTGCACCTCGGTTTCCTTTTCTGTAGAAGGAAGGGATTGGCCTCAATGGGATTTCTTCCAGATCAGGGTCTGGGAGCCTAAGAGGCAGGGAGGGGTCAGCAGAGGGCTGTCAGCCAATCAAACCATCCGGGATGCTTTGGACAGCCTGGCCGCCCTTCCCAAGTACATGTGAGGAAGGAAGTCACACTGTTTGAGGGGCTCAAATGAAATCATGTAGGCAAAACCCTTTGCAAATTTTAAAGTGCTATGTAAATGTCAGCTACTATCATAGAATGGATGAACTCATAGCCCAGAAGGCCAGAATCCCTGTGGACTGAGCACCTGGGCTGGCTCTCCTTGGGAGGGGGCTGAGCAAGAGAGCCCTCACCTCTGCTCCCCTCAGCTGCCAGGGCCTCGGTCATCTGACATGAGGTAGCAGAGCCCCAACTGGGCTTCCGTGTTTACTCAAGCCAAGAAAACCTCTGGACATTCCTTTTTCTGGGAGAGCTTTGGGTTAGGAGAGGAAGAGGAATAAGGGTCCAGAGACACAGCAGGGGGTGACTGGATGACCTGCCCCACTCCCCCACCCTCACATCGACCAGGCCCCTTCCTCAGTCTCAAGACCCCTGGAAAGGGGCAAGTACTCTTAGATAGCCCACCCCACCCCACCCCACCCCACCCCACTGTCCCCTTGCCCCTTCCCCAGGCTCTGCCTCACAAATACCCAGAGATAATAAACACATAGGGCCCTGAACAAAAGGCCCACAACTACACTGAAATGTCTGGATGGTGCTGGACATTTACATATGAACACACATACTGAGATCCACATAGAAACATCTAAAAACAATGAGCTGTTTGGACAGGAAAACATTTACATATGGGAATGTGCACACACACACACACACACACACACACACACACACACTGAAAGTGACACAAGCTCACAAAGATACAAATGTTCCCCTGGGTGGCCAAACATTTTATGTAGCAAACACACACCGAGGACCATTCCCATCTACAGACACCCAGATGTCCAGACGGGTCTACACATTCACACATGATCACCCATCCATGCGGAGAGCTCAGAGCCGGGGAAATGTCCAGGCTGCCCGCTCTCTCTACATTTATGGAAGGAAACAAACACCGGGGGCCACACACACAAGCCCCAACACGTTTACATCGGTGGGAAAGCACACACGAGAAATGACATCCAGTCACATGGACACACAAGCATGGTGGAGTCCCCACGCGTCGAAGGGGAGGTAGGGGGGTGGCTGGTGCCAGACCCGGAGTCAGGAGGCCAGGCTCGGAAAGCTGGTGTGAGCCCCCCTGACAAGCGCCTTCCCTTCCCTGGGACTCAGTTTCCTGCTTTGTAAAATGACACCGCCGGCCTAGCTGACCTCCAAGGTCCCTTCCAGCGCCAGAGCCCACGATGCCGGCTGGGGACAAGCTGGGTGCACGGCGGGGCGTCGGGACACCGGAGCCGGGGAGAGGAGCCCGGGCGCGCTGCGCACCCCCGGCCTCACAATGAGGAGGGAGCGGCGGGCGCCCCCGGCCCGGAGCCGCGGGGCTGGCGCGCGCGGGGACCCCGAGGCTCAGCGCTCCCCTCACCGCCCCGGCCCCGATCCAGCCCCGGCCCCGCTGCGCGGCGCACTGCGCCCCGGGTGCGCTGCCGTGCCCGGGGCGCGCTGCTGCCCGCGCTCCCGGCGCTCCCATCCCGGCCCCTGCCCTTGCCCTTGCCTGCGTCTTGTCGAACTGCTCCCGCTCCGCCTCCAGGCTGTGGCCGGGCCTGCGGCTCAGCACCCGCGCCGGCACGTTCTTGATCGTGTTCATCCTCCCCGCCCGCGAGCTCCGCGAGCTCCTCGCCGACCCGGAACGGCCCGTCTGCTCCTCACCAGAGCCCAGCGCGACTGAGCGAGCGCGTCACCCGCGCGGCCCCGCCTCCCTAGGCCCCGCCCAGGGTCCGCCCTCGCGGCGGGCGCCACGCCCCCAGCATCATCACCGCCACGCCTCCTTCCTTGGGCTCTACGAGGAAGGGCTCCGCCGCCGCACCTGACCCAGAGCTCCTCCCACTCCCGCCCCCATCAATCAAACCCTACCCCTCCTTGCATCTTCCATCCTTCCCCGCCCCCCACTGGTCATCTTCTAAGGCCTTCCCTTGACACCTGGACCCCAACGAGGCGCCCTTCCCATCTCCGGGCTCCGTCCCTGCTCCTTAGGTGTCCTTAGAGCAGATCACTTGGCCTCCTACTTGCCATCCATCCCTCAGCTCGTCTCCTCCTTCTCCAAAGGTCACGGTCCCTACTATTGCTCATTCCTGCACCTGCCTCTCTCCTCATCTCCTTTCTCATGCGTCTTCCACTTCCCATTGGTCATGTTTACAAAAGACCCAGCATCTCCCCAATACTTCAGCAAGGGCTTTCCTTAATCCTTCTAAGCCAATTGCCCCCTCTCTTTTTCCCATTCCTCCTTCACCCCACAGACAAGCCCATATACAGCTCTGTTGTTCTGGCATTCAGCTGTGTCCGACTCTTCGTGATGCTGTAGACGGTACTGTCCGTGTGGTTTTCTTGGCAAAGATACCGGAGGGGTTTGCCATTTCCTTCTCCAGTGGCCCTAGCCATATTCAAAACCAGGGGGCTTTCTGCCTTCTTCCTTAGACCTCTCATATCCAATCAGTTATGAGGTCCTCTCAATTTCACCTCCCCAACTTCTCTTGAATCTGACCCCTCCTGCATTCCCACTGATTTGACCCTAGTCCAGAGGCAACATAGAGAGCTGGTAGAGAGCTGACTTTGAAGCCAGGAAGATCTGGGTTCAGGTCCTAACATATGTGATCTTGGGCAAGACTGCTTTAGGCAACTCTCTAAGACCAGAAGTTCCAGAGAAGATGGAGGCATGCATGGGTAGAGGGAATTTCCTCACCTGGGAGTTCCCAACAAAATCAAGGTCCAGGCCCTTATGAAGCTATTACCATGTTCTCAATTAACAGCAATATCCTCCTTGTAGGTGGGCAGCTAGATAACCTGGCCCCCAGTAAGGAAGACCTGAGTTCAAATTCAGCCTCAGACACTTACTAGTTGCATGATTCTGGGCAAGTCACTTAACCCTGTTTGCTTCTGTTTCCTCATCTGTAAAAGGAGCTGGAAAAGGAAATGGCCAACCATCCCAGTCTCTTTGCAAGAAACCCCAAATGAAGTCACAAAAAAGCCTTCCTACATTCATTCACATTCTCCACCCTCCAATTCTGACTTTATACCATTGGCAAAGTAATCTCTCTTACACATGGTCCTGGTCATGGAACCCCAGATTTTCAGAGGCCACCCTGTCCAGCCTGTACCAAGTGGTCATTCAGATCTGCTTGAAGACCTCTAGGTATAGGGAGCCCAGCCCTCTCAAGGGGTGTCCTTTATATTTCTGGACAGTTCCTCTGGTTATAAAAACGTTCCTTTCCTGGTAATTCCTCTTCCCCTCTCCCTAGTGAATTCCTACCCACCCTTTAGAGTCCAACTCAAATGTCACTTCCTTCTAGTGCCCATCCTGCTCAGGCATCACAATTTATTTTGTAATCCTTTAATGATTTTATGTAATGTTATGCATTTTCAGTTGGGTGATGAGTTCTTTGAGGGCAGGGACCTGTTTGTATTTACATTTTTTAACACCCTACCCTCTATTCACTGCACAAGTACATAGTAGCTGCTTAATAAGTATTTGTTGTACAGTATTTGTTTGGGGTGGGGGGTTGGGTTTGGAGGGCAGGACAATGGGGGTTAAGTGACTTGCCCAGGGTCACACAGCTAGTAAGTGTCAAGTGTCTGAGGCCGGATTTGAACTCAGGTCCTCCTGAATCCAGGGCCGGTGCTTTATCCACTGCGTCACCTAGCTGCCCCCTTGTACAGTATTATAATTTCCTCCTCCCCTGTGCCAGGCAAGAAATGCAGCTTTCCCCATTGTGCCAAAGTAGGATCCCTGGATTTCAAATCAGAGGACTTGGGTTCAAATCCTGACTCTTCCACTAACCTTCCTTGGGCCTCAGATATCTCATTTGCAAAATGACTGAATGGGCTCTATATTTATCTGTGTACATATGACTATCCTACCCCCTACCCCACTCAGTAGAAAGAGATCACGTATTAAAAAAAAATCTTTGTATTCCCATTTCCCACTATGATGTATCTTCTACATTAACATTTGTTGAACTAAAATAATTGGTGCACCGGCTGATAGAGTATATAGTCCCAAGAATACACTTACCCAAGGACCCTGAAAGCATGAGTATCTTCAAGACCCATCTAAGCATCCTCTGAATGGACGATGGTCTCCTGTGTCCAAAGACCCCTTTGGCTCTCAACCCTCCCTCTTCAGCTGCTGTCTTGGTGTGCCCAGGCTCCTAACACATTCTATTTATTCTGCTCCCCATCCCACATGACGATTCTGCTTAAGGCCTAGAATAACGAACCTGCTCCTAATGGATTCTGAAAAAGACACCGAGCAAATGGCAACAGGACCACAGAACAGCCCCGTGCACGTCTCTGATGGTGGGAATGGAAATCTGGAGGAAAATGCTTTGCAGGGAGGAAGGAAGAGGGATGGGCAAGGAGAGGAATCGTGGAGGAGAGATGAGCTTTACGGTCTGCGGCCCAGACCTTGCTGGCTCTAGGCAGAAGTGCTCAGAACCTGGAGGCAAAAAATTATTTTTAGCTCTTATGGATGAGGCCTTGATTTCCCTTTTTAAAAAAATATTCTATTTCTGTTTTAAAAAAAAAGTCTCTTCATAAACTCTAAAAACTACAAGAGAGCAGCTGAGATAATTCCTGGCTGACAAATGACTGAACAAAAAAATTGTTAGCCTTCTCTCTCAGCTGAAGGATGTCAATGATGGGAAATATGCTTTTCAATATGCATTTAAAACACAACTTTAAGGCTGTTTTTTTGTTTGTTTATTTTGGTTTTTGGTGAAGCCATTGTTCTTTTTTTTTTTTTTTTTTTGCGGGGCAGTGGGGGTTAAGTGACTTGCCCAAGGTCACACAGCTAGTAAGTGTCAAGTGTCTGAGGCCGGATTTGAACTCAGGTATTTCTGAATCTAGGGCCAGTGCTCTATCCACTGCACCACCTAGCTGCCCCCTTTGAAGCTGTTTTTAAAGTAGTGTGAGGATACTAAACTTTGAATGGGACAACCCCAAAATAAAGGGAAGATACAGATGGAGGAATTGGTCCAGGTCATTCCTGGAGAGGTGGCGGATAAAAGGAGTTGGTGAAGTCACCTTATCATGCATCCAAAGGCATCATTGGAACATCATCTCATGGGGTATTTAGTCATCTCATGCTGGAGGGTCCATGCTAAGTGCCTACAGCTGATGTTCCAAGATTGACTGTCGATAATGTGGCAAACTTGAGATTTCTCCTATTTGAGATGTCTGGGAACACACACACACACACACACACACACACACACACACACACACACACACACACACGGTGCTAAGAAGGAGTCTAGGATTTGTAAATGTAGGACTAGAAAAGAACTTTAGTCTCCAATCTCCCAGCCCCACAAAGACTAGTTCTATTCAAACTTGGTTCCCCGAGAGTTTAAAACCCAGCGGATCAGCAGTGTTCACTCCCCATTAGGCAAGCTGGTAAGGAGAACAGCTCTTGGAATCCAGCCTCCCCCAGGACATGTTCATTTCCTAACTTGGCAGCCTTTTTATTCAGAATCAAACTCTATCTTTTCAGTTTCACTCTGTCCAAATAGGGCAGGATTAGAAAGTATGCATTTATAAAGAATATAAGCAAACCTCGCCCCATTTCTGCCTTCAGTACTCTAATTAGATGGGCCAAATGGGGTGGGTCCTCTAGACTCATGAAACTTGACTGACATAACACAGAAACCTTTTTTTTTTTAAACAAAGACGCACTTAGGTGAGCACAATAGAAAGCTGTCTCTTTTATGCTGGTAACGCATTAAAAAATAAATCCCCACATTCCTAAGCAAAGCTGCCCAGCCGGGCCTTTTCTTAATAATGGAATATAAGTGCCGGGCTGCTCCTGGTTTGGAAAAGGTTCGGGAGTGGGGGGGGTCTTTTCCTCACCTCCCGGGTCTCAGTCCCAGCAGCCCTGATTCCACTCCGGTAGGTACAATGACCAAAAAGAGACTACGGAAAGGTCATTCTCTTTATTGTTAAAAATATTTTCATTGAATGCAGCGTTTGCTTCTCTTAGAGGAGTCAGATACACATGGCATATTTTTAAAAATAAAATTACTTTACAAGTTAAATATGTTACTGTTCTCATTCCTTGGAGGTAAAAAAATAAAATACCGCACATAACACTTGATCTTTCATCCAGCTTCTGGTGTACAAGAAAGGGGCCCCAGACTGGAGGAGGGGAATTGCTCAGCTCGTGGGTTTTTGGGGCTGAAGGACGTCAATTTTCAGCCTGTTCAGGAAGTACTTTCCAGTGAAAAACACTTCGCACATTATTTCGTGTCTATTTACACAGCAAAGTCCAGAGCCAAAACAACAAAATAATAAGAGAATGCCATTTCTTAGGCATTTATAGGCTGACCCCAGTAGCAGACCAATAAAAAGGAAAACGCACGTACAGCCAAGAACAAATCGTTCAGAAACTTCACCAAAAGGGTGGCGAATTCTGTCCAATTCATCGCGGCTTGCTGGGCTTCTCACTTTTGTGAGTTCATGCTTTCCCAAGGCTTCTCTAACATTTAGCAGGAGGACATCTCTACACATGAGTCATGTTTTTCTTAGTATAATATCAAGTTCGGTTTCACAAATATATGCAAATAAGGCCTAACATCCAGGCATGTAAATATATATGTATATACATATATATATATATTTTTTTTCCTGACATTTGGAAACTACTAACTTGACAACATTCAAAATACAGGTGTTAAGAAGTGATCTTTTAGCTTCTGGTGCCTTTGGGTATTAGCTGTTTGTGGCTTATGAAGAATTATAATCCTCTTCTTTCAAAGTAAGTATTATGCAAGGATGTCTGCTTCCTTCCTTCCAAATAGACAAGAAATCTGCTTCTGGAGGGGAGGAGGAAAGACACACATATTGAACAAGATCAGTAAAATGAGAATAGTGATGCCTAATTGCCCGCTGTCTCTGCAATGTAACTACGCCTCCTGACCTAGGCAATGCCAAACAGAGGTGTATGGAAGACCTCCAAGGCCCCTTGGTGGCAGAAGAGAGGGCTTTGTAGGCAGCCTCCTGCTACCACCTCCAGGAAATGGGGCGGTCCGTTCTCTCCCTTCCTAAATGCATCCAGACTCCAACTGCACTATCATCTAAGGGATTTTGAAGAATTGAAAATTGCTGACCCCCAAAATCAATGATCTGTTAGCGGGATCTCAGCTAATGCTGACTTTCAGGAACTTCAAAAACCTCTGAACAAACTAGACCTTTTAACGTATGAAACTGGATTCCAGAGGAACTCTACACGGGATTATTGGGGGCGGGGAGGGGGAAATGCCCTAGTAGAAGGAATCATGGTAGAAACTTCAGCTATTGGTGGGAAGGGTCCAGTGCTTTAAGAACACACTTTATTAATCCTATAACTAAATATGGAAGCTAGCTTTCCATAGAAGGGGAGTTTTGAAGAGGCTATATTTGTAAACCACTCCTATAGGTCCTGATTGTGAAAGATACTGACTTCCAATCATATTAGAAACCGTCAGAGACTTATTAAGTGCCTACTCTGTTCAAGGCAGTGCATTGGAATGGCTTGGGGACCCGGTTCTGGTCCTGGCTGTGACCTTGAGCAAATTATTCTCACTCTCTGGGTGCTTGTGCCTTCCTCAGGAAAACAAGGAGGCTGGGCTAGGGAACCTCTAGGGTGTGCTTCTTATCTAGGTTCTGCCATCATAAAGACTCTCCACCCCTGTCATGGCCACACTTACTTAGTCCCTGAGATGTGGAGGGGGCCTGCCGACAGGGAAAGGTGATGTGAAAGAGAAGGTGCAAACAAAGTCTTGCCTTGACCTTTCATTATCAATGTTCTGAAGCTGCTTAGGAAATGTACCAAGATAAGCAGAGGTGACTTACCCATGATCGCCTGGAAAACTGGACTCAAGAGCTGGTTTCTTCAATCACTGGCAGTGGCACTTTGTGAGCTGTCAGGTCGGAGAGGTCTGTCTACAAAATAACCCTGCAGTCAGTACTCAAGAGGGACAAAGGGAAGCAACCAAATCAATCCATCATCAAACATTTTTTATTAAGCACCTACTATGAGCTAGATTCGGTGCACCGGGATCACCCCTGCCCTCCAGGAGCCTTCATTCTACTAAAAAGAAGGCAAGTAATTGCCTTAGGGAAGGGACCAACAAAGGGAAATGCTAACCACATATCTGATTCTCACTAATGAGGAGGGACTGGCTGCTAGCTCCGGGATGATGTGGACATCTAGAGGAAGAGACTAGAGTCTGTGGTAAGGAAGGAGAGGAGAGCTGGGCACACCCTAGATTGCACCTACTAGAATCAGAACCCAGTAGGTTCAGAAGAAGGATGGGAATGAAGGGCATGAATTAAAATCCTTTAGAGGAAGTCAGCCCAGAAGGGATGGGAAGCTACCCAAGAATCAAATTCTGAAGACATAGAGGGAAATCCAAAAAGAAAAGGAGTGGGGGGAAATGGGAGTTGTTTAAAGACACTCAAGTGGGTCAAAAGGACATAGATGGCACAGAGCCATAAAACAGTGCCTGGCCAGAGTGCTAACGCTCGAGTTGAACTAGTGCTATTGCAGGAAACTGAGAATCCTAATAAAGACTTTTACAGCTACAAGGGGGAAAGAGGAGGATCAAAGAAGGGATAAGATGGACAAGTAGCAGCCGGGGTGGGGTGAAGGGGATGACAACAGAGAAAAGCAGAGTTGTTCAAGTCTCATTTTGCTTCTGTTTTCTCTGCCAAGGAGAATGACCAAGGAAAAGGACAAAAATGGCAAATGGATAAGTGAAGCTGTCATCAGAGAGAACTTAAATGTCCTGAATGACTTCAAGGCAGCCGAACTCTATCCTTGGGTACTGGCAATCAATGGATCTGGCTGATGTGATGGCTGAGCCTCTCTGTCAGTGATACCTGAAGAAGGGAAGAGCATTTGACAGCTACCACAGGACTGGAGAACAGAAAATTTCCAAATTTTCAAAAGAGGAAAAGAGCAGAGCCGAGTGAGCTGGACTTTGATTCCTAGGACACGTCTAGAACAGATTGCTATGAATGAGCACCTGGAATCAAAAGCACTGCTTATGATGATGGCCTGGCTTCATCAAGAAGAGCCTATGTCAGAGCAATCTGATTTCCTTCTTTGACAGGATCACTAGACTGGACTAGTACGGCAGGGTAATTAAGGCCTCAGATACAACTTCAGTTAACTGACTGGTAGAACACGTCCTACTATTCTTGTGGGAAAAAACAAACAGCAAAAGAGTAGAGTAGATGATAATACAATGAGAAGAATTCCAAACTGGATGGATGGATAGTATAGTAAATAAGGCTTCAAGACCCACTGCCAGGAGCTCTCCAATGGGGACCCTGACGTCTCGAGAGTTGACTCTGGGCTGTTTAATACTGTTATCAATAATCTGGCTAGGGGGCAGCTAGGTGGCACAGTGGATAAAGCACTGGCCCTGGATTCAGGAGGACCTGAGTTCAAATCCGGCTTCAGACACTTGGCACTTACTAGCTGTGTGACCCTGGGCAAGTCACTTAACCCTCATTGCCCTGCAAAATAATAATAATAACAATAATAATAATGATAATGATAATTTGGCTAAAGGCATAGCTGCATGTTCATAAAATCTGCAGATGGCACAAAGTTGGGAAGGACAGCTAACATGGTAGATGGCACAGTCAGGGAGGATAAGATCTTGACAGGCTATAGCACCATGCCAAATCTAATAAAATGAAACTAGATTGGGATATATATGAGTCTTACATGTGGATTCAGAAATTGAACTCGATGAGTACAGGATGGAGAGGCCTGGTTAGACAGTAGATTGTCTGGAAAAAAAAAAAGGAGGGATTTTCATGGCCTGTGAGTTAAACATGGTCACCAAAAAAACTAACCTGATCTTGGACTACATTAAGAGACAATCCCTCCAGAAATGAGGAGGTGACAGTCCCTTAGTACTCTGTCCAAGTCATACTACACCTTAAGCACTGTGCTCATTCTGGGCATCACTGTTGAGGACACTGACCAGAGGAAGGAAAGGCAGGTTGGTGAAGGGCCCTGGAACTAGGGCCACAGGTGGATGATTTGAAGGACCTGGAAACGTTTAGCCTAAAGAAGAGAAGACTCAAGGAGGACAATGAGAACTGTGTTCAGGTATCTGAAGGCCTGTCACCTGGAAGAGGGATCCGGCCCCAGAGAGCTGAAACAGGAAACAGTCGGTAGAGATTGCAAAGAAATCAACTTAGGTCTAAAGTCAAGAAAAGCTTCCTAAGAATTAGAGCCATGCACAAAGGGAATGGGCTGGCGCTCCCAGGAGGTCAGCACTCCTCCAAGGTCTCTAAGCAGCAGCTGAATGATGAATGACTTGTTACAGAAAAGATTCCTTTTTGGCTGTGGATCAAACAAGTCTTCCGAACTCCCTTTTAACTCTGAAATCCTGAGTCTGATTATGCCACTAAATACAAACATAGTTGAAAACACAGTGAAGTGTTTTCTATTTTATTCAGATTATGTCTCACCTAGTAGGAGGAAGAGGGAAAGAAGGAAATAAGTATTTGGTAAGTGCCTGCTATGTGCTAAGCACATATCCCTGTTTGCCTCAGTTTCCTCATCTGTAAAATGAGTTGGAGAAGGAAATGGCAAACCCTCCAGCATCTTTGCCAAGAAAACCCCAACTGGCATCACCAAGCATCAGACACAACTGAAACGATTCAACAACAATGTGCCAGGCACTATCTTAAGTACTTTACAAATATTATCTCATTTGATCCCACAGCTCAAGGAAGTGGGTGTTATTATCATCCCCATTTTATACATGAGGAAACTGAGGTGGACAGGGGATAAGTGATTAGCCCAGGGTCACACAGGTAGTAAGTGTCTGAGGCCACATTTGAAATTGGGTCTCCTGATTCCAAGCCTGCACATTCTCCACTGAGTCACCCAGCTTCTTCTAATTCTCTTTTAAAAGATAGCTAATCTTAAGGAGTTAATGAATTAGCTAATCACAATTCACTTTGAGGAATACCATCCCTTGAGGGTTTTTTTTTTGGGGGGGGGGGAGTGAGGCAATTGGGGTTAAGTGACTTGACCAGGGTCATACATCTAGTAAGTATCAAGTATCTGAGGCCAGATTTGAACTCAGGTCCTCCTGACTGCAAGGCCAGTTCTCTATCCACTGTGCCACCTAGCTGCCCCATCCCTTGAGTTTTAAGTTGTTTTTTTAGGGGTCGGGTCCTCATGCCACTCTGCTGAAGCACCCAGTACCCATGACTCAACATTATAGCTACACTCTGGAAGTCACCTGCTGCCCCAAACAGTCAGCCTTTTGCCAGGCTTGATCCATACTATTCTGAGACACCTCAAATGAAGACTCTGCTACCAATTAAATAGGCCACACAACCATTATACTAGAAACCAGATGGCACACATTTTAATTCAGCAGCTCTTCTGGGCATGCCTATTGCAGGCCTGGCATTGTATTCAGGGGCTGTGGGACAGATCAAAAAATTCTGACATAGGAATACAGATTCAGGGGTGGGAGGGGTCTTGGAGGTCTTTTAACCCAACTGCCTCATACAGTTCCTTCCTCCCAAGAGCTTTCTGTCTTCGAGGGGAAATAAGGTGTAAGCCATGGCCTGTGATATTGCAAGCCCTATCTACTAATACTTTTCTAATAGTTCTTGAGCTGTTGTTCGCTTGGCTGCCAGACCTCTGACTGCCCTGAAGGCACCAGGGAAGGCCTCCTCCAGTAGCCCAGACTAGCCATTCCAGTTACAGTATCATGGCTTTTCTACTACCAACAACTTGACAGATGGTGACATTCAACTCTCACTTTACAGATGGAGCAACTGAGGACTAACGGTGACTTGCTCAAGATTACTCCAGGAGTAAATCACCAGGCATTCTGGGGCTGAACCTGTCTTCTGAGTCCAAAGTGAGAACCACACTGTGCTCCCAGCCCTTTCAGTGTAAACACTCCTACTTATCTAGGAATATTACAGCAAAGTGTAATAGTTACTAGGCAAAGATAGACAGAGCTATGCCATTGAATTCAAGTACTGAGAAAAGTACATGAAAAAGAGAAGAAAAAAAAGATCTTCAGTATGAATTTGGAAATATTAAGCTGTTTGAGGTTGGCCAAAACAACAACAACCACCACCCCCAAAAAACAAAAAAACCAACCCCAAGGATTTAGAATATAATTTTAAAACTAAACAGGATGGTGGCAGCTAGGTGACACAGTGGATAAAGCACTGGCCCTGGATTCAGGAGGACCTGAGTTCAAATCCGGCATTAGACACTTGACACTAGCTGTGTGACCTTGGGCAAGTCACTTTAACCCTCACTGCCCCATAAAAAAAAGAAAAAGAAAACTAAACAGGATAATGTAACCCAATGCCTCATTTTACAGATAAGGAAAATGAGATTTTAAAAGTGTTTAGGTGGTGCAGTGGATAAAGTACTGGCCCTGGATTCAGAAGAACCTGAGTTCAAATCTGGCCTCAGACACTTGACACTTACTAGCCATGTGACCCTGGGCAGGTCACTTAACCCTCATTGCCCTGCCAAAAGAAACAAAGAAACAAAAAAACCCCAACATACTGTAACAGATCTGAAGTAGAGGATCATTGAGATTCTTTCCAACACTGAGATTCTGTGATTCTATGAATGATAAAATTAGGATCTAAAAACATCCCAGCAGGAAAGAATTATGGCCAAATCAAATAAGATAGAATTTAAAATAGATAAATGTAAAGTTCTATACAGAGACACAAGAAATAAACAACACAGGTACGTTATGGCAGGGGCACAAATAAAAAATGGTTCTATAAAAAAAAAACAAAACTGGTGAGAGGTTAGTGATTTTCAATCTGCCTCAGTAGGAGTCAAAGACATGAGACATCAGCCAAAAGAAAAGCTGAGAGAGGCACGCTGAAAAGAGATGGCACTGGTCCTGTTCATTTCTGCTCTAGTTGACTATATCTGTATGACACTGTCCAGTGTTGGATGACAACACTGATAAGTGGAAGGGTGAACAGAATAGCAAGGGTCCTAGAGATGACATCATATGAGAACTGTTTGAAGGACTGATGTTCAGTCTGGAGAGGAGCAATTATGGGATCCAGGGTAGCTGCCTTTCAAGTATTTAATGGGTTGTCATATGGAAGAAGGATTAGCCTTGTCCTGCTTGGTCCCAGAGGGTAGAACTAGGAGTAGTGTGGAGAAACTGTAAAGAGACACACAGGCTCAATGTATGAAGAAACTTCCTAAAAAGGCTATTTATCCCAAAGTGGAATGCACTGCCTCAAGAGTAAGGGGTCTTATTTTACTAAGCTCCCCCCATCCCCATGTCCCATTAAGTATCATATTTTAGAAATAATTTGGAGGCAGGGACATCTTTTAGCCCATGCACCACTCCCTGCACTCTACAGGCATATCAGAGAAGCTTTTCATGTCTCCCCAGAGATCAGTCTGCATCTTTATACTTAGTAGAGTATTTAGAGAGTATAAACTTAGTTGAGAGAAAAATGAACATACACTGTGGTTGGGATTATTAGCGCTAACAGGGAGTAGAGTATTAAGTTCCAGATTAGTAACCATCTCTCGAGATTCCGCCAGCAAGCGCTGAAGCTTACTTGTGGGAGAACAGTCATCCTGGAAGACATAACAATTTTAACAAGCTAATGAAATCAAGAAGCATTTTTAAATGGGGTTTTTGTGTGAGAATGAGAGCTATCAATGAATAATTCTTTGACTCTCTCAGCAGTTCTGACAAATGTTATAAACAAGTTCCTTTGATCTCTTTAAGGCCTGTCCAACTAAAATAGTTTCCCATCACCAAAGGCACTACTGGTTCAATTAATTAGTAACATCCATACATCAGATTCTTGAGCTTTTTCTGTCAATTTTTCAGCTTCCTAATTTGTATGTTAGAACAGTTTCAACCTGCTTTTTTCCTTTGGTACCAGTGGTAGGAAACACTTAAAACTCTGTTGCTATTCTAAAACATGTGATTGTGAATGCCAGTTTGTCCTGTTTAACTGGCTCCTTCCTGTGCTGTATTTTCACCATGAAAACAAGCCATTCCCAACTGTTCTGAAATGCTCTCAGAGCACACACAGTATTTTCTTTAAAGTACTTTCTCATTTCTCATATGCAGAGACCATCTATATATACATGATATCATGTAGGGTCATGTGTCAAGGTCAGAGTAGGAGCTCACAGCCAGGTTCTGAAACCTGAAAGGAGAGTTGGAATTGAATCTTTCCCCAGGCAGGTTTATAGCTGAGATGCCCACTTATACCCTCTGTGTTAGGTTTAGCTATTCTTCAGGACTAGTTATTTTGTTTTCCAAGGAGGTGATGGTGTCCATCATCATTCCAATGAGGAAATACTCTTTAGGTCTGGCAATTGACTATCACTGAAGTCAATCAGTCCTTGTCAATTTTATCTTAATTCTATCCTAATCCAGGAAAGAGACACAGAGTTGTAATATCATCACATGTAATGTGGTCCAACTGTCAGAATCTTCTTGTGAAAAGATTAGGAACGGGTTGCTGTAAAGGCTCCCTCTACTCATAGACATGCCTGGGGGAATGAAACGTTGAAGAGAAGTGGTTTTATAATATTGAAAGAAAAGAGGGATGGAAGAAAGTGACTCTGATTTCCTGTTGCAATTCTGGTAAAACGTGTCCGGTCCCTGTGCTGGATCCTAAGACGTGACATCCTTATTAATGCCTATAGCTGCAAAAAGGCAACACAAACATTAAAAGCTGTTAGTAGAAAGATTCAGGAAGGCCACAAGACATGATGAAAAGTCACAAAAGGTCGAGTGTGTGTTTTCCTTTGTATCTTTGTGTCTTTCCTCAATCCCTGAACTCATTAAAACACTGAATGTAAAGGGTTTTTTTGAAAATGTATTATTAATAGTCAAGAACAATAATAACTCATCTCTATACTGCCCCTTACGGTTTATAGAGGGTTTTCCTCACTACCCTCTGGAAAGCAGGTAAAGCTTATTAAATGAAATTTTACTTTTCCTGTTCTTAATTTAAATTTCGCTTTTAAAGTCTATGATATTGCTTAAAATATTAAAATGGATCACATCACAGGACAACAGAACTTAGAGCTAGAAGGGACCTCAGAAATCACAGTCACCTATTTGTTACAAGGAAGGCCTCCAGTTGAGGGTGGTGTGAAGTTGAGTTAGCGGGAAGTGAGAGAAGTTCAAGAAGAAAAAGAAAGGAAAGAGCATTAACAAAACAAGAGAAAACACAAGAATACAAAAGGGCAGAAGGGCAGACAGAGAGGATGACTTTGTTGCTACCTTGTTACATTTAATATACATTTTAACTAATCAAACTGTATCCAAGAGAGGTTCACAGTTTCATGGAGGCATGGCGGGTACAGAGCTGGCCTCGGAGCCAAGAAAACCTGGGTTCAGGCTCTGCTTCTGGTGCACTGGCTGAATAACCTTGAGCAAGGCACTTAGTTTCTCAGTCGTCTTAAGTGATTTTCTCTGAGGACGAGTTTCAGAGAAGGTGCACGGGTAGAGAGAGTTTCCTCACTTTCCAGTTCTTTTTACCAACGAAATCACAGCTCCAGTCCCTGTCCTTACCCTAGTTTCATAGACATTCCTCTTGTTCTTTGTATATTGGAATTTTCATGCTCGTTGGTGTGATTGATTAATATTTTTAAAAAATTTTAAATCACAAAGTCTCATCCTTCATAAAAACTTTCTATATGAAGGCAGGAGGCCCCCAAAGGGGACATGACTTGCCCAAGGTCACACAAGGAATAATTAGCAAAACCAAAATCTGAACCCAGGTCTTCCAACTCTAAATCCACTGGTCTTGGTTTGTACTTTTCTACAAAGGAAGGTCCTCTACTTTGTCATCAATGTGCAAGTCATGGAAAACAAGCCACATTATAGGGCACTAATGTTAGGAAACTGGACTGTTTGCTCTCAGAAATTAATTTTATTCTGCTTGGTAAGAGGACTAAAAAATAAGCATAATAAAGAATGTATTTTACATTTATTTTTATAAAATTAGAGTCATAAAGAATGCTCATCACTATTGATTTTAGAAATCGATAGAAAAACCCATGTAACTAGCATGTTCACTATTGAGAATACTCAGGTTCACTGAGAGCCTACTTTGGGGAATTTGATCTGGGAAATTAAATGTTTTAATTTTCAAAGATCATTTTAAGAGCGATAATTTCCTAAAATAAAACGAACATCAGCCACTAACCACTGGACCGCAGAAAGGTTAAGAGCCCCTTGGGATTGCCAGTTGTATCTAAATCTTTATGTCATTCCTAGCTAAATACTAACGTAATGGAAGGAGGCATCTGGGCCTCTGCTGCTTGACAAAAATCCAGAGGAATGCCTTTTTTCTGAAGAGAAATCCGTGAATCTCTCCTCGTTCTTTGTGGAACACTTTAGAGCGGAGGTACCCATGCGGTGGGAATGCCAGAAGGCGATTGGTGGGCTGTCAACAACAAAATAGGGAAAACCATCATGTTAGCATCACCGCCATCATCATCACTAGGCCTGCAGTGAAAGTACTACCCCAGGATAAGGGACCACATTAGGCAGAAAAACAACCAAGCCAATTTCGAGAAGGAGCTCAAATTAAATCCTGGTAGGATTGACCAACATTATAGAAATCCTTTTACAAGTAAGAATCCAGACGCCTTACACCTCACTCATACCATCAGGAGTCTTTCAAAAGTAAAAAAAAAGAATTAAGTCTCCCAGGCAGGGTCATCCAAAAGAACAAATCATGAGAAATAAGTAGAGTTAACATGGTCATAAAATTCTGCAAACATTTATGAAGCCTACTGTGTGCAGTGAAATATGCTGGGATAGGGGAGGTTGCTGGGATTTCTTGCTTTGTTTTGTGGTGGCAGTAGAACTGAAGTTTTTAGAAAATGCCCACCTGTTGTTTTGGATTCATCTCCCCAGTCCTTTCACTATGGTGGGAGAGGAGGGCAGGAACTCCACTAGCTCACCTGGAGGAAGTCCAATGGAACAGAAGTAACCCCACTCTCCTCCTGCAGGTAAGGAAGAGGTTTTGCCTGATGGGAAGGTACCTAGTGCTGCTAACAATCAAGGACTTGTAGCATGTTAGACCTGGAAAGGCCCATTGCAATGATCTAACCCAAGCCATTTTACAGAGGAGGCCCCAAGAGGGCCAGTGATCACAAGGTCACACAAACAGGGCCCACAAGGGCAATGGTGAGCAAACACTTGTGACAGCCTGATATCTAGGGAGCGGCTGTAAGAAATAATGAACTAGAGGAATCAGGAAAAACTTTGGAAGACTGATAGGAACTGATGCAGAATAAAGTAGCCAAAACCAAGAGAATGATGGCTATAATGATGAATTATTGACATGATTATGACAATAATAAAAATTATTGACATAATGAACACAATAATGTAAAGAAAACAACAATGAAAATATTTTGAGACTTTTAAGCAATGCAATGACCAGCAATAACTACCAAGTATTTGATGGCAAAACATGCCACCTGCCTCTCTTTCTTCAGAGAGGTGGTGGACAACAAGTGTTGAATAAGGCATACACCTCAGACACGGACAGTTTTGTGTCTGTTTAACTGCCAAACAAGGGAGGGGTGAGAAGAGAGGGTTCTATTGGGAATAAGTGGAATCACTGGGAAGTGACAGTGATATTAATTTTTTAAAAAGATATCCAGAAAATGTTCAAAATGAAAAAAAAGTAGTCAGTCCTCCTAGGAAAGACTTGTAGAATAGGCCGTTGAATCAAATCCTGTGTAGGCAGTGGATGAGCTGGCTTTCCGAACCATGTTCTAAAGTACTCCAGGATTATCTTAAAGGCCATCACTGAAATTTGGCTTTCTCCTAAAGACACTCCCCTGTCCCCCTCCCCAGTGCTGACCACTTGCCCTCCTAGCACAAAAGGACAGAAGGTGAACCAACCAACTGCTCAATGTTCCTCCCTGTCATCCCTGGGCAGCCTGCTTCTATCACCCTGTCCAGGTCTTTAGGGCTCTCATCCCCCTCCCTCTTTCCTCAATGAATTCAAGACTGGTTTACAGTTTTCCCCTCCACTCGCACTCCCTATCTTGTGTGACAACAATATTTGAGTCAATACCTTGTCCTCTCTTTTGTTCAGTCTCCTCAACGGCCCAGTCCTTCATCTCCACTGCATCTCAGTGAACCCCAGGGTGGGGTCAAACCTCCAGCTTCGCTATCACACTAAATTGTGCCCAACTTCCAATCTGAACTATGAGATCCTCCTCTCCAAGCACAGACTCAGGCTTCTCTTCTCATGAGCCTGCACGCTTCACCCTTGCTATGACCGCCAGCTCCTCCAACCCTGCCTACCACTTTCAGTTCCATCATTCCTCACTTGGCATCACTCCCTTCTCTAAACTCCTCATACTCTTCCAACTCTCGAGTCCTTGCCCCTGGTCCTTCTGCCAGTCTTCAACCCTAGGTGACCTCCCATTGCCATAGGAGGCAGTGTGTCTTCTATTCCCGGGCTACTTAATGGTGTGTGTGTGTGTGTGTGTGTGTGTGTGTGTGTGTGTGTGTGTGTGTGTGTGTGTGCATGCGAACGCATACACGTGTGCGTATGTAGGGTTATGTGCCAACAGGACCTATGACAAGATCATGTCATCTGAATTCAACTGGGCCCTCACTAGAGAGCAATGCACTTATTATTCATTGATTGATTCTCTGTCACACTCCCCAGAGCTACTGGTGCAAAGCTTCTTTCTCCTCCAGTGCCTGCCTCCACCCCAAACCTTATCACCCTCAGCAGATGTCTCGAGTCCATTGAGATCAGTTCATTATTTTTGACCTCCCCAATACTCATCTTCAAACCTCTCTACCTCTTCACTCACCCCCTACCTTGTACCAGTTCAAGAAAGGTGGCTCTTCTCCTCTCCAAGGTCAACCCCCCTCCTTATGTTCAGCCCCTCCCTCCTGCAGGAGCTTCCCCCATCCATGGTTAACCTCTCTCTCTCCTTTCTTTTCAGTCTTTCCCTATCTAGTGGCCCCTTCTCTGTGGGCTACATACAAAAGCCAAGTCTTCTCTCTCCTTAAAAACCTTCCTCATGCCCCTGACATCCCTTCAGACTCTCATCCCGTATTTCTTCTCCCTTTCATTTATCAACTCGAAAGAGTCATCTTCACCTGCCTCAGCAGCCTCTTCAATCTTGTCCAACCCAAAGTGTTCTCTCAAATCACTGTCTGACACCTAAACACGAGGCTTCCTTCAGGCTTCCTTCTTCTTGAACTTTCCACACGGATACTGCCGGCTCTTTTCCTAGCGACTTCTCTCACCTCTCCTCCCTTGGAGCTCCTCAATGCTCCTGCCCAACTCCTTTCTCCTGTTCCCTTTGCTGTTTATGCTCCTCTTACTCTGATTCGGGCTCTCTTCCCTTTCCTTCCTCTCCCTCTCTCTCTCCCTCTCTCTCTCCCCTTTTCTCTCTCTCTCTCTCTTTCTCTCCCTCCTCCCTTTCTTTCTTGGATCTCATCTGCCTCTATGGCTTTAAATGCCACGTTTACATGGACGACTCCCATACTACCCAGCCAACCCCAGGATCTCCCTCCATAGGCATGCCTCGCCATCACTTTAAACTTATCATATGCAAAATATCAAAAATGGAATTCATCATCTCTCCCCTCTAAAGCAGGAAACGCCCAGAGAGGCATCTAGTCCAACACCCTCATTTTATCCGCAAGGCCCAGAGAGATGAAGGAAGTCACCCAGGATCCTGGCGGTGGCAGGGTGTGGCAGAGCCCTCCAGGATTCCCCTCTGAAACCTGCCCCTTCCCCCGTGCCTTGCCAAGCTCTGTCACATCAGTGCCCATAACAGCTCTCTCATCTCTCCCCCTCCTCTCCAGTAGCAGCCCCACTCCGCCCCACCCCCTTGTTGGAGACTCCACCACCTCCCGCCTAGCTAGCACAGTGGATGAACTTCCTAACTGACTTCCCTTCAGTCTTCTCCCCTCAACTTCCCACAGCTGCCACCATCTTCTTCCCAAGGCATAAATCTAAACCCAGGATGTTGCCTCCCACAGAGAACAGAAGCTTCTTAACCTGACATTTAAGGCCTTGCTTGGTCAAGCTCCAACAACCCTTTGCAGCCTTAGTTCACACTATGTTTGGTCACACTGAACCACCTTGATTTTTCAGAATTCTGATTTACTTTCAATGCTCAGCTCAGGGGCTGCCTTCTTCACAATGCCTTCTTGGACACCCCTTTCCCCCAGATGAATTTTCTCTCTTCCAATTTCTTCTATTTTTTCTTTTCTTTTTGTGTGTGTGGGACAATAAGGGTTAAATGACTTTCCCAGGGTCACACAGTTAGTAAGTGTCAAGTGTCTGAGGCTGGATTTGAACTCAGGTCCTCCTGAATCCAGGGCTGCTGTTTTATCCACTGTGCCACCTAGCTGCCCCTTCCCTCTTCCAATATCTTACAGCACTTTATCTGGATCTCTCCCTCTTCCTCCATCGCTCCCTATCCTCTACTATTTATCTGTGTACCTTTCACATTCCTCTCTCCCACCCCCACCCCCACTAAAAATGTAATTTCCCAAGGTCACATCTAGTGGCAGAGTGGGGGTTTGAACCCAGGGCCTCTCTCCTCCAGTATTAAATTCTCTGCTAGCATACACACCTTGAGGGGACTCCGAGACCTTCATCTGGACAATTATCTGTAATTTACCAAGCTTCCCCCTTCATGACACCCCATCTGAGCCTTTGAAAGAGAATCTAAATAAATGTCCATGGACCCTCTTCCTCCATATCCTTCCTCCAGGGCCCCTCCGTATCAACCTCATGGAGGTAGCTGTGTTATGGTAGATTGAAGATCAATCCTGGAAGTGAGGAAAATCTGGGTTCATATCAGACTCTAGCCATGTCACCCTGGGCAAGTCAGTTCACCACTCTGTGCCTCACTTTCTTTATTTGTAAAACGAGGGGGTGAGATTTGTACCTTCCTTTCATTGATACTGTATATTTCTTGTATGTACATAGCCATTTGCATGTTGTCTCCTCCACCTGAATGTAAGCTACTGGAGGGCAGGGACCACATTTTTTTTGCCTTTCTTTTTACACCCAGTACTTAGCACAGTGCCTAGAACATGGCAGGTGCCTAATAAATGTTTGCCAATTGACTGACTCATTTTAGAAACAGAAATTGCATTATCTCTGCATCCCTAGAGCTAATAGTATGCACACAGAAGGGGCTTAATAAATGTTTTTTGAATGAATGAAGATTATATCAAAGATCTTTTTTGGTTGATTTAAAATCCTACCTTCTGTATACTATAGACATGAATAATATAGCCACAAATGGCAAACAATGGCCTTAAAAAGGACTTCTAAATCTTGTAGTTATGTTTATTCTGGGTATTAACCAATGGGACACATAACTCACCTTTTGAAGGTATGATACTTTATTCCACAGACGTTCCGTGAGCACGTGCAAACAGTCTTGGGCCGAACAATTCTCTCTACTTTAGAAGGCTTGAAAATCCTCATCCACTCCACATCAGAAACAGAGTTCCGACCTGGGGCTTCGATGACGAAGTTACTCGGGTGGCAGCATTTAGATTCACAAATGTCTGAGTCACTCAAAGAGCCTTCATTGACCTGGGAATAGGAGGCTTCAGCCACCTCCATCTGGTCCAGACATTCCATTTCCATTCTTTCTACCTGTTTTGCTCTAGACAAGCCTGGTCTCACAAAGATATTGAGATCACAGTGTTTGTGATCGGGCCCTCCAAAGTGGTGGTGGTGGTGGTGGTGATGCTCCCGAGCCAGGGTCTCGGTATCACTGCTCTTGGATGACTTCATACTGTTTCTGTACAAGGTACCTCTCCTTTTGGACTCACCAGAGGCCATTGTATTAAACTGTACTTTCTCTTTCAAGAGCAAGGGCCTTTGTCTTTCCAGCGGATCTTTTGCAAAAATGGCTGACGTCCCAGTAGTAGCTTCTTCCCCATACACAGGATTAATTCTCTTCTCTTCTCTGCATGCCTCAAAACCACCCTTTTCTGGCCTATAGTGTTGAACCTGGGAGGCTTCACATTCATGATCCTTAGCATATATCTTCTGATTTCCCTCTCTCTTAATGATGGTTTTAGGGGTGTTACTTTCCAGATCTGAGAAACTCAATTCTCTGTTATAAGGACATTACAAAGAACCAAGATTATGATACAATATTTAATATCATTTCTCTATACATTTCATACAGACCTCGTCTATACAAATAAATCTCTAAGGTAATTTTTGTCTGAAATTCATATATCAAAACCACATGGAGAAGAGCATCTTTGATGGTCCAGCTCCAGCCCCACCCTACAACTCCACGAAGCCCTCCCTCAACTTCCCCTAGCCTACCTTTCATTGTACTCACTTGTACAACATAATGATCACCTTCCTCATTATTCTGTGATGACCTAGACTATAAAATCTAGGGTTCATTAATGATTGTTTCCTAATGTATCACTGTTTCCGGTGTGTGTACCTGATCTTCCCAATGACACCGTGAGTCCTCCATGAGCAAGGACCACATTTTACAAATTTGGGTTGTGCTCACTGGCAAATGTAACTAGCACAATGCTTGGCACACAGCAGTCACCGCATTGGCTGAATGATCCCATACTTAACTGTTATTGCCTTGCCTAATTCTGTTAATCTCACAGCAGGGAATTCAAATTAACCAACAATTCACACAAACTACATGTAAAGTGCTGTGCTGAAAGAGAAGGGAAGGGAGGGAGGAAGGAAGGAAGGAAAGAAGGAAGACAGGGAAATCATCACTGAATGATAAGGACATTAGGGGAATAAAAGTAAGCTGAGAAATATGTCCCAATCCATGCTATTGACATTAGGCTTATACTGCAAAATGGTCAAAGCCAGGAACTTCTATTCTTCCTCAAGTGTGTATTTGAAATAAAACTATCCTCGAGAGCCTTATGTGACTGAACTGTGCAGATGAAAGCACGCCAGCCCTTTCCACAGGCCATCCCCTCATTTGATCGTCCCAACCATATCTCCATCAAGCAGAGAATGGGCTCAGGCCATTGTCCAGCAGCTGGATTCTGACAGCAGAGACTCCCAGTGCCAGAGCACCTGAATGTTTTGAGATGCTCCCCATGTACCATCTCACTGGCTCTTTCCCACTGCACTTTCAGGTAGGTGGTGTAAGTATTACTACCCACATTTTACAGAGGAGTAAACTGAAGTTAAGAGAGGACAAATGTCTTGCTCAGGATCACACAGCTAGTGAGGGGCAGTGCCAGGGCTCAGTTCCCCAGACTACAACTCTCCATTTGGCAGTAATGCCACCCCACGAGCTTGCCCAGGGAGGAAGCTGGGCTGGAGGAGAAAGGCCTCAGGGCTCAGAACCCCCAGCTTCAGGGCTGCTTTCCCCTCCCACTTATAGGGCATGGAGGTCGGGGCCCAGGATCTATGCTCTTGGACACAGAGCAGCTTGGGGCACAGGTAGAGCAGGCAACAGCTGCCAGGTCTGATGCAGTTCAGTCTTCTCCCAGCCAGCTGAGGCCTGTGCTGGTAGCTAGTAACAGGGAGCATCTGCCCTCTCTCTGGGCAGAGAAAAACACCCCTGAGGACAGCGCTGCCCTGGGAGGGAGAGCGTAGGGCTGGGAACCCACCCCATGACTCCAGGGGCCTCCTTGCCAAACCGCTGCCTCCGGAATCAGAGTTTAAATGCATTTTGTTTCTATTATTATCATCAACAATGATGACAATTGACATTATGTAGCATTTTTTCAAGCTTACAAAGCCCTTTCCATCCATTATCTGATTGGAACCTGACAACAACCCTGTGAGGTTGTGCTGAGCACACTGCCTGGCACACAGTAGGCACTGAAAAATGGTTTTCATTGAATGAATGAATATTATCTCCATTTTACAGATGAAGAAACCAAGGCTCAGAACCCTTTACTGCACACTAATGTGTAGTACATGGTTATGTCTCTTAAATTTGCTGTGTCTTTCATATCTGCCCATAGGTATTCCTTCTACTACTTGAAAACCATTGTCAGTCGTGGCCCCATCTTCTTTCAAGGGAACACACGATTCCTTAATGAGGCAACGATATCAAGGTTGTCCAATCCAGCTTTCAGAATCAAAGCAGTGTTCTGGCCATCAGGGAAAAGTACAAGTTCTTGAAATTAAATGAAATGCTAATGAGGACTTACATCACTGAACACAAAAAAATCCCTACTATTTAAAAAATCTACTTGTTCAAAATCATCTGACTGTGTATATATAGCCAGTAAGACGCTCTGCGGGCGTTCGCTCCCAGTGGGCCTCTCTGCCTGGGCCTGCCTTCGCGTTTTCCTAAAGAAAGGCCACAGAACCATGGACTCTGTATGGATTCACAATGCAGATTACATGGGAACAAGATCCTATAATGTAAGAAGCGCCCTGGGTTCTTGGCCTGGCTTTACAACCTACTAGAGGCTCTGGGAAAGTCACTGAAGCATCAGTTTCTTCTTTAGTAAAAAGGGGACAATAATCACTGAGCTGGCAGGCAGAAGCCTACCTTCAGGGGCTGCTGTGAGGACTGCAAGGGAGAATGAACAGCGAGGGGCTGTACATAGGGGAGATCTCACTCTCCCAGGCACTAACTGACCTCCTCATCTCCTTCTGGTGAGTAAGAGAAGCCTCCTTCCCAAAGCACCAAAGGAGAGGAGCACCAGGGAGAAGCCCTGACAGCTCCGTGGCTGGAAAGCCCCGGGGCCCCCTCCTCAGCACTCAGAAGGAACTGGCTCTGTACCTGGTTTCATGAATCCGTGACTCATCCATCCTCGAGTCGTCCCTACAATTTTCTGCAGTGAAGTGAAGAAACTGCAGGTCACTCTGCTGTTTGACATATACCTGCACATAGACATGGAGAGATCGGCCCATTTTTAATCTAAAGAATGCAATGACATCTTTCAATTTGACACTTGGCATGTCGAACACAACTTAATAAGGTACAAAGATTTCCCAGTGTGATATGGCCTCTGAGTCTTAGAGCCAAGGCACAATTGCCGGGGCTAAACAGTAACACCCATTCTCCAAGCACAGACAAATAATGTGACTCTAGAAAGTGTGCAATCAGAGGAAGACTGGAGCCTGGAGCCAAGCTTCTTTTTTTTTTTTTAAACTAATCTCCCGGGTTTTGTTTCCCAAAATATCTATTTATGCACACACACACCCATACACAAAGAGATGGTGGGAGAGAGCAGACTGCAGCACAGTACCACAGAGGGCTCATGCACATTTGGGCAGGCAGGACCGGGACAGAAGGTGAGCCAGGCCCATAGTGAGGCAGTGGGCAGCGCTGCAAAGGCATCCTGGGAGGATGGATGTTGGTGTCAGGTGGATCCTTGTGGAAGCACGTGGACAAGAACAGGACAGGACAGGACAAGAAGGGTCCTGTTAAGGTTGGGATCCTGAGAGAAGGCAGAGGGATGTGCAGGGAAGATGGGACATTCACATAGCCATTTGCAGTCGCAATGTCCAACTTGACAGCTGCTGCATGAAAGCTACTCTGGGAAGTGTTTTTGAAAGAGTGAGCACAATGACACTGTTTGACGGGGCAGGCAAAGGGGAAGGTGGCAGGACAGGTGTGGCTCAACTCTTGGGACTGGCTCTATGTAAAGAAAGTGCCCAGAAGGGCATGAACTGTGGATCCTGACAGCCCATTCTGCAGCAGGCACATGGAGAGTTGGAGGGAGGCGATGCTGAATGCAGATCTGAGAGGCTGCAGGCCCCAAGGCCTCTATCAACCACCATGGAATGTTATTGACATTTGGGGACCACTGGGATGACCAATCCCTAGCAGGTGCAGGTGGCTGACTACCACAATTCTGAGCCCCAAAGGAGTTGCTTTTTGGGAAAAGGAAGCACTTGGGTAGAACCCAATGGATCTAGAGAGGAGCAGATTTAGGGGCAAATGGAGGAGTGTCTATGCATATGTATGTTTGATCTGCCTGGATGGAGGGAACACCTCTCCCCTCCCCCCTCCTGATATCACAGACCCATAACAAATATCAAAGGAGAATACAGAGACACAGACACCTGATAATTACTTTAACAAAATGATAGCCCACATCATAATTAGATCCATACCTGTCTCAAATTATGGAGTTCAGTATCTGTTCGTTCTTGCTTTGATTTTGCGATATCAAGTAATTGTTCTTTCCTCTTTTCTCTCTCTGCTGTTTAAAAACAAAAAGGATTAAATTTTTTTTGGCCTTTTTTGCCTTTTTCTGCCATTCATATCAATAAAATCTCATTTCTAGACATTCAATTCTCAAATTCAAGATTTCTTATTACTGAAAATCAGCCCACTAACTTTACAAAGAGGGTGCTCCCTTTTGTCCTACAATAGCTTAAAAATAACATGCGCTATTTCTTCTGCTGGAATTACACATCTCACGCACAAAGTCTATTTTGTCTTTGCTGAAAGCCAAGGAGTGGATAGAGTACCAGCTCTGGATTCAGGAGGACCTGAGTTCAAATCTGGCCTCAGACACTTGACACTTACTTAGCTGTATGACCCTGGGCAAGTCCCTTAACCCTCATTGCCTCCCCCTCCAAAAAAAGAAAGAAAGAAAGAAAGAAAGAAAGAAAGAAAGAAAGAAAGAAAGAAAGAAAGAAAGAAAGAAAGAAAGAAAGAAAGAAAGAAAGAAAGAAAGAAAGAAAGAAAGAAAGAAAGAAAGAAAGAAAGAAAGAAAGAAAGAAAGAAAGAAAGAAAGCTCAGGAGAACATCAAGTACCAGGAGCTCTTTCCCTACAGACCTGGATCACTGAGACATGAACTTTCTGACACACATAGTGATAATACATTCTGCTACTCTGTGAATAAAGTCAGACCAGGTGGAGATGGTTTTCAGTCAACGCTGGGTTAAAATGTGAACCCTTCCCCCTTTCTGATGCCAGGCCACAGGGAGTCAGAGAGATCAGCAACATCCTTGTAGATGCAAGGAGCCTCACAAACTATTCAAGAAGCAGTTCCCTTAAGAACTGCAGCGTCCTCCTATTATCCTAAGAGGAAAACCAATCCAAAATCTGGGAATGACCACCCAACACTTATTTGAGCAGCAGAGGGTTGGACTTGAGCTGTTAATTAGCAATCAGTCAGCACTGTCATGCTAAGGCATGGTGACACATCAGACACTACAGCTTTTATCAATGTATTGTATTTAAATCGATCCCTTTCTAATAGATAGCCCACCCTGAAGCTCAGTCCATTTTTAAAACTGTTAAGTAAACTCTCCTGCTCCACCAGTTCTCTTCTGCTGGTGTGGAGGTGACCCTGGGGCCAGCAGATCATGGGTTCAGGCAGGGCCCCAACATTAGATCAGCTCTGTTTTCTGAGAACCAGCTTAACTCCCTCCTGACAGAGAGGCTTATTACCAAGACACAACCACCTGGTGATGAATGACTTTGGGCCATGGCAACTCACAAAACCTAGAAAAAGAAAACACAGCCCCGAGGCCTGGGAGAGCCCTTCTGCTTGTGCAGTGTCCATGGGAAAGTGTCAGAAAAGGGGCACCGGGGGGTTATAGTCACACAGTTTTTAGACAATCCATAAATTATGGCTGATTATTGGCACGCTGACTGTGAGAACCTTCCCCAGCTGTGGATATGTTGCTGGAGGAGCTAAATGATAGCAATCTCGATGTTCTTGCTAGAAATGAAACCAGCAGATGAAAGTGATGGAAAGCTACAAACAAAAGAAAAATAGAGAAGATTTACACAAACTCTTATAACAAGCTGTTTTCCTCATTAAACACAGTGGAATCACCACACTTGGAGCCCAACACAACAGTCTCTAAAGAGAACAAAAAACGGAAAACTGTCCAGAAAAGATCTGTGCAGAGGGCAACACAACTGGGAGGGAGCAGAGGAACAAAGGCGTGGGGGAAATGCTAGACCTTATTAAAACAAAATAAAGAGAAGGTGAACGGGACATCGACAACAGTGACCGACAAACCGAACTCTCCCAATAGCATAATGAGAATTTTCTATATGGAAATCAAAAGCACATTTGATCGACCAACAATCAATGTGCCAGGCAGTGCACACAGAGCTGGGGAGGTAAGTAAGTACACAAGATGACCGATCCCTACCCAATGAGCTTACATTCTAATTCAAGAAACAAGCACATGTAGAAATACTGACAGCATGAATATGAAGTTAATACACGCCCCCCAAGATAGGAAAGGAGGGTCTCAGGAGTCAGGGAGGCCAGCAAAGGCTTGATGCAGAACATGGTGCCTGAGCTTCATCTTAAAGGCATTAACTGGAAGGTTCAAGGAATAGGAGAACCTGCTTGCTCATTGTTTGTTGATGCATCAACAGACTGGTGCCTTACAAGCTCTTTTAGGATGGCTCTCATCCTCACAGTCAAATCATTAAGATTGCTTGGAAGACAGAATCCTGCTTCGTGACCTCTGGTAATAATCGTCAGGTGAGTGCCAAGATGAGGAGATATGTGCTTGCCAGAGGATGGGTCATGGTGACGGAGGAGATCCAGCCCAGAATACAGGTCTTACATGGCCTCATCCTCCAGAGGCTGGGACTTGTGGGTGAGATTGTGTGATGGTGTGGAGACCAGGGCATTGTCCTGTTTCCTGGAAGGGACCTGCCATCACTCAAAGGAATCTGGCCTGTGCAGGCACAAAAGAAAGTGGCTGAAAAGGATCTCCTGTCTAAATTTCAACATGCATTTGGATGGACGCCCATGTAGAACAGGGAGCATTAACCAACTTTGTGTCATGGACCCCTCTGACACTCTGGGGAAGCCTATGCACTCCTCAGAATGATGCTTTTATATGTATAAAATAAAATACATAGGCTTGCAAGGGAAACCAAGTATATTAGAATATAGTTATAAAAATAGAAAAAAAATGTATGGGGGGCACAGTGGATAAAACACCAGCCCTGGATTCAGGAGGACCTCAGTTCAAATCCAGCTTCAGACACTTGACACTAACAAGCTGTGTGACCCTGTGCAAGTCACTTAACCCTCACTGCCCCACAAAAAATAATAATAATAATAAAATTTTAAAAAATTTTAAAGTGTACAGTTCCAAGGTGAAGAAACCATGTTCTGGAGGCAGCTGGTGGTGCAACATACAGAGCACCGGGCCTGAAGTCAGGAAGACCCGAGTTCAAATCCAGCCTCAGCTATTTCCTACCTGTCTGCCTCAGTTTCCTCATCTGTAAAATGGGGATTAGAAGAGCATCTACCTCCCAGGGTTGTTGTGAGAATCATATATCTATCTACAAAGCACTTGGCACAATGCCTGCCACGTAATAGGTGTTTAACAGTTGTTTGTTCCCTTCCCTTCACCCCCTCTAAGAGTGTTTTCTTCAGCATGTGTGGGACAGACAGTACAGAGAGAAAGCGAGCTGAAGAAACAGAATGAGCGGGCCGTCTTCAGGAGCTACTTTGGAGAGCTCCCGTTTCCCATGGAAGAAAAGGCCCCTCTTTTCAGCACGACCACTCCCCGCTGGTATTGCCCTATGGCAGCAAGAGAAGGGATGTGAGCACCTCCAAAAACATGGAGACTCGTCTCACACAGAAGGATGACAGAGAGACGGGGAAGAGGTGAGAGTGGATACAGCACGTCATCGAAGGAGAACACTGGAGAGGAATCCGAGTAAAAGAAGTCCCCAAAGAACTGGATGGCTAGAACCAAATGTGGGCTCATCCTGTGAGCTGAAGGAGGGAACCCCAAGGACTGGAGGGCTTTGCTGCTGTACTCAACAACGTTCAGGGAGGGTGAGGAAGGAGCCCCGGGCAGCTGATGGAAGGAGTGCGATCGAAGAGCTGTCTGAATGCCCGAGTAAGCCAAACCTCCTCCCAGAAGGGCCAAATTGGATGAAATGATGCAAGGAAAACCTGAAATAGTGCCTGAGGCATTCCAGGAGTGTCACAGACATCCAAATCACACTTAGATCAATGTTTTAAAAAATTCAGAATACAAGGTTAATATTTTTGATGATGTGACTTTCTCAAAGAATCTAAGGTAAAGATATCTGTGGTCTTTTTTTTTTCTGGGGCAATGAGGGTTAAGTGACTTGCCCAGGGTCACACAGCTAGTAAGTGTCAAGTGTCTGAGGCCGGATTTGAATTCAGGTCCTGCTGAATCAAGGGCCAGTGCTTTATTGTGGACCCTACATGCTCTCTTTCTCATTTATGAATTGTAAACAATTTTGATCTGGAAATGGATTCATACAGATTTCCTATAATTATTTATTTGGAATATCTTATACAAAAACAAACTGTACGGGGTGCAGCTAGGTGGCACAGTGGATAAAGCACTGGCCCTGGATTCAGGAGGACCTGAGTTCAAATCTGGACTCAGGCACTTGATACTTAACTAGCTGTGTGACCCTAGGCAAGTCACTTAACCCCCATTGCCCCACAAAAACCCCCCAAAACCCCAAACCAAAACAACAAACTGTACGTCCACCTGGCCAGACAATATGCAAAAACATGCCACTGGTCATAAAGGAGGCCAGAGAAAGAAGTGTGATCAATCAAGTTCATCTCATAAAAACATTGATCTAGAGCTGGGAATGACTTCAGTGGCCAATTAGTCCAATCTCCTCATTTTAAAGATGAGGAAATTGAGATCCAAAGATGTGACATGAGGTGCCCAACTTAACACGATAAACATCACGAGGCAGGATTCGAACCTAGGTCCTCTGGTTCCAGAATCAGTGTTTTTCTCTTCTCATTCTCATGGAGGTCACTCATTACCACTTGCCTATAGCAGGGTCTCCCTGCCTTCAGCCTCCACTCCCTTTCTACTCATCTCACACACTGCTGTCAAAGAAAGAATACGGTTCTGACAAGAACACCCCTCTGCAAAATAAAACCCAATCTCCTTCTTATGGCATGTAAGATTCTCCAGGATGGAACACCCAGTCCATCTTCCCAACCTTCTTTTCTGCCCTCTTCCCCTTCTTGTGCTCCGACTAAGTTGCAATATCTCCTTTAGAATTCCCTCCTGACTCGATACTCATCCTTCACTAGCCAACTCAAGGTTAATACCTCCATTAAGATTCTGCTGATCCTGCCAAAAGACTCTTTGTCCAATAAGTCTCTGTGTCTACCATGCTTCTTCATAGGACAGGACTTTCACATTCTGCCTTGAATTAAGATTTCAAGGGATCTTAGAGCTGGAATGACCTCCAGAGACCATGGCTGGAGAGTAGTCCCCTAGATAGCATACCCAAGCGGTCACACAGCCGCTGCTTAAAGCTCTCCTCTCCCAAAGAAGCCCAGAAGTTTCTTTTTACAGCGAGCTTCAATCTGCCTCTTGGTAATGTCTACTTATTTTTTTATTATTTATTTATTTATTTAATTATTGGTGAGGCAATTGGGGTTAAGTGACTTGCCCAGGGTCACACAGCCAGTAAGTGTCAAGTGTGTGAGGCAGGACCTGAACTCAGGTCCTCCTGAATCCAGGGCTGGTGCTCTATCCACTGCACCACCCAGCTGCCCCCCTTTTTTTGTTTTGTTTTTGTTTTGTTTTGTTTTTTGAGGCAATGAGGGTTAAGTGACTTGCCCGGGGTCACACAGCTAGTAAGTGTCAAGTGTCTGAGGCCACATTTGAACTCAGGTCTTCCTGAATCCAGGGCCAGCGCTTTATTCACTGTGCCATCTAGCTGCCCCCTACTTATTTTTTTAAACTTCTACCTATTGTTACTAGTTCTGTGCTTTGGGACCAAAGAGAACAAGCCTAATCCTTTTTCCATGGGACAGCCTTCAAATAGTTGAAGACAGCTATTGTACATCTCCTTGAATCTTCTCTTCTCCAGGGGATATATGACCATCTCTTTCCACTGAGCCTCCCAGACTGCCCTTCTCTGGGTTCTCTCCAACCATCTTCTCTCGTTTCCTCCTGACCTGTGACACTCAGAACTGAGTCTGACCTGGGTAGAGGACAGAAGGGTTGTGACCACCTGATTGTTGACCATGGTACCTATCTTTTTTTTTCCTCAGTGCAACAAACATTTATTTTATTTTTTCCAGTTCCGTGTAAGGGTAGTTTTCAACATTCGTTTTCATAAGATTTAGAGTTCCAGATTTTTCTCCCTCCCTCTCTTTCCTCCGCCCTCCGCAAGACAGCAACCAATCTGGTATAGGTTATATATGTACAATTCACAAGTGCTCTTTTTTTTTTCAGTCCTTTCTATGGGGGTGTATAGTATGCTTCATCATTAGTCCCTTGGGATTGTCTTGGATCATTGTATTGTTGAGAGTAGTTAAGTCATTCACAATTGCTCATCGAACAATACTGCTGTCACTATGCACCATGTCTTCACAGTTCTGCTCACTTCACTATAAATCAGTTCATATGAGTCTTTCCAGGTTTTTCTGGGATCATCCTGCTTGTCATTTCCTATAGCACAATATCATCCCACTACAATCATATAGCAGAGCTTCTTCAGTCATTCCTCAGTTGATGGACATTCCCTTGATTCCCAGTTCTTAGCCACCACAAAGAACTGCTATAAATATTTTTTGTAGAATTTTTCCCCCTTTTCTCTTTTTCACGATTACTATTGTTAACTGTTTCCCTCCATCCTATTCCCTTCCCCATGATACTTACTCTATTATGTATCTTCTTTCACCCTATCCCTCTTCAAAAGGGATTTGCTTCTGTCTGTCCCCTCCCCCAATCTGCCCTCCTTTCTTTTGCCCCTCTCTCTTTATCCCCTCCCCCTCCTATTTTCCTGCAGGGTTAGATAGATTACTTCACCCAGTTGAATGTGTATGTTATTCCCTCCCTGAGCCAATTCTGATGAGTGTTAGGCTCATTTACTGCATGGTACCTATCTTAATGAGAGTCCCAAGATCCCACTGGCTTTTTGGCTGCCACATGACAATGATAAATGATAGGTAACATTTCTATAAAGCTTACTATGTGCCAGGTTTTATAATTACTAAGCACTTTATAATTACTATCTCATTTGATCCTCTCAATAACTGAGAGGTAGGTGTCATTTTATCCCCATTCTACAGATGAAGAAACTGAGGCAAATGGAAGTTAAGTGACCTGACTTGCCCAGAGCCACAAAGCTAGCAAGTATCTGAGGCCAGGTTTTCATTTATGTCTTCCTGATTCCAGGCCAAGTGCTCCAACTCCTGTGCTACCTAGCAGCCCCCCACACTGTTGATTCACATTGAACTTGCATGTCCACTAGAGACCCCAGATCTTTTTCAAAGTGCCATTTATCCGGTATTCTCCCACCCTGTGCTTATAAAGTGGATTTTTTGAAACAAAATGTAAGACTTTATATTTATATCTACTGAACTTCACCTTGTTCAGCTCGGTTCAATCTTCCAGCCTATTAAAATCTTTTTGGATCCTGTTCTTTCCTCCTGTTTTTTTGTCAGCAGCATCTTTAATGAGCAGACCCTCCATGCCTTTATCCAAGAAGACATTCAACTGCCCAGGCCTACGCACAGACCCTGGGGCACATCCTTAGAGACCTCCTTTCAACCTGTCGCCTGGCCATGACTCTTTCAGACAAGTCACTCAACCAGTTCAAACTCCATCTGACTGTATTCTTGTCTCTCCATCTTTTTCATAGGAAAAGCATGAGATATTTAATCCAATAAATGCTGTGCAAAAATCCAGGTATACTCTTATCTGTAGCATTTCTCTGATCTACCAGTTTAGTCGCCCCGTAGCAAAAGGAAATGCGGCTCGTCTGGCCTGAGCTGGTCTTCATGCTACCCATTGCGCTCATCACTCCCTTTTCTAAATGTTTGCCAATGTACCTCTGAGAATATGTTCTAGAATCTTCTCAGGAATCAAAGCCAAACCTGTGGCCCACAGCTTGTGGATTCTGATCTCTCCCCCTTTTGAAAATCAGGTCACAGTCTTCACTGGCCCTGTGGCGTCTCCCCTGTTTCCTACAATCCTTCGAATTAAACTGTTCAGCAGTCACATCTATGCATTCTACTAGTACTCATGAATGTGGTTCATCGGCGCCAAGTGATTTCAATTCATCACAGCAAGCAGGTGCGATCACATCACTTTATTTTTCTTGGCCATCGGCTCCCTATTAGTCATTTTTGTCCTGTCCTTACCAATCGAAAGGTCATTCTTTGGCACCTCTTGCTTGCCAGTCTCCTTGAGGCACAGCCCTGGCCATCCGTTCTCTGACTCTCTTCCCCCTCACCCAATGTAGCTTTAATCAGCTCCTTTGGTGGTCCCAAGTCTTCCCGGTGGATCTTGGCTCATTGTGAGTTTTCGCACTCTTGATGCTATTCTTGCAGGACTATGCCACACATTTGTATTTACTTTCTGTTACCTTCTCTTGTATCTTTTGTAGATAGCTTTAAGAAAATCTCAGTTGGTAAGTGAATGCTCTGGACAACCATACTGATCGGGGAGGAAGCAAACAAGCATTTATGAAGTGCCTACTATGTGCCAGGCACTGTGCTAAGTGCTTTACAAATATTATCACACTGGATCTTCACAACAAACCAGGGAAGAAGGTGCTATTATTACCTCCATCTTACAGAAGAAGAAACTGAGGCAGACAGTGGTGAAGTGACTTGCCAAAGGTCATACAGCTAGTATCTGGGGTCAATCATTACTTCATTCTCCTTGCTTAAAAGCCTTCAGAGACTCCCCAGTAAATACAACAGGGATTGAAAGGAAGCCATAGGCATTCAAGGCCCTCTAGTTTCACCCAACGATAATTTTCCAGCCTTATCCTATAGTAGCCACCTCCTGCCCTCTACATCCCCATCAAACTAGTGGCTGTTTCTAGATATCATCCCACCTTTTCCTGGCTCCATTCCTTCCATGTACCGTCTCCCATACCCAAAATGTTCCCCTTGCCCCATGCTGAAATCTTTTTTCCCAAGGCCAGTCGGAGCTGCCACCTCCTCCATGCAGTTCTCCTTGATCCCCCCAGAAACAAGCAGCTTTCTCCATTTTAAGTATTTCATCTCTCCCTGTTTGGACATCCTCTATCTATCCTGCTATTTTATAATTTGGGTTGGAGCTATTTGTGCAGAGACTGCGTCCGGCCTGTCTTTGCCTCTCTGGAGCCTAGCACCAAGCATTCCACCCAATTAGCTCCTTTTTTAAATGGTAAATTCTAATGCAAATGTCTGCAGTGAAAAGTAAAATGAAATTAAAATGTCTATAGTAAACACAATAAGCTTTTTTTAAAAGAGTTCAATTGAATTAAGGGGAATGCAAACACCTGTGACTGGCTGAGGCACAGGTGAAATTCAGAGAAAAGCCAGAAGACCAAAGGCTATTTGTCAAGACTCAACCATTCTCCTGACCAAATAAGTGCTCCTGGTGCTCTTCTGACCTGACCAAGTGTACCCTATGCTCTGCTGACCTGACCAAGAGTGCCCCAAGCTCTCCTGACCTAACCAAGAGTGCCCCAAGCTCTCCTGACCTAACCAAGAGTGCCCCAAACCCTCCTGACCTGACCAAGAGTGCCCCAAACCTTCTTGACCTGACCAAGTGTGCCCCAAGCTCTCCTGACCTGACCAAGAGTACCCCAAACCCTCTTGACCTGACCAAGTGTGCCCCAAGCTCTCCTGACCTAACCAAGAGTGCCCCAAGCCCTCCTGATCTGACCAAGTGTGCCCCAAGCTCTCCTGACCTGACCAAGTGTGCCCCAAGCTCTCCTGACCTGACCAAGAGTACCCCAAACCCTCCTGATCTGACCAAGTGTGCCCCAAGCTCTCCTGACCTGACCAAGTGTGCCCCAAACCCTCCTGACCTGACCAAGTATGCCCTAGGCTCCCCTGACCTGCAGGTTCAGCCTCTCCTTTTCACTGGCCAGTGACTCCAGCAAGTCACTTGATCTCAATTGCTCAGTCTCCTCATCTCATTACTTTCAAATCTTTTCTCATCCAATAAAAAGAGTGGCCTCTGCTGGTGGAAAACTCTATTTTTCTCATTCATTAGCCTCCTCAGTCCATAATCTCAGGATAATTTTGAAGCTTTCAATGATCCCTGGCCGCTTTCTGCCCCCCATATCCATGGTTTCACACTGAGACTTTCCCCATGACGCTCAGTGGCTCCAAACCTCGGACTCCTGTGATCTCAGAAGAATCAGAATTGCAGGTGACCCAAAAGACACTGGGAATAAGTGAGGAGGCTCCAATCCATTCCCATGGCCTCTTCCAAAGAAGAGATGATGGAAAGGCAGCATGCAACCAGAAAAGGAGGAGGCAGGTCGCAGAGTGAGAGCCACACGGGGGTCCACAAAATGGGAACATGCCCCAAAGACAGGCTTGGCGCATCACAGGACTTGTAGGGGACCATGGGTGAGAACTGCACAGAGCATGGAGACACAAATGGGCTGTGTTCATTTGGGAGAGAGGGCACAGAGATCAGATCACAGGCCCTTTGATAACTGTGATGATCATGCCCATAGGATTAAAGAGCAAACAGATAAAAGAGGAGCATACTATTTGCACATTATTACTGCTAACCTAAGAAAAGGTGTTCTAACTTGCCTGCCTAAAAATGTTTGTGGCCTTAACATCTGTAATAATGCTGAAAAGACTAGCATGGGAATATTTTTCAATTACTTACAATAATTTTAACTTTGAAATTTTGTTGGGAGGGAGGGGACTCCACTGTTTCTTCGTTACACGTTTCACTATTTGCTTCTAAAGATTTGAGATTTCATCCAAGTAGACACTCCCTGCACTGAGTTCCAGCATGGATGACGCTCCTCCCGCCTTGGCTTTCTGAAGCCCCCTCACCAAAACGAATCACTTGGTAGGTCATATCCTGGCGAGATGTGAGGCTGGTCCCAGAATTGCAGAACTAGAAGGGACCTCAGCAGTCATTACCCCAAAAGAATCCCTGCCACAAGATGTCACCTAGTGTCTGCTTGAAGACTTGCAATGAGAGGGAGATCACTGAGGAGGCCCCTTTTCTTGACATCCAGCCAAGATGTGCCTCATTACTTCCACCTGTTACTCTGACCTTTGTGGCCAAACAACAAACCTCATCCTTCTTCCACAGGAGGGCTACTTAATATGAAGAGAACTTTCCCATTCCCCTTCTCTCCCCCCATTCCCATCCTCTCTTCTCCAGGTTAAACACCCTCATTTCCTTCTACCCCATTTGAGTTGTTCTCTCCAGCTTAGAAGTGTCATTCTCTCTTTTATGTAGCATTAAAGCTGCATTTGCTTTCTTGTCCGCCATATTAGTCTCATGACTCCTACTGAACTTGCAAGTTCATCAGAACCCCTGGATCTTTTTTCAGACAAACCAAATTATACTGCCCTCCCAAAATGTTCTTATGACAAGGATCTTTTTTTAATTCAAGTAGAAGACTTTACATTTATTCCTCTTAAGTTTCTCCTGATTACAATTGGCCCAATGTCACGGCCTCTCAAGAAACTGTAGAACCTTGACTCCAGGGGGTGGGTCAGCTAGTCCTCCGAGGTTTGTGTCCGCCATGTGATAAGCATGCCATATACACTTCAGTACAAGTTATTGATAAAAACATTAAACTATACAGGGTTAACTATAGAGGATCCTGTAAACTCTACAGGATTATAAGGTTACCATAATCTTTTTTTTTTTTTTTGGTTACCATAATCTTAACCCCAGGAACTGCTTCTTTCCTGTTGGCAAAAATATGCTCAGGAATAAAATTCCTCTTTATTGATTAAGCAGAAATTTCCAGGGGATTCCACCAGTGACTTCCTTCCAAACTGACAGAAGACCTAAATGAATGACTTCTCCTTGAACCCAGCCATTCATCCAATCGCAAACCCAGCAGATGTTATGTGGCCCACATTATATTGTCTAGTCCACACCCCGCCCCATCTTTTCCACAAAAACAAAAGGAGTTATTTCATTAAATGTTTTGCTAAAACCTTCGATAAACTCTTATCTATAGCAGTCCTCTAATCTACCATATAGGAAACCTATCAAAAAGGAGAATGAGGTTAGCTGTTCACGACCCATTCTTGGCTCTGTGTGATTATTGCTTCTTTTTTTAAATGATCATTAACCTTGACTTTACTATATCCCAGAATTTTTCCAGGAATTGAAAGCAAGTTCCCTGGTCACTGCCCACTTCCTTTTTGAACATCGGGCTAACCTCAGCCCTTCTCCAGCCCTGTGGTGCCTCTCCCACTTTCCATGATCCCTCGAATATCACTGAGAGTGGCCCAGCAATGGTATCTGCATGGTTTTTGAGTACTCAAGGCTGTAGATCTTCTGGGCCAGGTGACTTGAATTCATCAAGGGTAGCTAGGTCCTCTCTTATCTCCTTACTTTTCTTGGGTATCAACTCCCTCTTAGCCACTTTGGTTCTGTCCTTGCCCATCCAAAGGTCACCCTCCTTGGTAGAGAAAACAAGCGAAATCAGAATTGTGCAGCTGGGCCTTCTCCCTGTCACCCTCTTTCTCCACACCATGCTCCCAGATAGTGCTGTCCCTTCTCTGAGCCTTCTCAGAGTGTTGTGCCCCTTCTTTTTGTTGTCTTCAGCTGAGCTCAACTGATTCTGAGCTCCAGGATACCAACATACTCTTATAGATCCATGCCATACACATTTGTTTTCATCATCTCCTACTGAGCATGGCTTCCACTTTCTGTAGTTACTGCTTTAAAACCTATGTTAGTTGGTGAGTTCCCTGGGCATCCGCATCACTGTCCATAAACAGCTAATTGTTTTCTACCATCTCTAAATCATTTCCCTTTGTGTGTTCCAAACTTCACTCTTGGCAGTGTTTAGGTCTCCAAGGATGATCTCCCCTGTAGTATCCCGAGTTCATCAGAACTTACTTAGCTCTCCTCTAAACCCTTTGAAATCTGTTTTCACAAAGCTGCAGATCAGACTAAGCCGTTTTCCTTTCCTTTCCAATTATAAATTCATGAATGTTACCGCTTCTCCCCAAAGTTTCTGTGTAATTTTGACCCCAGAAACCACTCCTTTCCTGTTGGCAAAAAATAAGCTCAAAAATAAAGTTCCTTTTTGTTGATTTCTCTACCCTTTAAACAATACAGTTATTTTATGAAGGCAAAGCAAGAAATTACTAGCTCCTTTGATTTTGGCAGAGTGCAAGATCCAACAAATTATTGGGTAACTGAAATCTGCCATCACCACCACCTGATGCCTCAGTGCCAGGCTAATGATGTTTTCCAAACTTCCTCAGCTATTTCCTTTTTCTGTCCAGGTAGTCTTCAACATAAGACTGATGACAAAACAGCTTCTATTTTTCCCTCTATTGATAGCAGCCAAACGCACTCCACCATACACTTCTCCTCTCTGGTTCCTAGATTTCTTCACATGGGGAGCTCTTCGTATTCCTTGCTAATTCCCAACCTCTTTTCCCTATCCTGTTTCTTTCAAATCATGTAACCCCTTACTGAAGTCATTTGGTCTGATCCCACTGCAAAGTTATTGCCTTAAATTAAGTCCTCTGGTTCATTTTGACCATTGGCTACGCTTCGTTTCTGGATGGACATTTGAAGACTCAAGTTTCACTGTTGGCTCCTTCCTTAAATTCTATCTCCTGTGAACTTTTGGCCATCCTAGCTGTCATCCTTCTTACACCATAGTTGCTCTCGATGGTGTCTACCTTGGAAAATATACACAGGAAATTTCCTCTCCTCCTCTGTCCCTTTTTAGAGAGGAGCCTGGATTTGCAGGATATCAGGTAAATACACTCCTAACAAAATGCACTGGGTGTATGTATTCCATCTCTGGCCAGGAAGTGCTTAGATTTTAATGTTCTGTTTTCAGACACCAGCTTCTTAACTCGCTGTTCATTTCCCAAACCTGATCTTCTTTTTGATGAAAACACTACCACCTATGCCCTAGGGTTTTCAGCTTGTTGTCCAATATTTCACAATCTTTGGCATAATTTTTTCTAAATTCCTTCTAGCAGAATCATTGATGCCCACGTAAATCACCAAAAGGGCAGCCGTCATTGGCTTAGGCAAACCTTGGTCGGTTCTCTGTTTTGTGTCGGGTGCATGGAAGGGCTTTTCTCATTCGTTGTTTTCACAGAGAAACACCCCTGACCTCCCTTAACAAGGAGTTGCCAAGCACCACTGGTCTCCTCATCTTTCCCAGGTCTCTCTCACAGATTGCTACCTGCCATCACATCTTGGAGGGCTGGCAGCTACTTGTTTCCTGTCTGAGAAGAGTGTTAGTTCAAATATTCCTCTGCACCACTGCTCTCTGACCTGGCACAGTGCTATGTTCTCTGCTGCCACTTCATATTTTTCTTCTGCCTTAAGGAAATCGATGCCGCTCTTCCAGGACTTTTAGGAACGTTTCATTATCCCTGACAATCTGGAGCACAAGGAGTCATTTCTCAAGCTTCTCACCTTTTACTCTGGGAGGGAGACCACTCTGTACTTGGCATACAAAAGACATACCAATCAAGGCAAACTTCTCCCTGCTCTCCTTTCCCACAGGGAGTAGGAGCCTTGGTCCTTGTCTTTCAAAATCCTTTGGGTGAGGACATCTCTGTAACACCCACTTATTATCTTTAACCCCCTCAATACCACACCTCACTTCTTTTCCTTCCTCTCTCTGTCTCACTTGTCTTACTCATGTATTTGACTTAACTTTCCTTCTTTTCCTTTCCTTGCTGATGTCTTCCTGGTTTCTTCTCTGGGTCCTGCTCCTCCTCTTCAGGTGCTTCTTGTTAGTCTTTTTCCTTGTCCTTCAGAGGAAGGCGACCAAGCTCTTCTCAGCTGTCCCTTCCTACAGCTTGGCTTGACCTCTTCCAACTTTTTCTCAGGTCCTCCCCAATGTGTTCTCCCCAGATCCAATCTCAGGCAGAAGCCATGCACAAACTTCACTACTGGACCCATTCTGGAAGCCTCAACTGCTCAGTAGAACTTTCAAAGAACTGTGCTCAATTAGCACAAAGGCACCAAGGGTATCCTCCACACCACGAGGATGCTTCGGTCTACACTTCTGCAGAAGTTTTCGTTACTACTAAATAATGTCCCTATTTAACAAGAGAAAAGACTAAAAGGGCTTTAAAAATTATATTTTGGGGAGAGGTATTTCCTCTGACATACTACAGAAATGTAACCAACACCAGGAAAGAATGCAACGGGAGTTCACTGTACACACACATGCTGAACTACATCAAACATACCAAGTAAAAAGAAATGCTAGTTGAACAAGCTGTCCTCACTTACCAGTAAAGACCAGCTCATCATGAAGATAACTTTTCTCTTGTTTGAGGCGAATAATCTCTTCTCGCTGCTCATTATTTTCATTCGTCTTTTCATTCAGGTCATCTTTAATATAAATAGGAAGAATCTATTCTTTGAATTATACAGAAGCAATAGTACCAAGGGTACCATTATTTAAAGTCTTTTTGTATCTTTTGATGTCATCAGAGAAGAGAAATGGATGACCTACTTGGCCTTCTCGTGACTGCGACTTCCTCCCTTATGCAATGACTGTGACAAGGGGACAGCCCTTGAAATTGTCTATACATGGGCATGATCAGTTATGCTCAGTACTGCATATGGCTATGAAAGGTCTGGTCCTTGACCTGCTAGATCAATCTGTTCCCGTCACACCGACTACAACATCGTTTTGTATGAATAACAGGAATATTCTGGGCTAGGAATTAGGGACAATGACAGAGTTGAGGTAAGGAAGCACTTCCACGGCCTGTACTACATATACTAATTAAAGACAGATCACAAGGTCTAATTAAGATCTGAGATTGGCCTAATAGCTTTTTAAAACATACAAAATAGGAAAAGATGAAAATAGGCCAGAAAACCAACAACGTATCTGCAGGTAGTCAAGCTTAACATAAATATATGTTAAGATGATCACTAAAAATGGTTTCACCCTCATTTAATAGAAGAATGGACAGCTGCTAAGGAAGACTTCACTTAGGCTACATGTACAAAGGTGTTTTTTTAAGAGTTTCTCAATATAAAAACCATGTTAGGAACATTTTTCTCAATACACAGGATACCCTAACACAAAAGTATGGTGGCATATCACCATGTAATTCCATTCCTTACCTTTTAGTTTAGTTACTTCAAACTTTAGCACTTTCATTTTCTGCTTATAATCTTGCTTTTCCTTGATAATACAGGATTCCACCATTTTGGCATCATGTAAGGCATGTTCTAGCATTTTAAATTTACTCGAACAGTCTGTAATATGATTGATTGCTTCAACAATATCTTTGTCCTGCAGATTAGAAATTTAAGCATTTCAATTTACTTATATTTACACTAATCAAACTCAGAAAATCCAAAGTAAGGGGGAAATGCCCTAGCAAATATGATCATATATTTAGAGATACAAGAGACCTTTGAAGTTACTGAGTTCACATCCTCCGTCCCCCACACCATTTTACAGCTGAGGAAAAGGAGGCACGAAAACTTCAAATGACTTGTCTAAGGTTAATAAGTATCTGAAGCAGAGGCAGCTAGGTGGCACAGTGGATAGAGCACCAGCCCTGGATTCAGGAGGACCTGAGTTCAAATCCGGCCTCAGACCCTTGACGCTTACTAGCTGTGTGACCCTGGGCAAGTCACTTAACCCCAATTGCCTCATCAAAAAAAAAAAAAAAGGGAATAAATCTGAAGCTGGATTTGAACTTGTCTCCTGACTCCCTGTGGGGCATGCCCCCACGGCACCACACTGCTACTTAAGCAGCTGATGTACTTACAGAGACTAGCACTACTAATTAAAGAAAAAGTCTTTTTTTAACAATAATGAAAACATCTAGGTAGAATTCTTTTCTGTATAATTTTAAGTAATTTTCTTTTCTTTTTGTCATTTTTTTTAGTTTTGGAAGAACCATGAAATTTACTTTTATTCATACTAGTGGTCAACAAGTATACGACAAGTATACAGCATTCAAGATCCAATAAGAACATCTTTTCACAGACAAAACAAGTTCTAAAGGTGTCTCTAAGGATCTTTTTTTTCAGAGAACCTGGATACTCTAGCCATAAATATACTAGAAACATGTGTATATATGTGCATATATAGATATAGATATAGATATATGAATAGATATATCACCAGAAACATTGACATAAAATTCCTAGAAGTCAATGGAAGGTTTATTTTGATTAACTTAGTTATGAACCTTTCTAAATCACTTTGCAAACTTTAAAGGCCATGATCAGATGGGGTCAGATAAGAGTGAGAAATGGAAAGAGAATGGAAAGAAATGGAAAGAAAAAGAGGAAAGGCAATGGAAGGAAAGAAAGGAAAAAGAAGGAGGCTACTGGAAGGAGGTAAGAGAGACTGAGAAAAGACAGAGACAAGGTCCATTCATTTACTCAATAAGCAATACGTTAAGTGCCCACTACTCTGTACTAGGGTCTGTGTTTATGTTCAGCAAGGGGAGACATGTCCATAGAAATTCAATTTAAAAATACACAAGGTAATTTCTGAGAGAGGATGCTAAGAAAGTGGGGGCCAAGATGAGCTATAAAGGAAGCTGGCTTGAGGGGAGCCTAGGAAGAAAGCTGGTTCTGTTAGACTTACAGAGCCTTAACCTTACCACTTTCTGGGAAATGCTCATTGCTGACTGAATTATGCATCATCGCTCTTGGACTCCTCTTTATCAGTAAACTCAAACCCAAGGCCACAGCAGCCTCCAGGGGAAAATTATTCCCTAGGGTTCAGTGAGTGGCTAGTGCAGCCAAACCAACCTGAGGACATAAAGGAGCCCAGCAAGTGCCCACTGGGGAATGGCAGCCCTGAAACAGGAAGCTTTCAGCAAACATGTCAGTTACTTGCGTTTTTTTCTCATGGTTCTCATAAAGCCTAATAAAGATATCTGAGAAAGGGACAAATGAGTCAGAAATGTGAAGCCTATGTGTAATTTACCTTAAGTTTGATCATTGTAGAGAGTGCCTGTTCTCGAGCTTGTAACTGTCCTATCTGTGCTGAAAGTTCCATCACAGAGTTGTTGAGACACCTGTTTTTTCCCTGCGAGAGAATAATGCAAGAACATAAAAAGGTTTTTGTCACCGTCTGGCTGTACTACTAGACCATCCAGTAGAACAGGAATCTGGGTTCATCTCATTTCTTTTGCTGGCGATTTCTCTGTTTTCATCTAGCTAGTGTGAAAGTAGGGCAAATAAGCATCCATTTTTAAAAGTCTTTTCAAACAGAATCTCCAGTTTTAAATCTAGCTCACCACCTATAAGATAATCTACCCATGATTCTTGAACTAGGAAGGCTCATAAAGCTTTAGCCATTTAAGACATTGTTCAGAATGGTACTGTGAAGAGGGAAGAAAAGAAGATAAATAGAACTTTGTGTTATTACTATTGAATGAAGGTATTATAGGGCCACTAGGTGGCTCCATAGTGCACAGAGAGCAGGACACCTTCCTGAGTTCAAATTGGGCCTCAGATCGTACTAGCTGGGTGATTCTGGGTAAGTCATTTTACCCTGTTTGCCTCAGTTTCCTCATCTGTAAAATGAGCTGGAAAAGGAAATGGCAAGCCATTCTAGTAGCTTTGCCAAGAAAACCCCAAATGGGATCACAAAGAGTCAGACACGACTGAAACAACAACAAAATAGGTATTACATGATACACACATACACACAGTCACACATATATACACAGATTCACACATACAAAATATGTGTGTGCCTGTGTATGTGTGCCCCATAAAAACCCAGATTAAGCATCCCAGTATTTACATTTCACAAACCTGGGTTTGCCTTTGCTTTGAGATTAGGTTGTTGAGTCATTCAGTTCTATCCCACTCTTCGTGACCCCCTGGACCACAGCACACCAAGCCCTTCTATCCTCCTCTATCTCCTGAAGTCCATCCAAGCTCATGTCCATTGCTTCCATGATAAGGCCCACCTGTCATTCTGCCTCACTTACAGTAAATCCTTAATAATTATTTGTTGGTTTGATGAGGATGAAGGATGAAACCCGAATTCCCATGATGCTGACAGATGATTCTTTCCAATTCAACAAACAGTGACTGAGCACCTACTACTGGCTGGAGGGTATAAAGGCACAGATAAAAAACAAAACATGCCCTGCCCTCGAGGAGCTTCCACTCTTCTAAGAAGATGAAACTCATACACAAATAATAAAAAAAAATAATGAAAACTGACAACTTGGGAGAGCAGGGAAGACTTCATGGAGGAGACAAAATGGGAGTTGAGCCTTGATGGAAGACACATCATTTATAGGTACCTTTTTTTTTTCTCTTTACATATACTTTTCTTTTTTGGGCAGGGCAATGAGGGTTAAGTGACTTGCCCAGGGTCACACAGCTAGTAAATGTCAAGTGTCTGAGGCTGGATTTGAACTCAGGTACTCCTGAATCCAGGGTCAGTGTTTTATCCACTGTGCCACCTAGCTGCCCCCCTATATATACTTCTTTAGAATGCATGACTGACAGGGCAGCTAGGTGGCGCAGTGGATAGAGCACTGGCTCTGGAGTCAGGAGTACCTGAGTTCAAATCCGGCCTCAGACACATAACACTTACTAGCTGTGTGACCCTGGGCAAGTCACTTAACTCCAATTGCCTCACAAAAAAAAAAAAAAAAAAAAAAGAATGCATGACGGAATTCCTGAATAAATTCAAGACTGACTTCCTACATCATACTACCATGGAAAAGGAATACATGTCGCAAAAAGAGTTTGGCCCCTTGAGGCAAGGCTGACTCTTGGGAGTGGCCAAATGGCTCTCCTTATGAAGAGAAAGCAGCTGAAACAGGCAAGGCCCCAGTGTGGTCCAGTGACTGGCTGCATAAGTGTCTTGCCTTTTTTAAAGAGCTGAAGTTTTGAGTCTCTGGGCTAAAATCTTTTGAAACACAGCCAGTCAGTCCACAGGCCCTTAGCCTGACTTGGAACTCACCTCCTCCTTTCCCAAACCTTGGTCTGACTTAGGGTAAGAAGGGTCCCTTTAGGAGGAAGGAAGGAAGATGAAAGGGAGAGAAAATAAATGTTTGTTAAATGAAAAAAAAAAAAGACATTTTGTTTTTTTAAAGAAGGTTCTCTTTAACTTTTGTCACCTCTTGCCAATCGGCATTTCCCCTCAGATAATATTGGTAAAGCATTTTGCACAGTCCTTGACACAATATAGGTATAGTTATTCCTTCCCAATTGTGGGGGTTAGGGGCGTGGCACCCCCACAATCTGGAAAATCCATATAAAAAATTTTGGCCCTCCCTTCGGACCAGAGAAGAAGTCTGAATTATGAAGGTATTAAAAGATAAAATGTGTTGATATTATACAATGCTATACATATTATTTTATGCATTTCTGAGTTTCTAAACTTTTTCTATGTCGCCTGCAAGGCCTTCGTGTGTCATTTGCGGCTTGCACAAAACTCCCCCAAAATTCCCATTTAATTTCTTATGCCAACCCACAGTGTATTGAAACCACAATGGGGGAAGTCATAATGTGGAAGGGATAACTGTACTTAATAAATGCTTGCTCCTTCCCTCCCTCTAGTCATTTTATTTTATTTTATTTTTGTGGGGCAATGAGGGTTAAGTGACTTGCCCGGGGTCACACAGCTAGTGTCAAGTGCCTGATGCTAGATTTGAAATCAGGTCCTCCTGAATCCAGGACCAGTGCTTTATCCACTGTGCCACCTAGCTGCCCCCAATTCCAGTCATTTTAGCAAGTATCTGTCAACAAACTAGAGAGCTGAGTTTGAGGCATATGGTCTTTCTGAGGTCCCCCAAATCCTTTGGGTCTTGTCACACCAAAGAATCAGAGTGAGAATAAAAATAAACAGGGGCAGCTAGGTGGCGCAGTGGATAAAGCACCAGCCCTGGATTCAAGAGGACCTGAGTTCAAATCTGGCCTCAGACACTTAACACTTACTAGCTGTGTGACCCTGGGCAAGTCACTTAACCCCAATTGCCTCACCATAAAAAAAAAAAGAAAAAGAACAAACCTAAACTAAGCAAGGTCCTGCTCTTCCTCCTGGCCCATACTCCTGCCTTTATTATGTATGCATGGAGAACTGCAAGCCTCCTTAGCTTAGCTAACTCGGCCAACACAAAGCTGTGGCCCTCCTTCCCTGTGGCCAGGGCCCCTGCCTACCTCGAGGTCCTCACAGATGACAGAGGCATGGGTGGCCTTTTGAGCCATTTCCTGGAGCTGATGCTGAGCTGTCTGAAGAACCTCCTGGTGGTCATTTTGTTGAGATTCTAGAGTTTTGATCCTCTTGGTGAGGGTCCTAATTACATCACTCCTCTTATGCAGTTCATCTGAGGGAAATGAGAGCAAGAATTTCTTTACAGACAAGTGTGAGGGCTAAGAGGGCGCTCTTGTGGGGGGCAGGGAGTCAAGACTATGGGTATTTTTTCTTTAAAGGACACACAGACATTTTCACTGGGACATGGATGGCTTAAATAACCAAAAGTATACCATTTTGCCAGCCGTTTTCTTCTTCACTTGTTTGAATTAAAAGGCATGTCACCCTCTACTGAGGTAAATAAGCATCAGACAGAGTATTTAGGCATTTGTGCATGTTAATCCCCGAATAAACACATAAAACAACATTGACATGTCATCATGAAAACAGAAAAACTGTACTTCTTCAAATGTGATTTGTAATAAAGGACTGCACACTGAATAGAAATCAAAACTAAAGATAACATTGGTTAGGTTAGGATTAGAACACAAGACACAATCTTAAATTCTGCGTGACCCATTTCCTTACCACATTTTCTTATGGCTGTAGCAACAAATATGGTGTCAACAGAACGTGGGCAGGTTTGGACACTGAACCAGTGGGCTAACAGATGAAGAGATGTCATGGTTCCGGCACCTTTTGGCTTAAATGGCTAGTCTGGATGGGTTCCAAAGTAGGGAAGTACTGAAGTTTAAAAATGTGCCTCTTTTCAGGGGAAGTTTCAAGAATACTTGGCTTCACCACTGCTACGAGAATTGAAGAAGGTAGAGAACAACCCTTCCAGCCAGAAGCAGGAAGGTGGATGATCCTTCCTCGATAAGTCCAGTTTAAGACCCATCTGCTGGAAACTTTTCCCTCATGCACCTAATGCTGACCCGTTCTGATCATTGGTCTTCTTGGAATCCTCACATCTTCCAGAGGTGAAACTGGAAGAGTTTATAGAAATCATCTAGTCCATCTCTCTCTCTCTCTCTCTCTCTCTCTCTCTCTCTCTCTCTCTCTCTCTCTCTCTCTCTCTCTTTATAGACATGGAAATTGAGGTTCAGAGGTAAAGTGATTGGTATGGGATCCAATAGGAAAGTAAGAAGCAGAACCACATACTGAATTTCGTTCTTCTAACTCTGAAGCCTCCCATCATCCCATACGTAATCTCTTTGTACCAATTTGATTTCCATTTGTTTGTTCCCTGCTTTACAAGTATACTTTAATTATTTCATGTATCTAGTCATGTTGCTGCTCTACTTAAGAAACATTCAATGGCTCCGTACTGATATAGTAAAGCACAAGTTTGCGATCTGAATAACAAAATCTCAGCTGGAAAATACTTCTGGGGTGATCTAGCCCAGCTGGAACATTAATAAGAACTCCCTCTGTCTCTGGGGCGTCCAAATCAAACAGAAACGGATCCCTGCAAGCGTAGCCTGAGTTAGAAAACAAGCTGACATCATTTATGTTGTATTGCATTTTTATTTATTGTGTTAAACATTTCCCAATTCCATTTTCACCTGGTTCAAGGTGACACTGGGAGTGCTGTGCGCTTTGGGCCCTCGAGTCTAACACCCAATAAGCCTTGACTTGAAGATGTCTTGTGAGGATAAACGTCCCAAGGGAGCCCAGTCAGTTAGTCAATAACATTTATGAAGTGTCCTGGTCCTCTGGGAAGCCCATTCTGGCCACTTGTTGCTAATTCATTATATGCTAATTCATTATGCTAATTGCTGAGAAATGTTTCCTTACATGAAGTCTCAATCTGCCTCCTTGCTGCATCTATCTATGTCTCCTGGTTATACCCTCTGGGGCCAATTCTGATCCTATTGTACATGAAAGTGCCTCAAACACTAGGAGGCGGTCATTATCACATCCCCATTAAGTCTTCTCTAGTCTATTCGCCTCTAACCTTCCTTTAACCAATATTCATTTGGAATTGGCACTTTCTAGTTGAACTGTGACTCCCCAAGCTGAGTACAATCTATGGGCCAACCCAGGCAGAGTAAGTAGGACCATGCTCAACTTAGCTCTGGATACTCATGGCTGATTCGTACTGAGCTTAGACTGTGGTCTGCTAAAAGCCCAGACATTTTCCAAGAAGAAATTCTTTCTAATTTTGCCTTTACTCATGGAGTTGATTTTTTAAGCCCAAATGTAAGACTTTATATTTACAGTAATTAACTTTTACCCCCTTCCATTCAGCACAGTGCCCTGGCCTGCCAACATCTCTTTCAATCCTCCTTCGGCCATCCACTGTTAGCCACACCCTTCCAGCCTTGTGCCATCTGCAAACTGCAAAGAAGGAGGCCGTCGCTGCTTTTACTCAAGTAATTGATAAAAATGTTAACTAGTATAAGGCCAAGAACAGATCCCTGGATCATTTCACTTCTTCCAAGTTGAGACTGAATCATTAATGACTATTCTTTGGGTTTAAACATTCAACTAGTCCTGAATCCATTTAATTGTATAATTGTCAATAATATTCAAATATTCTGCTAAAATCTTAGGTAAATTATAGCACTTTCTACATCTACCTTGTCTAGTAACTTGTCAAAAAAGGAAATGAAACTAGTCTGGCATGATTTGTTTTTTATAAAACCATGCAGGTTATTTGTGATTACTACTTCCTTTTTTGTTATCATTCTGACTATCCCTTTATTTTAAATACATATATATTTCATTGATACTCTTTTCTTTTTTTTTTTTTGCGAGGCAATGAGGGTTAAGTGACTTGCCCAGGGTCACACAGCCAGTGTTAAGTGTCTGAGGCTGGATTTGAACTCAGGTGCTCGTAAATCCAGGGCCAGTGCTTTATCCACTGCACCACCTAGGTGCCCCGATACGCTTTTCTAATTTTTTAAAATAACACTGTCACTTCCTAATAATTCTTGGCATGACAGAAAAAGATTTGCTAATATTTACATAGCACTTCATGGTTTGCAAAACCCTTACCATAAATTATTTCAACCCTACCTTGTAATGATGACGTATCATCAGGGAAAACAAACCAACATATCCATCTCACTCCATACCCATTGTTCCCCACCTGCCTGCCAACAGATGGGAGACATGCTTCATCCTCTAGTCTTTGGAGGCTATGACTGGTCACTGCAGTGATCTTTAGTCTGCAGACTTTCAAAGCTGTTCTCCTTTACATTATCACACTTTCCCTTATCCTGTAATCCCACTGCCAATCTCCATGATCTTCTGAAGACTACTGACAACAGCTCAGCAATCACATTTGTTTGGGATGAAGTTCATCTGGGTTAAGCGACTTGAATTCATTCTGGCTAGCTAGGCGCTCACTTGCTTACTCCCTATCTCTGGCATCCATGGGATCCACTCCGAAAGAGCCATTTTTTTTTTTCATTTGAAAGATTATTATTTATTTATTTTTTACATATAAGGTATTTTATTTTTTCCGTTACATGTAAAGATAGTTCTCAACTTTTGTTTATACAAGCTTTACAATTTCAGATTTTTCTCCCTCCCTCCCCTCCTGCCCCCTTCCCCTAGACAGCAGGTAATCTGATATAGGTTATATCTATATACATATAGATATAGATATATATCTATACACACACATATATATACACATAATAACATTAATCCTATTTCTGCATTAATCCTGTTATAAGAGAAAAAATCAGGGCAGTAATGCAAAAACCTCAAAATAGAAAAAAAAAAAACCAACAGCACCCAAAACAAAAGAAATAGTATGGTTCAATCAGCATCTATACTCCACAGTTCTTTTTTTTTTTCTTGGATTTGGAGATCCTCTTCTATCATGAGTTCCCTGGAACTCTTCTGTACCATTGCATTGGTGAGAAGAATATAGTCCATCACTGTAGGTCAACATTCAATGTTGATGATACTGTGTACAATGTTCTTCTGGTTCTGCTCATCTCACTCATCATCAGCTCACGCAAGACCCTCCAGGTTTCTCTGAACTCCTCCTGCTCATCATTTCTTACAGCACAATAGTATTCCATTGTATTCATATACCACAACTTGTCCAGCCATTCCCCAATTGATGGGCACCCCCTCAACTTCCAATTCCTTGCTACCACGTAAAGAGCAGCTATAAATATTTTTGTACATGTGGGTCCCTTTCCCCCTTCCATGATTTCTTTGGGAAAAAGACCTAAAAATGGAATTGCTGGGTCAAAGGGTATGCATAGCTTTATCGCCCTTTGGGCATAATTCCAAATTGCTCTCCAGAATGGTTGGATCAGTTCACAGCTCCACCAACAATGAATTAGTGTTCCAATTTTCCCACAGCTTCTCCAACATTTATTATCTTCCTTTTTTGTCATTTTAGCCAATCTGATAGGTGTCAGGTGGTACCTCAGAGTTGTTTTAATTTGCATCTCTCTAATCATTAGAGATTTAGAGCATTTTTTCATATGGGAATAGATAGCTTTGGTTTCTTCATCAGAAAACTGCCTGTTCATATCCTTTGACCATTTCTCAATTGGGGAATGACTTGGATTCTTATAAATTTGATTTAGTTCCCTATATATTTTAGAGATGAGGCCTTTATCAGAAGTACTGGCCTCAAAAATTGTTTCCCAGCTTTCTGCCTCCCTTCTAATTTTGGATGCATTGCTTCTGTTTGTACAGAAATTTTTTAATTTAATATAATCAAAATCATCCATTTTGCATTTTATAATATACTCTATCTCTTGTTTGGTCAAAAACTGTTTTCCTTTCCAAAGATCTGATAGGTAGACTATTCCCAAAAGAGCCATTTTTGTTCTGTCTTAACAGACAGGCCAAAGATCTTTAGCAGAGAAAACAAAAGCAAAAGAAAGAGCTCGATCTTCCTCTATCATTGATTGTACAATGAATAGCACAGGGCTTCGCACACAGGAGGCACTTAATAAATGCCTGTTACTTGGGTGACTGATCACACCACCACCTGCCCCAGGCATGCACCTCATGCCCTCTTTCTTGGGTCTTCCTTGAGCCTCCCAGGCCTTCCCCTCCAGTCTTTCTTCGTCTGATGCTGCTCTCCTCTCCCCTCCGTGTCCCAGACGAGTTCCCCACTTTGCTAGCTCCAGGCTTTTGCTTTCAATATTGTCCAGGCTTGTAGGTCCTGCCTCTCTTCTTCCTCCCGCTTGCTGAATTCCTTCTGATTCTTTTGTAGGAAAGGAATACAGCCTGGATGCAAGATTTTGATGGCAAAGGGCACTCCCGTGAAAGGATGCAGAGCCTGGCTGGGGACTGGCCCAGGGTCATACAGCCGGTCTGTGGCAGGGTGGGACTTGAGCCCACGGCTGCTTCTGGACTCGGAGGTCAGCTCTCTACTCACTACACCATAATGCTCCTTGTACTTCCTCGCTAATGCCCAAGGCAAATGTCACCTCCTCAGAGAAGCCAGCCCTGATTCCTCCTTGGACAGCCCATCCTTCTCCAATGCACATACGGCCTATTCATTTGTGCCATGGGTGTGTGCACATGCCCATATCCCTCAGGAGCCAGTTTGCTTCAGGGGGGCATATGGGGTCTTTTCTAGGCTTTGTATTTCCTCATCCTATAAGGGAATAAGCACTTCCTTGCATCTCACACTGTGCTCATTTCTTTGTATTGTGCTCTACAAACAGTGGGCACTTCATCACTATTTGAAAGCTGAACTGTGCCTGTCCTACCTCTTCCAGTATTCCCACTGATGCCCACGGGAGGCTTGTGCAGATGGCTGGGAAGCACACAGTGCAGCCTGCTGTGGAGCAGCTGGCTCAGCTGGGCCAGTACTTACTCTCTAATTTGCAGCATCTTTCTTCCAAGGTCAGCACTTTCTGCCGATCATCTTCCCATGCCAGAAGCTGTCTTTGATGCGCCAGAACCATTTCACTGAGCTCTCGGTCCCGATCTCTTAGTTCCCCAATTAACAGTTGCAGTTCTTTCCGTTGTTTCTCAATAGTGTGAGCCTCAATTTCTGAATAGATGATGTTCTGTGCAAAGAAAAAAAAGTACCATCCCACAATTAAGGAAGCTGATCAGAAAGATACTAAGTTGGGGGCAGCTAGGTGGCGCAGTGGATAAAGCATGGGCCCTGGATTCAGGAGGACCTGAGTTCAAATCCAGCCTCAGACACTTGAGACTTAGTACCTGTGTGACCCTGGGCAAGTCACTTAACCCTTGCCCTGCAAAAACAAACAAACCAACAAACAAAGGTACTAAGCTAGCATTTTTTTCAAAATAAGAGACTGGTCTGTTTGCAAGTAATTATTTAATTCAGAGTTAATTAATTCACTGAGTGTAATTATCTTCAAGGTTTACAAAAGAGCACAAAGAAGTTATATAGTAAATATATTAAAACCATATGCCCAAAGATGAGCAGTAGACCTACGTCCGCCCTTTTGGCATTTCCTGACAGGCTACCTATACTTGGCACAACAAGAATAATACTAATCACTTGCATTTATATAGCACCTTAAGGTTTGCAAAGCACTTTACAAATCAATTGATCAACATCCCACAGAAGTAGGTTCTATTATTATTCCCATTTTATACATGAGGAAACTGAGGCAGACAGCAGTTAAGTGATGTCAGGATCCCCAGGCCAAGACCTCCTCTCTCTTGTTTTCCAGAGCTAAGGCCCAGGAAGCCAACTACGTGCTGAGCTTGACATAATGACAATCCTCTGTGCTCACCCTCTGGATAAACTCCACTGCAGCTAAATCACAGAACTGGTTCATACCAGTCCCAGGTGGTCCCTGAGCCCCTGCAGGAACCATACTCCCTGTCGTGAAGCCTTGCTATGAATAGACTTTTTTTCACTAGGCAAACATGCCTCATTGTTGTTCTTATCCCTCAATGCCTGGCTCTTTGGTCATTTATTTTCAGAGTCTGACAGTGACTTGCCCAGGGTGGCACAGCAAGTTAGATCTGAATTCACATGTTCTGACTGCAGTCTGTTTTCTAAAAGGATATTAGTCTAGGATGGCGGCTAGGTGGCGCCATAGTGCCCAGAGTGCTGGGTCTAGATTCAGGAAGACTCATCTTCCTGAGTTCAAATCCAGCCTCACTTCTTAGCTGTGGGACCCTGGGCAAGTCATTGCACCCTGTTGGCTACGGTTTCCTTTTCTATAAAAGGAGCTGGATAAGGAAATGGCAAACCACTCCAGTATTTTTCCCAAGAAAATCTCAACTGGGGACACTTAGAATCGGACTCGACTGAACAAGTCGTCTAACCCAGAAAGACTTGTGGTTTTTGTCTTTGCTGTAAAAGTGGATTTTATCCTTCTTTGAACCAATGCACATTATGCTTCAAGAGTAAGTTAAATGGAAGACTGGATGACCCTATTTGCTCAATGGGAAGGACAATGAATTTTAAATCTGTAAAAGGAAGACAACTCTGTCTTGGGAGACAGCACAACACAGTGAATAAAGGGTCAAAGTCTGAGACAAGAAAACCCAGAGTCAGATCCTACCTCGGCTACTTATTGGCTCCATGGCTGGAAGCAAGACACTTAACCTTGATGAGCCTCCCATAATTTCTTCATTTGTTTTTGTTTGTTGGTTTGCTTTTGTTTTTGCCAGACAATGAGGGTTAAGTGACTTGCCCAGGGTCACTAGTAAGTGTCAAGTGACTGAGGTCAAATTTGAACTCAGGTCCTCCTGAATCCAGGGCCAGTGGTTTAACCACTATAGCACCACCTACCTGCCCCTAGTTTCTTCATTTGTAAACCAGAGATAGCAATCCTTCAGGCATCAAGTAAGTCCTTATGAAGTACCCTCTACCTAGCATCAGGTACTGGGCTAGGGATAGAAGGGAAACTACAAAGAATGAACACCGCTTTTTGTGGGGACCTCAGACTCTTGACTGGGAAAGGTGGGAAACAGACATGAGAGAAAGAGCACACAGTGAAAATCATACTGATATCACTTGTTGCTATAATGAGGTTCAAAAAAGATAATATATCTCCGGAGCTTTGCAAACTTTGAAATGCTATATACAATGTCTGTTATTATTCATCTAGTCCCTCAAAAGGCTTTGGCCTCGGGGGCGGCTAGGTGGCCCAGTGGATAAAGCACCGGCTCTGGATTCAGGAGTACCTGAGTTCAAATCCGACCTCAGACACTTGACACTTACCAGCTGTGTGACCCTGGGCAAGTCACTTAACCCCCATTGCCCTGCAAAAAAAAAAAAAAAAAGGCTTTGGCCTCACCTTTCTTCTTGCTTTCCCGGCTGCATTAAGCCAACTACCTGAACTTGCCCCTGGACTTCTTCTTCTTCTTCTTCTTCTTCTTCTTTTTTTTTTTTTTGCGGGGCAATGAGGATTAAGTGACTTGCCCAGGGTCACACAGCTAGTGTCAAGTGTCTGAGACCAGATTTGAACTCAGGTCCTCCTGAATCCAGGGCCAGTGCTTTATCCACTGTGCCACCTAGCTGCCTCCACCCCTGGACTTCTACCTCTGAGGCCTTGGGCTCAGCAGACTTCCCCAACCTGAAATGGCACAGGACTTCTAAAACTGCTTCTTTCCACTCTTGCTCACCAAGTCTTCTGCTATTAGAGGACAGAGGCTGTCTGGTGTGCTGGGTTTTATATTCCTAAAACTCTGCAAAGTGCCTTATGGTAAACACTTTTGGGGGGCAATGAGAGTTAAGTGACTTGCCCAAGGTCACAGAGACAGTAAGTGTCAAGTGTCTGAGGTCAGATTTGAACTCATGTTCTTCTGAATCCAGGCCCAGTGCTTTATCCACTGTGCCACCCAGCTGCTCTCATGGTAAATACTTCTTAAGTGCTTTTTCTTTCATTCCCTCCCTCCCTCCCACTCCTCCAGTGGCCGCCTCTAAAATCTAGCCCCAATCACAACCTTGCCTGAGCTACAGTCCTCAGTGTCCAAACTGCCTGCTGGACATCTCACCTGGAAGTTGTGATACCACAAATGCAGCACACCCCAAACCAAACTCCTTGTTTTTCTCCCCTCCATATTCTGTTTTTCCCAACTCCTGCTGACACCACCATCATCTTTCAGCCACCCAGGCTTGAAACCTCTAGCATGGATTCTTCCCCCTTTCCCTTACTTCCCACGTCCAACTGGCTGTGAAGTCCTCCTCGGTGGCATTCCTTCTATCTCTCTTCTCTGTCCTCTCTGCTCCAGGGCCTCATCACAACTCTTGCCAGAACTACTGGATGGGCTTCCTTCTTTCCATTCTCTCTCTTCTCCAATCCATCTTTCATCCAGCTACCAAAATCATCTTCCTAATGTGTGCATCTGACTGCCCAAAAGCCTTGGGGCTGGCAGACTCATGGGGGTCCCTAAGACCCTATTGCCTAGAGCAGCAGTTCTCAAAGTGAATTTTTTGTGGACCTGTGGGGGTCTTTTAAGACACTATTGCCTAAAGCGGCTCTCCTCAAAATGGGGTCCTTGAGACTCTTTCAGAGGGGCCATGAGGTCAAAATTATTTTTATCACCATACTAAGATATCATTAGCCTATTAAAATATTCTTCTCTTTTCCAGATACACATCTAAGTCCAAATTTATTCATATACTTCAACCAAAACAACATATAACAATAAGACTGCAGAAGGAGATAGGAGAATCTAGCTGTCTTCTATTAAAGAAGTCTGCAAAATAGGTTAAACAGTGCTAATTTCTCACTATATTTTTTGTTTTAGAAAATATAATTATTTTCATAAAATGTTATCTATTCTGCTATTAGAGGACAGAGGCTGTCTGGTGTGCTGGGTCTTACGTCCCTAAAACCCACATAATATATGTGGGTTTATTGTTATTTTAAAGGAATCATAACTATTTTAATATTTTATCCATCTAAATTTCTAATATGGTAAATATTGCTAGATATAACCCACATAAACAAAAGCTCTGTAGGGTCTTCAATAATTTTTTTTTAAATTTTTTTTTAAGAATGCAAAGAGGAGGGGCAGCTAGGTGCCGCAGTGGATAGAGCAGTGGCCCTGGATTCAGGAGTACCTGAGTTCAAATCCAGCCTCAGACACTTAATACTTACTAGCTGTGTGACCCTGGGCAAGTCACTTAACCCCAATTGCCTCACTAAAAAAAAAAAAAAAAGGAATGCAAAGAGGAGAACTGAAGCCCCTCTACAATACAGCTCTGATCTCCCTTTCTACTCTTAGTTCCTTGGGCTCTCCTTCTCAGGCCTGCACTGTAGCCAAAGTGGTCCTGTGGCTATTCCCTCAGTTAATCCTTCACTCACTAGGATCCATGCATGTGCACAGGCCCTGCCCACTGAAATGGCTTTGTTCAAGGTGCCAACCACTCCAAGAAACTTGCCCTGGTTCCTGCGGTTGATCTCTCCCACCAAAGTATGATCTTTCCCACCTCACATTTTCTTTAGGCACTTTCTTTCTATTTATTCCTTGCCCTTATCCCATTCTAGCTTTCACTGGGGTTATTTGTGTATAGGTTGCATTCCCTTTATTAGATTGTAAGCTGCTTGAGGGCAGGGTCCGTGTTGTTTGTTTTTGCTGTGGCCTTTAACCTCTGTCCCCCCCCCCCAGTTTCCTTAACTGTAAAATGGGGATCATCATAGCACCTACCTCCCAGTGTTGTAAAAGTCAAATGAGATATTTGTGGCACATAGTAGACCTAAATACATGTTTATTTTCTTTCTCTTCCCCTTTCCTTTCTCCATATATATATATAGGGGGCAGCTAGGCGGTACAGTGGATAAAGCACCGGCCCTGGATTCAGGAGGACCTGAGTTCAAATCTAGCATCAGGCACTTGACACTAGCTGTGTGACCCTGGGCAAGTCACTTAACCCTCATTGCCCAGCAAAAAAAAACAAACCAAAACACACAAAAAAGATATAGATATAGATATATAGATATAGATATAGATATAGATATAGATATAGATATAGATATAGATATAGATATAGATATACACACATACATACATGGAAGGGAGGAGGTCTCTTTGTTTAACTCCTAGTATGAGGAGAAGAGAAAGTGATCTCTAAGGGAATGAGATAACAACTTGTTTATTCAGCAAGAGTTTAGGACAATAGGCCAATTAGTATCACCACTTTCTCTCTCTCTCTCTCTCTCTCTCTCTCTCTCTCTCCCCCTCCCTCCTCTCTTTCCCCCAAGCTAAAAATGGCTCAGATATTAGATAGATGATAAATTAAATACAACTATTTCTGTGCCTAAATGCAGAGCACAGTGTCAATGCACACTTTTGTGTATGCACCTATTCAGTCTTGAAATTCACTTTTTTTAGCTCCATAGAATCCAAAGCCACATTCCCAGGGAAGCCTTTCCTAATGCCCACAGATGTAAATGACCTTCCCTTCCTGAAATAGGTTACTATATCCTTGACATATATACTCAATAGAATGTAACATAAACTTCTGAGAGCAGGGACACTTTTCTTTTGGTCCCTGTATCCCCAAGGAAGTTAAATGGCTTCATTGATAGAATGCTAGGCCTGGAGTCAGGAAGACCTGAGTTCAAATCCAGCCTCAGACATTTCACTATCTGTACTGCCTTGGGCAAGTCACTTAATTTCTGTTTGCCTCAATCCACTGGAGGAAATGACGAACTACTCCAGGATTTTTGCCAAGAAAACCCCATGGACAGTACGATCCACAGGGTTTGGAAGAGTTAGACACAACTGAATAGCATCCCCAGAACTCAGCATCCTGTCATAGAGAGTGTACAGAGAGCCACATTCAGCAAGATCTAGGTCCCAATTCCACCTCTGACATTTACTGTGACCATTAGCAAATCATTCACTTCTCTGAGCCTTAGTTTGTAAAATGAACTTATCCTATACACTCAGTGGCTCAAATGCATAAATGTAATTACTTTGCAAACTTTAGATTGTCAGTTACTAAGTGCTTAATGTTGAATTGGTAAAAACCTGGAGAAGAGGAGAGAAATGAGAGGAGAGAGAGGAAGACAAGAAGAAGAGGATAAAGAGAAAGTTAAGAAGGCAGAAAGGACCAATAGAAAGCCTAGAAATAAAAGAGGACAGACAGAAGAGGAAAAGAGACAAGAGAGGAGGGGGGGGGGAGACCCAAAAAAGAGGCCAGGCCAGAAAGAGATCTATGATACCAGAAGAGGGAACAGACAGAAGAAATAACAGAAGAGGGGCAGCTAGGTGGTGCAGTGGATGGAGCACCAGCCCTGGAGTCAGGAGTACCTGAGTTCAAGTCCGGCCTCAGACACTTAACACTTGCTAGCTGTGTGACCCTGGGCAAGTCACTTAACCCCAATTGCCTCACTAAAAACAAAAAACAAAAACCAAAAAACAGAAGACCAGAGAGGGGAAAGAACAGAGGCAAGTCAGGAAGAATACATTCACTGCTTGCTACAGGAAGGAATCTCAAAATCTCTGATCTGTGAGGTTTTTCCCTTTTGCTCTGAGTCTTCTTTCCCAACATGACTAATGCAGAAATCTGTTTAATGTGATTGTACATATATAACCTATATCAGATTGCTTGCTGTCTTGGGGAGGGGATAGGGAGGGGAGGGAGGGAGAAAATGTTGAAACTAGAAATCTTATAAAACAAATGTTGAAAACTATTTCTATATGTAACTAGAAAATAATAAAATACTTTTATGATAAAAAAAATCTCTGAGCTAGAAGGAACCTCAGAAGCCTTTGATCTGGTTCAATCTCAGCCTGAACAAGAATCCATCTTTCTCTAGCATCTCACCAACATGTGGCTAGGTGGCAAAGTTAATAGAGCTCTGGCCCTGGAGTCAAGAGAACCTGAGTTTAAATCTCACCTCAGACATTTACTAGCTATGTGACCCTGGGCAAGTCATTTAACCCTGATTGTCTCAAACATCCAGTGCCATCTCCAAGTCATCCTGATGTATATCTGTCTTACTACTGGACGCAGATGGCTCTGGGGCCTGGCTCAAGGGCCAATGCCTCACAGAGTGAGGTTGGTGACCTTGCACAGCCCTCCCTCACTTAAATCCAACTCAGTGTAAGTCATGACATCACCTCCTGATGTCACGGTCCTCTTCAAGAATGAAGGACAAACAACAACCAACATGTGGTTATCTGACCTTTGCTCAAAGACCACCCCAGTCAAGGGGAATCCAGAACCACCCCCATGACTCTCGATGTTTATGGATTTTTCCTTTTGTTACTTTCCCTCATTGCTCCCAGGGATGAACAGAACAAGTTCTGTTCAAGTCTAAGCATTTCTCCCACAATTCCCCCCTAGTCTTCTCTTCTCCAGGCTAATCATTCCCAGTCGTTCAACTGATCCCCCAGCGAACCCGAGAAGCAATCAGAGAGCTGGCAGAAGGAGAAGACAGGAGAGTTTAAGGAGGAAAAAGATGAGAGAGGGCAGAAGACACTTGGAAAGTTAGGGTCAGAGACTCAGAGCTGGGAGAAACCTCAGGCTATCTAGTCCAACCTGCTTATTTTACAAATAATGAAACATAATCAGTATCAAAAGCAAGATCTGAACCCAGCACCTTTCCATTGTACTACACCATCTCACTCGTATGAACAACACTTTATTTAACAGTTTTTTGCAACAGCAAAGTAAGGAGAATCAGGAAGAAAATACATGGTGAGGGTAGGGTGTGGAGAAGGGAAATGGGAGAAAAAAGAGGGGTCTGGACATATAAATGCAGCTTTTTGACCACTAGCAAGCAAACTACTTAACCTCTCAGTGCCCTCAAACAGTTCTGTGAGGTACAGACAATTTGTGGATTTTCCTTGGTGGAGGGAGTTTCCACACAGGGAGCGCCTCATCCCAAAGATGTCACAGGTCAAGGCCCTGTCCCCCTCACAAACTAGGTCCAAAGTGATATAATTGTAATGACTAATCTTGACCTCAGAAAAAAGATAAGGTCGTACTACTATTACGTTTTTGGAGTGGCTGGGAACCGTGGGTCCTGAATATTACAGGTGCTATCAGAGAACAGTGGCTATTTTGCTTGATTTTTTCTGAAGCATTTTTCTTAGTTAAAAGGCAAAATTCATCCGTGGTGGGCGGGGAAGGAGTAGGAAGGGTACGTGGAAATGATGTCCATAAAAACAAAATGCATTTAATTAACACAGAGAGAAGGAAGTCAGCACCTAATTGAGGACAGTGCCTGGCAAACAGAAAGCACTCAATAAATGCTTGAGTAACTGACAAAGAGGACAGGAAAGGATGGGGAAAGGACAGAAAGGGGAGAGTAGAGAGAGAGGAAGGGAGGGAATAGTAGAGGAAAGAGGGCAGAGAAAATACTGATGGAAGAGAAAAAGAGGAGAACATGGAAAGAAAAAGGGAAGAAAGAAGAGATCGTTGAATCAAGCATTTGCCAAGCACCTCCTTTGAGCCAGGCTATGAGCTAAGTAAGTTCTGGGTTGTTGTTGTTCATCCTTCGTTCTGGAAGAGGACTGTGACAACGGGGTGGAAGAATGGCAAAGGAAGGCCGGTCAGCCCAGCAGCATTTAAGGGTCTGCTAAGTGCCAGGCAGAGCCAAGCCCTGCCCTCAGGGAGCTTCCAGTCTAATAGGGGGACCCCATGCAAACGGCCGGGGACAAGACGCGGAGAGGACCGGCGGTTGTCTCCGCGGGAAAGCACCAAGATTAAGGGGCGGGGCGGGGACTGGGAAGGCAAAGGCATAAGGGAGGACGAGAGAGGTGAACGGATAACGGGGATGGGGAACAGCAGGAGGACGCCCCAAGGCCCGGGAAGAGCCGGCCCAGCCCAGGCAGCAGAGGGCGGGCGGGGCCAGAGCGGCCCAGGGGCGGGGCCGCGGTCGGGAACTAGGCTGGCAGGGACCTCGGAGGGGCGGGGCGGGGCTAGGCCGCCGGGGCGGGCAATGAGCGCCAAGGGCGGGGCCGCGCCGCACGTACCTTGCGGGAGAATGGTGTCGCGTTCATAGGTGGCCGCAGCCCGGTGTTTCCCGTCCGCTTCGGGAGAAAGTAGGAGTCGGCGAGTTTCACCTTGGAAACTCCATAGGCTTGCCTTCCCCAGAGCGGCCGGCCAGGTCGCGGGGACTGGCCTCAGGCGGCCGCGCCCCCGCTCCCCGGAGAGCCCGGCCCGCGGAGCGCCCCGCCCTTTACCTGCCCAACTCAGTGCTCACAAACCGCCGCCTCGACTCAAACGCGGCCCGGAGGGCGAACCTGGCTCTCGCGAGAGCTTCCGGCCCGCGAGATCCCGGCCCCCGGGCTGGTCCGGACGCTCGCGGTCCCCGGGAAAGGCGCCTCTGGCAGGGGCCGGGCTCCCGGCCTCACTCCGGTACCAGAGGCTCTCGGAGGAACTCGCGGCAACTTGCGCGGCGAAGCGCCTTCCCCGTCAGCCCCGGGGCCCAGTTGAACAGCCCGCCGGGTGAGATGGTGTAGTACCTCGGTAGCTCCCCCCGCCCCCACCCCCTCCTGCAGCTCTGGACGGAGCAGGGGTCTTTTAGCGCAGCATTGGCCCCGGGGTAGAGCAGAGCAGTTCCTATTTCAGATGAAACCTCGGGCTGAATTAGCGAAGGCGCATTTCCAAGAAAGAGAAATTTGGGAAAGGCAAGAGTCTTCGAAATCCCGACCTCGACGTGTTTACTAAAGGAGCATTCGTTCTACAGGAACAACTTCTCTCGATGGTAACCCAGCTTCCAGGGCTTATGCTGGCAGCTAAACGGGAATACTTCCTAGACAAGATACCAGCTCACGTGGAGGAGAAGTAGCGGCTCCATTAGGCTGCTTCATCTTTCCATGTTATTTGTGAGAAACAGTATCACAGGGCTGACTTAGAGAGTTTATGTGAATTACTCTTTAAGAACTGTTCATTGGATTTAGTCACAACTAAAGCTATGAAAAAAGTTGATCAAACTTCCATTTTAATGTCACAAACTCAAAAAAGGACACAAAAATTATAGGCAAGGATCATTTTAATCCTACATTTTCCTGCAGTGACATCCATTGCTGGCCAAATATGAACTGAAAATGCATTTGCCACGGACCCTGAACACTGAGTATCTTGACACAAAGTTCACAAGTTGACACAGCCACACACAGAGCCATCTTTCAGCACCAAGAGAATACATATACCACACAAGCTGAATGGGTCTTTTGAATGTTTGCTTCTTAAGACAGCTGTTCATGGGAGATTTGTTTAGTAAAATGCATACTTACTTTCTTAATTTACATCCTTACTATATATTACTTTCAAGATCTTAATTATAAAAAGGCCAGTACATTCAGGATTTCAATTTGCAAGGGGAAAAAATACAATCAGCATTTTTTCATGGGTGCTAAATTTTATAACAGCAAACTAAAAGACATTTTTTTCCAGTTTGCAATGCCTGGCTTAGGACCTTTATAAAAACAGTACAAATGTGAATTTATCACTAATAGATTCCTATTGGGGGAAAAAAAAAACCCTACAAAGTTGCTTATGCTCTTTCCCAGACGGATATTTTTGATTGAAGTATAGTTATTTGAGTTTTGTGACAATCTCATTCTTCCTTTATTTGTAGACATTGGGAAGAATTTTCAACTCTTCAGTGGCCCTCTTTTCAAAAAGAGCATTTTAATGAAGGTATGAAATGGATATCTGTTGGTAATCAAACAGTAAAGTCCACAACAAATCTACAAGCTGCCTTCTACCCAACTGAAGGCTAACACACTGGAGACTTAAGGGAGGAGAAAAGAGCCTGGCTTTGGTAAAATCCAAATTCTTTTAAAAAATTGTTTAGTGGATTGAAATAACAATAGGTGAGCTAAAATACTCCCACAAAAAGTCTAGAGTGTGCTGGGGAAAAAAAAAAATAAAAGTCGGTACCATATGACCAAAATTTTTTATTTAACTAAATCTCTATTTCATGCATAAGCATGATGGATCTCCCCAGTTTATTGGACTTTGGCAATTTAAAAAATAAAACAAAAGAAAAAACACAAGCAGCCTTGTACAGAACAGTGAAATGCCAAGGAGAAGGGTCGTCTACAGTTTTACTGTAGGATAAATATATATATTTTTAAAGGCCTCCCTCCCTTTGGCTACATCAACTATAACTTCAGGTCATTAAATACAGACAAATTTTTAAAATCACTTCTTTACTTCTCCAAGATCTTCAATGCTGTCATCATCCACCTGTAAAACACAGGTACATGTCATGAGTTTTAGGGTAAACTAAGGAATGTGTCTCCAGAAGGGATCATAGGGGTCATCTAGTCCAAGATCTTCATTTTACAAGTAAGAAAAATGAGTTAAGGATAGGGATGGGGATGGGGAGGTGATCGACCCAAGGTCACACACCAGTAAATTCAAATGCTTTCAGAGCAGGGAGGAAGCTAAAGCAGTGACTTTGAACAACATTCTTACTTTAGAATCTCAATTTCAGATGAAGAATCTAGAGCCAGGGTTGGGGAACATAGCATAGGAAGGGAAGGGATCTGCCCAAGTTCAGTCAGTCGGGCAGAAACTCCAGATTTCCTAAATGTCTGTTTAGTGTTCTTCTCGGAGTCACACTGCTAATCTTCTGGTGTACAGGCCTTTATATACTCACCTCTGGCCATTTCTCCTGAATTACATCAATAATGTCATCTGTAAAGTCTCCCTGAATGATGATTTCATCCTCCCCTGTAACTGAGGCACCACAGGAGAATTTCTGAGCAAAAAACCTTTGTGCTTCTTTAAGGTCAATCTCTGTCAAAAAAAAAAGAGGGGAGAGTGGAATGTAACTAGGTGTCACAAAGAAATCTTTTTTATTTTGACACACTTAGCCTTACTTCAAATTCATAAAAACAATTTATGTACGCTTTCATTTCAATTAATTCAATACATATTAGTTACTTAATGCATTCTATTTTCCTCTTTTTAAAAAGAGATAATTGAACTGTAATAGCAACCAGTTTTTATAAACTATTTGTCACATGAAACCTCATTACTTGAAACACAGCAACACCAGACAGACAGACAGACAGACAGACAGACACACACACACACACACACACACATAAACCTATGTGTGTATATTTATATACAAAGAGAACATATGTAGTAAGAGCAAACTAAGTTTCAGGGACACATCGATTATATACACTCCAAATCAGAATAAATATCTTGTTTATTTTGTCTTTTCTTTAAAAGGAAAAAAAGAGGAGACATTCCCAGCAGAGAAACAGACCTTAATATTTATAATGAGGTCCAGTCCACTGTTTTGCAATCTGTGTTGTCACACGAAGAGACCTTGGTTAAATGTTTCACCCCAGTCTCACTACTTGTTCAAGGCCTCCAGGGACTGAAGGAGTTGTGAAGGCAGATCATTGTGCTGCTACCCGCCTTCCCTCACCCTCCACTGCCACTCACAGAAGGGATGAGCCACTTTGCAACCCTTTGCCACCAACCCTGTAGAGGACAGAGGAGCAGCATTGATAGGCTTCAAAGGGAATCCTAGCCGGCCCTCCTCATACTGAGCTCAACTTCCCCTTACTCAGACCCTCAAGGAATGGCCCCCACTGCAAAGAGACTTTTCAATTTCTCAAAAAGTTCCAATTTTGAAACCAGAATTATAAAATCAGAGCTTGATTTTTATTTTCTCAGAACAAAACAAACCAGGCTTGTGAAGGTTTCTTAATAGCTGACAAAACAGGTAAGACTACAGTTCAAACTTGGGTTCTTTGACATGGATTTAAACCTGAACTCACCGAAAGTTGCAAGGCCACACACTCTTGTTACGTATTTCTTCTTTGCTCTAGGAATTTTGGCTATTGTAACCTTTTGTGGAACTGTCTTCTTTTTCTGTTTTATTTGACCCCTTCCACCTTTATTTTAACAAGAGAGCACCATGTTATTTGTTATTTTGTTGCCAAAATAATTAAAGTACCAATTCAAGTTCTTAAAATTTACTATTTAAAGAAAATTATTAAAAAGAGTAAGGTTTAAAAAAAAAAGAGTAAGGTTTTCCTATTTCTTTTTTTAATACAGAATTTATATGATCACATACACATGGATATTTATCACAAACTTCCTAATGCTTCCCTCCATAATATAAAACAAACATTAAGCAGATTCCAAATGTTTACTCAGGTTCACCTCTCCTTTTTTGTGTTTTACATAAGGAGAAATTATCTCTTTTGAATTTCAGTTTCCCTAGCGATAAAATGGAAAGGGGAGGTAAAGGCAGACTAAGTTATCTCTAAGGTGCTTTTCCTGTCTATGCTAATAGATGAGCCTTCAATTTAAAAAACATCATTTTAAAATATATGAAACCTGAAATAATCATTGATGAGAGTTAAATCTTGATAACTGTTCAAACAGCATTTGTGTCAATGACCAGGGAGATGGCTATTCCCGAAATACAACCCCCATTTTTATTTTTAACAGAAGGGCCCTGACCTACTTTCTCACCTACTTTGCCTCATGTGAAACAAATAACTGAAAACAACTTTTAGTACATATGAGTGGGGCTATATATTCAAGGAATCTTAATATTTGGCTGATTACTTATTTGGGAAACACAGGTATTCTCCCAAAGTAGTAACATACAAAACTCTCATCTACATACTTAGAGTTTGAAAGTCCAAACTTGTATAGACACATTCTAATTAAAATGCATTCCCATAAAAACAACAGCAGCACTGACCTGACTCTAATTTATATGGGTATCTGAATAATACCGAGGCAGCTGGAATTGTTCAGTTTATAAACAGTCTGGCTGGTCATCTCTGACATGGACAAAGGAAGGACAAAGGAAGCTTGTTTCCCAAGGTCCAATTTGGCTTACAGGGAAAGTGATCCCAAAGCATGCTGGATCCAAACCCTCCCTAGGGATTGTGGTATCATAATCCTCATATAACAACACGCATGAGGAATTAGAATAACAATCAATGGCAGAAATGATTAACATGAGGAACCCTTTCGCTATCTTATGAAGGGTCTACAAACTGGAGATGTTGTCATTGCATTTCCCTTCTTCTTACTTCCGCCAGTGAATGGGCAGCAAATAGAAAATGAACCCAAATGAGAGTCTACTTAGGCCTTGCCTCTCTTTTGCTTTTTCTTCTCCTCCTCTTCTCCTGCTGTTCCCTGGCCTTCCCCAATTCCAGGTTCTTGTTTAGGTGAGTTTTCTATATCAAAAAAGCGACCATGAAAGCATTAGTATCTTTTTTCTCACATTAACAGAGCACCCTCTTCCCCAACCCGAGGGTACCTCCGCAAGGGCAAAAGTGACCTGTATATAAAGGAGTTTTTATTTTGTGTCCACATTAAAGAGAGTCTCCTGTTGACAACACAAATGACTGAGCCCCTAACTGGCCTAATTGTGAAAGCCTTCAAGTTACAAGTATAGATTCCACAGAAGAAAGAGTCGAACCAGCAAAGTCTCAGAGAACGGGCATTTGATAAGTGCTTGTTGAGCCAGTTTTGATGAGTACATGTTTTGTTCTCCAAAGACAGACTAAATGCAGGCGGGAAAGGACCATAGGCTCTGTCCAGAGGCGATCCTTTAGGAGGAAAGATGCCCATCTTCATGGCAGGGTGGAGAAGAAGTGCTCCCTCCCAAGGTCATAATCAGATGTAACAGCATCTTCTGAGACATCAGACTTAAGAGAACACCCCCAAATCTTCCCAAACCTAACTCTGGGGTCACAGGGCTCAGGTGCTAGTGCTGCTTCATGGGTAATTAACATCCCAAATCCCACACGATACTTGGGAATCAAGAGTCCAGGAGGCAAGGTAAGCCACAGCAGGCACAGGCTCAAGCTCACAAGTGCCCCGTGGGCATGCATGTGCAGCCCCCCCCCCCACTCGAGCTCAGCAGGCATCAGCAGGATGACAGAAAGGATCCAGCAGTATGAGCTCTACAATTACTGTACCCCAAGAGGGCTGGGTACCAAGTGACTGTTTGCACCATCCCCTTTGGACAACTAACCCAGACTTCCTCCCCAGTTACCAACCCACACTGTTCCCAATGTTGGATGCAAGTCATGAATCTGATTTTAGATTTCTTCCAAAATGATTGAATCTGTCACAAAGCACGAACTTCCCTTCTTATACTTGGTTGATATACCCCATTTCAAAAAGATCAGAGATAACAAGCAATGCGTGGTTCTCTAGCTACAAAGTTCCCATGAAAAGTTTTAGAATTACTAAAAACAAAGTTTTATAAAATATCTGGCTCTTACTGAATTTTTAAAAAACAATACTCAGGGGCAGCTAGGTGGCGTGGTGGATAGAGCACTGGCCCTGGAGTCAGGAGGACCTGAGTTTAAATCTGGCCCCAGATACTTGATACTTACTAGCTGTGTGACCCTGGGCAAGTCACTTAACCCCAGTGGCCTCACCAAAACCAAAAAACCAATACTCAGCCCAGATTTTCTTACTTTAACAAAATCTTCTACATAGTCTGTATCTGGACTATAGTCTGGTATTATCCCACTAAATGCAAACTTTATGGTATTAAAAGTTATTAGTTTTTACTTACAGGCACATGCATACATGTATACACGTTCCCTCCCTCTCCCCTCTCCCTCTTTCTCTCTCATAAGCTCTGAAGACAGAAAAAGAAAAATGTTCTTACCTACAGTGAGTTTTGCAAACTCATTTGGAAAATTCTTCTCTAACCACTGTCGACATTTACCAACATCAGGCATATATTCACAGTACTGAAGGAAGAAGAACAAATTTCACTGTTACAAGAGTCAACTCTGCACATTATTAAATTCTTTTGATTTACATGCCACAATTACATTCAGTGAGGAAAAAAGTAACTTCCCCCACTCATCTACCTGAAACCTAGTTTGCAACAGGAAAAAAGCTAAAGGAAATCAATCAAAGAGAATCACACCATGTCAGAGTAACATGAAAATTCAGAGACAGGCATAAAGAAGGGAGTGGCAGGGCAAGGGAATACAAAGAAAATAGGAGTATTTCTTTAATTTTCAGTGTCTTCTCATTTGCCCAGTTCTTAACTATCTGAATTACATTAAATTCATGTTACTACCTCCCTTAGTTGGCTCTTGCTAAGTTTTATACATAAATGTTAACTGTAGAGCTAAAAGGAACAAAGGAGCATGACTCAGAAGCTAAGGGAAAAAAAAAAATCTTCATAATTCTACAAGACCATGAAACTACTCCAGAGATTTGATGCTATTGACCAATCCAAAGGCAGAAAATTGAAAACAAGCCAATTAAAAATTCATTAAGACTACTCTAGAAACAAATTGCCCCAAAATACATTAGCAAAAGATCATAGACAATGAAAAAGACTTACCTCTGTTGGTAATGAACAGACTGGAAAAAGAAAAAAAGATTTGGAATTAATTTCCTTTCAGTTTATTTCATTCCCACTCTCCCCCACACTTAAGAATTTCATAGAATATATTTAAAACCTTGCTCTGTTAATCTGGAAAGTGTACAGAACTCCTCTCTCAAATTTGGTCCAATGAGCAGTTAAATCAAGTTCCACTGACAAACCAGAAAATAAATCTTCTCCATTAACATACTGTCATAATTATTTCAGTGACCCTCAGGCATAAGTAAATTTAATTATTTTCTATAACAAGGACCAAAGGGAGCTGGTATGGTATTCTTTTACTATTAGATGAGCTGGGCCAAATCCTGTCATATTTTGTTTACAAAGGTTCCTAGTTCCTGGACCTGTGATTTCAAGGTATAGGGATACTCCCTATTGAAGAAACTTATAACATTGCAGGTTGACACCTTCTCTGTCAGAGTATCCTATTTTGGGGCTTTGAACACCCACCCACCAGGACAAGTTAGAGAGAGGCTTCCTGGATTGGATTCCAATCCTTGCTCACTGCCTCTGTATTCACAGAGATACAAGTATAAACCAACTTTAATACAACTCCTATTTATATATGTGTGTGTGTATGTATCTGTCAAATGTTATATACCATTTTCTTTTATCCTTCACATTATCTCTCAGTAAGTAGGATTAGAGAACTGAAGAGATGAAATAAAATGAATGAAAACAAAAAGAAATATCAAGCCAGACTCCTGATTTTACAGATGGTGAAACTGAGGCCCACAAAATTTAAGAGACATGGGACACTGGTGGGCAGCAGAGCCAAGACTATAATAATACGGAGTTTCTTGATTCTTAGTCTGGTCATGATTTCCACCCCCCTCTGTGCTGTCTCCCCAGCTAATTTCCTAAGCTTCATGTTCAGTGAGAATTTGGCAATTCAGCCATGTTTTCACAAGGTACAGAAGAGCCCAATTAATTTGAACAGAATTCTGGGGTAAGAAAAGAATTCAGTCATCTCAAGAGAGCCACACTGAAAAAAGGATTCGCTCTTTGGCACACTTGCCAGAGAAGCTGTACTTTGCTTGAAGACCCCCCACGACATGCCCACTCTACTTTGGCAGAGAGAATCATTTAGAGCATTTTCCTTATCACTGAAACTAAATCTACCTTTCTGCAAGTTGCTTCAGACATTCCTATTCTGCTCTCATGAGGCTAACCCTAGCTCTACACAGCAAATATTCAAACACTGCACATGAGCTAAGAACCCCTCTCCTTTCCTCTCTTGTCTGGACATTCGATTTCCTGCTTCTCAGAGAGAAGGAAAGGGACAAGCAAAAGGACCTCAATGGAATAAAAAGGAGATGATGCTGGTAACCCAGAGGGTGGTTTGGACAAGTGGTCAAAGGTTGAATCGGGAGTGATGGGGAACTGAGGAGAATGTGATGGCCCAGATTCGACTACACAGTTGAAAAAGAAGCAGGATCAAGGACAGACAAGGATCAAGGAAGATCAAGAAAGAATTAGAAACTATATCCTGAGGAGGTAGACTCAAGAAGGAAAAAGAAACGGTTGTTGGTAAGACAAGGCAAGCAAAGAAAAGGTACTTTTACTCAAGAGTAAAGCAAAGTGAAAGAGCAGAATGGCTGGGGAGATGAAATGATGAGAAGCGGGGTGGGAGTTGGGGGTTGATGGGTATGGCTGCCAGAGCTAAGATGAAAACAGGCTAGTTTTAACCAGGTGCTTAGAGTAGGTGTGAGCAGAGCCACAAGTAGTGAAAAATTTCAACCATTATGGAAAGAAGGGGAAAGTGTGCAGTGACTGCACAAGTGGGTGATGCCTGTACTTCTGCCACAGCTGGATGACTGTTATGGGTGTTACAGATGTAATTTAATCCCCCTCCTAGAGGAGAGGTGAAGAGACTGCCTCTCCACACTCCAGGCTGCTAAGGAGAACAGACATTCCTAAAGGAAACAGAAACACAGCTTCAAAGGAGAAAAAGGGGGTGGGGGTGGGGAAGGAATCTGAAATGAAAGATGGGAGGGTGTTACCCAAGAGAAAGCTCCAGTGACAGCTTAAAAACCCATCTGAAGCTCTTTCAGAAGAAAGAGGTGGATGATCTAAGGAAGAAGCTGTTTGTCTTCCCATCGTTCTATCCAGTGACTCTGGCCACTTGATTGTTCCATCTCTCAGCTCGGGACATTCTCTCTGGCTGTCCCCCATGGCTGGAATGTACTCCCTCTCCCCTGCTCCAATGAATAAACTTTGGCTTCCTTTATTTTATTTTATTTTTGTGGGGTGAGGGCTAAGTGACTTGCCTAGTGTCTGAGGCTGGATTTGAACTCAGGTCCTCCTGAATCCAGGGCTGATGCTTTATCCACTGTGCCACCTAGCTGCCTCCTCTGCCTTCCTTTAAATCCCACCTTCTACAGGAAGCCTTCCCTAACCCCTCTTGATTCTACTGCCTTCCCTCTTTTAATTATTTATTATCTACCCTGTATGTAGCTAGCTTTGTGTATCTTTAGCATGTTGTCTCTCCAATTAGATTATAAACTACTCGAGGGCAGGGACTGTCTTTTACCCTTCTGTATCCTCAACACCTGGCACAGTGACTGGCACATAGCAGGCCCTTAATAAACGTTTATTGATCATCTTCTCTTCTATGAGAGAGATAAGTCTACATTTTAAGCAGCAATACAAAAATCATACACTCAATGAAGATCACCAAAAAATTCTCTCTGCTCTCCATAGTCACTAAAAATGAGATTGTCAATCCTAGTTTTTTTCTTGTAGGAGCCACTCTGGAAAACATCTATGACAAACAGCTGGTAACTGTCAAATGCAGACACTCTTTGGCACTTAGTGAATACATTGGCAGCTAAACTCTTTTTCACCTTTTACCTTGTCTGGCTAATTAAGTTTTCCTTGAATCTTCCTTCTCTTCAAGTCATTCTTCTCCTTCAGCTCAAGATCAAATGTTATAAAAATTGTCAAGTGCTTCTTAGCACAGTTCCTGGCACACAATCAACATTATACAAACATTCACTATTATTATTCCTATTAGTATTACCACCATCATTGTGATGTGGTGATGTACTTCATCCCAACATTTTCTCTATCTCAATTTTGCCAAGTCTTCCCAGATTTCCCCTCCTTGGATTCAATCTCTGGCTTTCTTTATAATTCCAAAGGTCTCCCAATCACCTTCACACTTCTTTGTCCTGTTTGGGAAATGTCAATTCATTATTCTTATAACACTGGGCTCTTCAACATTACTGTTATTCTTCAGCCTTCTGGTCTACAAGTCCAAGAATTCAGAAGCATAAGTACTACTTAGTTTAGCTGGATCAGCAACCAGCCAGTTAACTCTGAGCTAACCTTAATAGAAAATAAGCTGGAATACTTATTCTAATATATTTCTTCTAAAAATATTAGAAAATTTCTATTCCAGCTATAGTTATAATGTAAAAGGAAACTCTTTGTGGTAGACACTGTCCCCTAGTGCACATATGCACACTGATTAATGCCTCACCCATAAGAATTCTGAGCGCTGCCTTGCACTTACCTAGAGGGGATTCTTCAACAAATAAACGGCAAACAGTGGACCCCAGATCACCAGCCCAGTCTGGGGGCTAACTGGCCCTGCACACTGCATAACATACGGGTGAAGCCAGCAAGCAGGAATTCCTGAAAGAATGAGACTTGGGGCTTTCCCTAAGAAGAGGAGGTGATGGCAGCAACGCAGGCCCCTTCTCAGATCGCCCCAAGAAAAAAATGTGTGCAACTGACATAGTCAAATGATCCCAAAAGTGAACAAAGCAGATTGATGAGATTTTGTGAATAATGAAAATCATTGAGCCATATTTTGCATTTTAGTCATCAGCAATGTAATTTGGTAATTTAATGAAAAGCAGTAATGTAATTTTGAACTGCAGGACACTTAATCTCTTTAAGCAAAAATTGATAAAGTTCCTTCCCATTCCACCTGGAAGAACCTTTGGCTACAAAAAGTCAATGACCTCACAAGCTATCTTGTCCAACCCCCTCATCTTAGGGAAGAGGAGACTGAGGGTCTAGATTAGTTAAGTGACTTGTCCAAGGTCAGACAGAGACACAGAGGGTGCTGCTTCTCAAGGGAGGTACCTTGTGTCTCACTGCCGCTTCTAGACCCGCCCCCTGTCCCCACCGTGTAACTTCTCCTTCTTTCGAGTTCATTCCATCTGTCTGCAACACCCTGTTCAGACCCTGGTTAGAGCCAACTACAAGCCTATGGGCCATTTCCCTTTATTTCTCAAGGAATTCAGTGCACTTGACTCACTGTATCCCTCCCTGTCCCCGGGCTGTATGGGGTGTTCAGGAGAACTAGCACCTTTGGTGTCAGGGCCTGCAGATCCCTTTTCGGGGAGGCCCATCCACCTTCGGTTTCCTCCTACCACTCAACTCCACGAAGCTGTAGTATGCACAGTGGCCACACCCCAGTAAAGCGTCTCTACAGACAGGCCTCAAACCTGTCAATGAGTCTGAGGAATGTCTACCCCAAGCACGTGAAGACTTCCCCAGCAGAGTAAGTGGATGAGAACAATTTGTTCCAATGGCCATGAAGGCGGCTGAAGCCAGCTCTGCGGTGTCCTTAGAGCTTGGCCGGACATCGAAGGTGCCAAGATCATCCACTGCATCTTGGGCCGCTGCCAGTCATCTTGACTTTTGTCCGGCCCCTGGATTTAGATGACTCAGGAAGAGAATGAGGCTGATGACTCTGTGCAATCTGCCTCACTTAAATCCAATTCACTCACAAGTCAAGACATCACCTGTGACATCACTGGTCCTCTTTGAAAATGAACGACAAGGGTAGCTAGCTAGGTGGTGCAGTGGATAAAACACCGGCCCTGGATTCAGGAGGACCTGAGTTCAAATCCGGCCTCAGACGCTTGACACTAGCTGTATGATCCTGGGTAAGTCACTTAACCTCAATTGCCTCACCAAAAAAAAAAAAGAAAGAAAGAAAAGAAAATGAAGGACAAACAACAACATCCCTCTCAGTCTCTGCCCTTATATGTGGAGACTTAATAACATGCTTTCACACTTCCTCCTACAATAGCTTCCCAAATACCATTATCTGCACCTTCTTCCCAGCTGAGGAACAAAGACAGTCATACCCGTGACTTCAGTATTACCCATAACTCCCGTACCCCCATGAGGCAAACCTCTGAAATCCCTTCCTTTGACCACAGCCTCTCTCCCTGGGACATTACTCCTGTATCCTGCTGTGACAACGAGGCGATTCAAAGTGCCTTGTTCTCCCAGCTCTGGCCTTACTTTCTTCCCTTTGTATTCTCACCCATCTCCCTTTGCTTGATTCACTTCTCCCTCTCTCACCCGTGCCTTGGAAACCATAAGGCCAGCTTCCCCTGGCCATGCACCTTCTTCTCAGTTCCTGCTAACACTGTACTCAGGCCCTCACAGCTTCACCACCACCCTTTTATTTTTTTTATTTTTGGAAAAAAATTTTTTTTTTACAGGGCAATGAGGGTTAAGTGACTTGCCCAGGGTCACACAGCTAGTGTCAAGTGTCTGAGGCCGGATTTGAACTCAGGTACTCCTGAATCCAAGGCCAGTGCTTTATCCACTGAGCCACCTAGCTGCCCCCTACCCTTTTACTTTTACTGGCCAACTCTCCATTGTGTTCTGAACAACAGCTGTTCCCATCTAGCCTCCTACACAACTCCCCACAGCCCTACCAGAGGACTTCACCTCCTGCTGTGCTCTTCTCCCCTATTCCACACCTCAAACATCCCCCTTCCTTCTCTTGTCCTTGGAGGCTTTTCCCTGCCAAAGTCAAGCCTCCTCATCTTGTCCCATCTCTTCCAGTGGCTTGGCCTGGTTATTACTATTTTCTCTCATATTCACTCCCTTTATCCATACAATCCTTCCCCTCCTAGCTACAACATGCTCAGTTCTCCCCAAATCCTTAAAAAAAAAACCCACAACCTTTCCCATGCCACTCACTGAAGTTAGAGTCCTTTACCTCTTCCCCCTTTCACTCAGAGCTCTAGAAAGAGCTGTCTCTAGTAACTGACCCTCACTTCCTCACCTCTCCATCCCTTGTAATCTGACTTCCAAACACTTTAATAAAACTGCTTTCTGGGGCAGCTAAGTGGCACAGTGGATAGAACACTGGCCCTGGAGTCAGGAGTACCTGAGTTCAAATCTGACCTCAGACACTTAACACTTGCTAGCTGTGTGACCCTGGACAAGTCACTTAACCCCAACTGCCTCACTAAAAAAACAAAAAAACAAACAAACAAAAAATAATAGAACTGCTTTCTTCAAGACCACCAACAATCTTTTAACTGCTAAATCAAACAGTCTTTTCTTAAGCCTCATTCTTCTTTCATTCCATCCCCTGGATCCTCTCTCCTTCCTTGGCCTCCCTCATAGCTCGCTCTCTCTCAGCTCTCTGCCTAGACCCTTTCTCCTCAGTATCCTTTGCTAGATCATCATATTTCTCTCTCATCCAGCCACTTTTCTGTGAAAGGCCCCCAAAGTGCTGATCTAGGTTACCTCATAAGCTCCTATGGATTCAATAAAAGGGTTATTGTCATATAATCCTCAACCAACTCTTCTCCATCTTTAGTAGAAGCAGTATGGCATAGTGAAAAGTGAATCTGGCTTCAAGTCAAAAGACATGGTCTGATCACTAGCTCAAAAGGAAACCTCCAAAGGATTACCAGTCTTGGACAAAAACATGACGCCCACGGGAACATCAGAGAGATGAAGAAAGGAACATGTCCTTATTTCCAAAAAGGGAAGAGAACCCTTTGTACATTTCAGGCTAGTGCACTGGACTTCAATTCCTATGAAAATTCTAGAAATGGATCATTAGCAAAACAGCTGGGAAATGTCTAGAAAAGAAGACTTGTAAGAACTGAAGCAGGACAAAGTAAAAAGAAACAGAAGAACAATTTACACACCATTTACAATACTGGAAAGACAAAGAACCTTCAAGGAAATGGCTGACCTGATTCCAGAGGACTCATAATGAAACAAAGAACCCACCTCTCCTTGAAGAGGTGAGGGACTCAAGAGTACAGGCTGAAACACTTTTTTCTGGCATGTGGCAATTTGTTTTGCTTGACTGTGCATAACTGTCATAAGTGTTTTGTTTTTCTTTCTTTTTCAATAGAGTAGGAAGAGGTGGGAGAAAGAAAAGGTGGATTTTCATTCACGGAAAAAATTAGATTTAATTAAATTTAAAAGGAAATGGCGATTACAAGGAGCCAGCACAGCTTCATCAGGCGTAGTCCTGACAGCCTTTTTTTGGACAAGGTTAACTAAGTGTAAGAATCCAATTGCTATAGTTTATTGCAACTTCAGCAAAGCACTGGGGAAAAGCACCTTATTGTTACTGTTATGGAAAAATAAGTGAACTAGATCATCTGGCATCAGCTGGTTGGTCAGACTCTAGGAGTAGTTAAGGACTCAATGTCGACTATGGAGAAGGTCACCAATCTTATCAATGTCTTGGATGAAGGCAGAAGTGACATACTCATTCAATCCTCAGACACGATAGAACTGCTAACACAATGGACAACAGAGTGAAGTTTTAAAAACAGCCTGACAGGTTAGAACTTAAGGCTGTAACTCAAGATGAAATTTAACAGGGATTAGAATAACATTTTACACATGGATTGGAAGAATCAACTTCACAAGTACTATTTATGTTTAGGTGGCAGTTGGTCTTAGTGGCTAACAAGCTCAACAAATCATTAATGTGATGGGGCAGCTAAAGGCTAGTACAATCTTGGGTTGAATTAAGAGACAGCTTCCAAGAATAAGATGATAATCCCTCTTCAAACTACACCCCAAATATCATGTTCAGTTTGGGACATCACAGTGTAATGACACTGATACAGTGGAGAAAGCAGAGATGAAGGCATCTAGAATTGAGAAGGGCCTTGCTTGGGTCTATGTCATATTAAAATCAGCTGAAAGAATTAGGGATGTTCAGCCTGAAGAGAAGACTAAATGGGACAAAAGCTATCAAGCTGTTAAGTATCTGAAGTCCTGTCACACAGAACAAAGATCAGACTTTGGTCCTAGAAGGCAAAAATAGCAGCAACGGGTGGAAACAAAGGAGTCAATTCCCAACAATCAGCATTGTGCAAAAGTAAAATAGGCGAGGCAGCTAGGGGGTGCAGTGGATAAAGCACTGGCCCTGGATTCAGGAGTACCTCAGTTCAAATCTGGCCTCAGACACTTACTAGCTGTGTGACCCTGGGCAAGTCACTTAACCCCCATTGCCCTGAAAAAAAAAAAGAAAGAAAAAAAAAAGGTTTTTGGGGGCAGCTAGGTGGTGCAGTGGATAAAGCACTGGCCTTGGATTCAGGAGGACCTGAGTTCAAATCCAGCTTCAGACACTTGACACTTAACTAGCTGTGTGACCCTGGGCAAGTCACTTAACCCTCATTGCCCTGTCCCCGCCCCCCCCCCCCAAAGTAAAATAGGCTATGTCAGAGGCTGAGCTCTCCTTCACTGGAAGTCTTCCAAGAGAGCCTGGATGACCACTCATTAAGCATGAGAGATGGGAGATTCTTGGGGTATGGGCTTTACCACTGAGGTCCCTTCTACCCCTAAAGTTCTGGGATTCTGAGAAATAACTAGTGTACACAGTGACCCATGGGGAGCCCTTACCTAGGCCTATCATGTTACCAAAATTTTAGACTAATATAGAAATAGGTATAACATGATTGTACATATATAACCTTTATCTGATTGTTTGACATCTTGGAGAGGAGGGAGGGAAGGAGAAAAATTTGCAACTGAAAATCTTACCAAAATGAATGTCGAAAGCAGAATTTTATTTCTGGTCACTGCAACTTCAATTACCAAATTTAAATACTAGAAAGACAAAGCTGAAATTCTCTCTAAGCTTTCTAACTTCTAACTAATGCAATTGCTTTGGCAATTTTATGTTCACACTAAGTTGAACACATTTTGGTATCAGAATAATGGTTGCTATTAAAAAACTTCAAGATATAAAACGCCAGTTAAATGTCAAATAGTAGTTGCATTAACCCCAACAATATTCAAGGCATAATACACAATACTAGTCAGAATTCCCTCTCCCCATCAGGTTGCTGCCATGTCTTCACTTCTGTATCTTTTCCTCTATCTGTAACCCTCTTCTGAGTACTGTTTTACACAGGAGAGGCAGCATGGCTTCCTAGGAGCCAAGAAGACAGACCTGGGTTCAAGTCCTGATGATGAAAACCCCACAAAATAGTCACTTATCTCAGCGCTCTAGACAAAGCTCTAAGACTATAAATTGCTGAGAATAGGCCAATCAAAGGTCCATTCCCTATTCCTATTATTCTACATTATGATTTCTAAGTTTTGCATGTATGTTCGTATAGACACACACCCAGATAATTCAGGATAAAATTAAATCTTTTTTTTTTTTATTTTTTTAGTGAGGCAATTGGGGTTAAGTGACTTGCCCAGGGTCACACAGCTAGTAAGTGTTAAGTGTCTGAGGCCGGATTTGAACTCAGGTCCTCCTGACTCCAGGGCCAGTGCTCTATCCACTGCGCCATCTAGCTGCCCCAAATTAAATCATTTTAAAAAACATATTTAAGGGGGCAGCTAGGTGGCGCAGTGGATAAAGCGCCAGCCTTGGATTCAGGAGGACCTGAGTTCAAATCCAGCCTCAGACACTTGACACGAACTACCTTGGGCAAGTCAAGAAAGGAGGAAAGGAGGAAAGGAAGAAAGAAAGGAAGGAAGGAAGGAAGGAAAGGAAAGGAAAGAAAGAAAGAAAGAAGGAAGGAAAACATATTTAAGGAGAAGTGGGATTTTTAAAAAAATTATCCTTATCTCAAGCTTCCATGTCACATCAAGTTTGGAATCAGGAAGACAAGGATTCTAATAAACCTTAGTTTGTATGGCCCTGGGGAAGTCACCTAACCTCTCTCAGCCTCAGTTTCCCCATCTAAAAAAATCTACCTCACAAAGTTGTGTGAGGTTCAAATGAAATAATGTGCATAAAGTATTTTGCAAGCCATGAAATTCCATATAAATATGAACAATTATTATTAAATTGAGATACAAAAAGGGCCTGGCCCAATGATTTGTCATAGTGAACTCCCAGATGAGGAAACCCCCTTTTACCAATCAGATCAGCACCTTCTCTGCCACTTGTAGTCTTAGGAAGTTGTATCTAAATTGTCATTAAGAGGGAGAGAAGCAGGGATCAAGCACTTATTAAGCACCTGCTGTGTGTTGGGCACTACACCAAGCACTTTACAGATGTTTCATCTGAAAGGTTAAGGATCTTGCCCAGAGTCACACAAGCTGTCTATGTGAGCAACACCCTGGGTCTTTCTGGTTCTAGTCAGAGACAGACTAAAAGTGGGACTACATTGTCCTCTGAAATTCCCTAGTCAGGTAAAAATTTAAGGACAATTCTGCCACATTTTTCCCCACCAAATTTCATTATTTTCTTTTCCTGTTTGAGGTATCTTGAACATGCAGAAAAGGGATTTGATTTATTCTATTATGACCTAGCAGGAAGAACTAGGACCAAGGGTTGAGGCGCTTTGGCTCAACATCGGTAAACATTTACTAAAAATTTGAGATGGATAAAAATGGAACGCAATCTCAGTAAACAGTGAGTCGCTCACCACAGGAGGCATCCAAGGCTGGATGTGATCACTCATCAGAGAACTGCAGGGGGAATTCATGTTTTGGCTACTGAGTGGAGCCAGTGGACTTCTGAGATCCCTCCAAACTCTCCTGTAGCATGTCTGATCCTCTTAATGCCTCCCTTCTGAGAGTCGATGTCACCCCGGGCTCTGTCCCTGTTGTTCTCTCTCTAATCACATTCTAGATCCCATCTGCTCTTCTTATTCCAAACTGCTAAGGACATGAAAATCAACTTCTCTACACCCACATCTCAAAGTACCCAATGGATTTCTCTACTTAGACGTGATCTGAAATGCAAACTATTCCAAGTCACATTCAGCATCTTGTCCTCCAACACAGCTCTCCCTTTCCCAGATGCCTCATGTCAGTTATTCCCATTTTTTTTTTCAGATTAGAAACCTTGGAGTCCTTTTCTAACTTCTCTTTTCCCTTCATCCTCTCTATCTGGTCCAGCCTTTGATGTTTCTCAGATTTGGCCCTTCCATCTCCACGACTGCAACTCTAATCCAAGCTCTCACCGTCACAAAGCTGGATGACAATAACATTCCCCTGCCCCTAGGTTCTCCCTTCCTCTGATTGCACTGTGACCCTTTCCCATCAAGACCTTCAGAGACAGGGAGCTGAAGAAACCTCAGAGGCCATCCTCAGAGCCAAGGCATCGAGGCCCAATGACTCGACCAAGGTCACCCAGCAGGAAGAGGCATCAGAGGCAGAAGTGGAACTCTAGGGCTGCCGATCGCCCCCTGGGGCTTCCCCTCTGGAAGCACCTGCTGTATCAAACCCAGACTCCCTGGACTTCACATTTCCCTGTGCCCTAAATTCCTTCAAAATTGTGGATGTGAATGAGAAAGGAAATGTGATGATCTAAGGGGGATGGAGAAGGGAAGGATGAGGGCCTAGGAAAGGTATGGAGCTTTTCAGACCTGGCAGAATTTGGATCCACCTTAGAAAGAGCTGTCGTCCAGTTGTTTCACTTGTGTCAGCCTCTTTATGACCCTATGTGGGTTGTTTTTTGTTTGCCAAAAATACAGGAATGGTTTGCCATTTCCTTCTCCAGCTCATTTTACAGGTGAGGAAACTGAGGCAAACAGGGAGAAGTGACTTGCCCAGGGTCTTAAGGCTGGATTTGAACTCAGATCTTCCTGACTCTAGACCCGGCACTCTATCCATTGTCACAACATTCAAAAGCATATCCCATTCACAAATATTTCCACATTAAAATGAAAACACACCAAGCAAAAAATACAAAGACTATGTCCACATATAAGAAATGCTATCCATTAACTATTTTAGTTTAATGACAATGCTTGGAAAATCCAGGATTGGGCCAGTGCAGGTCCTCCTTCTGCAGACACAGATCACAAGTTCTTATGTGACCAGGAACAATGGCCTCTCAGCCCCAGTGTTTCCTTATCTATAAAGTGGGGATGATATTTGTAGCCCCTCCTCTGAGGCTGCTGTCCAGTTCAGATGAGATATGCAGGTAAAGTACTTCCTGGACTCAAAAGTACAGTACGAATGTCAACCACTTCTATGCCTCAGGTGAGCTGCTATGGCGGAAATATTCCTCACCCTGGGGTCAAGCAGATGAACTACTTAAAATCAGTTAAAAAGTAGGTCTATCTTCCCTTGGAACTGTGCTTGGAATCTTTTCAGTTAGGGTTTATTCGAGAACCCAGGGTCACCTCTTCATAAAACTGAGGCATCCAGGTAGAAATGCAAGACCCAGAAGGAATTTAGAACACATGGAAATGAAAAGCAGGACAGATTACTAATAATCAGGGACACAGCCTGAGCGGTTCAGAAAACACTTGCCTCCACAGTAAAGGACCCGAAGTGGGTAATCAGTGTCTAGCTTGATGTTGCTCTTCAGGTCTCCTTTGCAGTCAGGGGCAGTGGACTCAGGAAAGTCTGTAGCCATCTCACAAACCTATAAGGAAAAAGGAAAAACTCCATTATTTTCAATGAACTCCTTTAGAACACCACACACTCAAAAGTAGTAACCCACTTTTCTCCTACATCTATCCATTTCTTGGTTTTGTTGGGTTTTTTGGTAGGGCAATGAGGGTCAAGTGACTTGCCCAGGGTCACACAGCTAGCAAGTGTCAAGTGTCTGAGGCCTGGATTTGAACTCAGGTCCTCCTGAATCCAAGGCCAGTGCTTTATCCACTGCGCCACCTAGCTGCCCCCTACATCTATCCATTTCAAAGAGGTTATCAAGCAGTGCATTGTAATAACGAGGCTCATAAAACAGTACTAAAAAACAACAAATGAGAAGACATAACAGGATATGGATGAGGAGATGATAAAGAGGGCTAGTCACTTGACCACGCTGGGCCTGTTTTATCATGTGTAAAATGAGAAGACTAGAATTCCAGTTCTAAATCTTAAAAACGATAATCATATAAACTACTACAAAAAGAATGGAGTAAAGAGAAGGAAGACATGAGCATGTGCTGGACAAGGGAAAAAAAATCAGCCAAGTAAGCGGGGAAGCAATGTTCGAAGTTTCAAAAGTGAGCAGAAAGATGTGATCTGTAGCAAGACGACAAAGAGGAAGAGGGGCTCACTCCCCTTTTCTAGGGCTCAGTTTCCTCATTTATAAAAGGAAGAGATGGGACTACATGGTCTCTTGGGTCCTTTTTAGCTCTCTAGTCTAGGGAGTCTGTGACAGGAGAATGGAGAAGGATGTGATCATGCAGGAAGGACAAACTCAAGCAGCAAGACAGGAGGGATGGGACAGCAGATGATACCAGGCAAAGGTGGGATCTGGAGTCAGAGGGAGTGGATCCAAATCCCAATTCTGCTACTCTAAGGACTGGGTGACCTTGGACAAGTCATTTAACATCCTGGAGCCTCAGTTTCCTCCTCCTAACCAGCTGGTTAGACTAGATGGTCTTTTTCAACTCTAAATCTTGAATCCTGTGAAGGTCCAATGGATTGTCAAGTATGAGAGAAAGAGGCTGTAAATAGGGTGGGGAATAGGGAAAGGAAGAGACAAAGGATCAGAGAATTGGAGAATTGGAATATAACTTAAGAGATCAGCTAATCCCATAGGTTCTTCATCTTGGGTCATAGACCCCTTTGGAAGTTCTTGGTTCAGAAACATGATTTTAAAAGTATAAAATAGGGGCAGCTAGGTGGCACAGTGGATAAAGCACTGGCCCTGGATTCAGGAGGACCTGAGTTCAAATCCGACTTCAGACACTTGACACTTACTAGCTGTGTGACCCTGGGCAAGTCACTTAACCCCCAATGCCCCGCAAAAAAAAAAAAAAGTATAAAATACAAAGGATTACAAAAGAAACCATTATGCTGAAATGCATTTATCAAAATATAAAAAATTCATGGACTCCAGTTTAAAAACTCCTGATCTAATTCATTTTACAGAGGGTGTAAGAAGCTTCAGAGGGTCTCAAAGAACAGGTAGAAGAAAGAAGTGGAGTATGGAAGAGTATAAGAAATTATGAAAGACCACAGCATCCCAATCTAAGAGCTAGAAGAAACAAAGTCCTAAAGAGGCTGTATAACTTGTTCAATGAGAGGCTGAAGAGAGTAGCTGAATAAAGAATGAGAAAAGAAAGATGAGTTCCTATGAGGGGATTGAAGGGAAAGCCAGTATGAGGAATAAATTATGAAATGTGAGAGGCAGAGGATGGAGTATGGGGAAGGGGAAGCCTGAAATGGAGGAAAAAGAAAGGTATTAAGAACAAAAAAAAATCAAAGGATGAGAGGGATAAGAAAAAGGACAAAGAACTGTTCAATCAGTGGCAACCAATTACAAGGAAGAGGGTTTGGAGGATGTGTATGAAGTGTATCTTTCAGAATGTATGAAGGATGAAGAAAGATGAGGGCCTGAAGGACTTGAAATTTGAAGTCCAGAGGGCTTGAAGAATTAGGAAAAAGGGGTAAAGAGGACTAGGACATTTGAAGAAGAGAGAAGGGCAGAGCTGAGGAAGGATTAGAGGGTGGGAAGAAAGGAAAATGTGACAAATGAGGAGAGGAAAATGGGGAGGCAAAAGGGGTGAAGAACGAAGACAAGAGCATAAATCTGGAGCCGGAAGGGCCCTTACTAAGCCTTCAAGTCCAACCAACCCCATCATTTTACAAATGAGGAAAGAGAAGGCCCAGGGAGGCTGAAAGAATAAGAAGGCATAAGGAACGAGGGGGCAGACAGCTGTGGGTCTAAAAGAATGGAGAATTAGAGAATGTGAGGAAGGAGGAAGAGAAGGGTGGAGGTTTGTGAGCAGAAATTATTAAGGCAGAGAGGACAAAAAATCAGAGAAAAAGGTACATGTTTGTATAAGGATTCTAAGAGAAAAGTCCCTATGGGGAGTGGGAAATCCTAAAATGTGAAGCACTGGGGGGGGGGGGGGTTAAGGGGATGGAGTAGGAAGGCAGAGGGCCCTGAGGAATGGGGGGGTGGGAGGGAAGGCTGTCTAGCCCTAGCCCTAGCCCTAGGATGGGAATGGAGCATCAGGGGCTGTGAAGGAGGAAAGGAAAGCAAGGCAAAGGATAAGGGTCCCTTTACAGGGAATGGAAAGTCATGGAGCTTGAGCAGGGAAACATGAGGGATCATGAAGGGAATGGAGAGTCAGGGGGTGCGAAAGGGAAGGGGATTGTTAGGGTCCAGGAAGGGAATGGAGAGTCAGAGGGTGTGAGGAATGGGAAGGAAGGGGGGAGAGTCGGGGGGGGGGGAAATAATGGAAAGGGGGTGGGGGCCTAGAAGGGGACTGTTACAGTCGGAGGTGTGAAGAATGGGAAGGGAGGGGGAGGGTCTGGGGGAAGGGATGGGCAGGAGGGGCAGGGAAGGGAATATCAGAAGGGTCTGGGGGCTGAGAAGGGAAGGATGCGGGAAGGGGGGCTAGGAGGGGGGGGAGGGGAGGGGGCAGGGCGGAAGCCGCCGCGGGAGCAGAAGGGGGGGGGTGCGTGTGCGAGAGGTAGTGTGCGTGCGTGTGCGCGCGCGTGCCGCGGGGTGCAGGCTCCGGGCCCGGCGGCCCCTCGGGGTCCGCCCGCGCCCCCTCCCCGGCCCCCAGCAGCACCGCGGGGCCCTCGTTACCCGTGCGCTCGCACAGCCCCCGCCGCCGCCGGCCACCGAAGGGACACATGCAGCTCCCGCTCCCGGTCCCGGCCCCGGCCCAAGCCCAGGCCCCGCAGCCCCGTCCACCCCGTGGTCCCGGCCCCGCAGCCCCCGCAGCCCCGCTCACGCGAGATGCCGGCGCGTCCCGCGAGGCCGCCGGCGGCCCGGGGCTTGTCGCGAGAAGGCGGAAGCAGAGAAGAATCCAGTGCGCACGCGCCCTGGAGGAAGGGGTGGGAGTGTGGGTGGGGCTGGTGGAGATCCTCGGTGACGCTAGTGGTGGGCGGGGCCAAGGCTCCCGCCGCGATTGCGGGGCGGGGGGCGCTCCAGAGCGAGCTTAGAACTCTCCCGGTTCTGGGTCGAGGGAGGTAGCCCCATAGTCAAGCCAGGCCTTCTCCTTCTGAGACTGGATTATCCTAGCAGAACCAGCAGCAGTGGGAGGCGGATTAGGGTAATAAAGGAGCCTTGGCTCTAGAATCAAGGGACCTGAATTCAAATTCTGACTTTATCATACACTGCCTATGGGGACCTTGGGCAACTCTCTTCACCTTCCTGGTCCTCAACTTTCTCATCTGTAAAATGGGCGGAGGTGCAAGTAGGTGATGCATTGAGCCAGGAAGACCTGAGTTCAAATCCAACCTTAAATAAGAATCATATGTCCTTGAGCAGGTCACTTAATGGCTCTCAGCCTCATTTTCCTCTTCTGTAAAAGGGGACAATAATTGCACCCACCTCACAGGTTTGTTGTGAGGACCAACTGAGATAATAGGAAGAGCATAGCAAACTTTGAAGCTCTATATAAACGTTAGCTGTTAATTATTATCACACCTAAAAGTGTTCTAGAATGTATCATTAGAATGATAGAGAAAACCATAATCATATAGCCAGGACAACTTCATCAAGACTTAAATCCATTGAGGTTAACCCTACTTTGCTCCCCCACTCACCCTCAGGGCAATGAAGGTTAAGTGACTTGCTCAGGGTCACACAGTCAAGTGTCTGAGGCCGGATTTAAACTCAGGTTCTCCTGAACCTAGGGCTAGTGCTTTATCCACTGTGCTACCTAGCTGCCCCCCCCCACTCCCCCCCTTTGCTTTTTGATAAGGTTCCTAGACTGGTTACAATTTGAGGATTATTTTAATAAAGCATTTGCCAAAGTCTTAACAAAATGGAGAGATTTGTTTTAGATGATAGAAGAGTTTTGGCTTCAGAATTGAATAAATGGCCAGATCCAAAGTATAATAGTTATATTCCCCTTCCCCTAACCTCTTCCTACTCCTCCTCCCCTACCTTCCCACACCCCTGTACCATCCCTGGAATAGAAGCTCTTTGAGGTTAGGAACCGTGTGCCTTTTGTCTTTATATCACCACCTACCACAGTACTAGCATAGAGCAGGTGCTTAATAAATGCTTATTGGTTGACTGATTAAGTTGATGTTAATGTGGAATAATTTATCTCTGTAGAATGTCCCAGGGATTTGTCCTGGATCCCGTGCTGTTTAGTGTGTGTGTGTGTGTGTGTGTGTGTGTGTGTGTGTGTGTGTTTAAATCACTTATTTGACCAAAGGCATAACTGGTGTGCTTATCAGATCTGCAGATGACACTGGGCTGTAAAGATAATTAATGTTGGATGCTGACAGAGAAAGGGACCAAAAAGAGATTGATAGGCCAGATGTTGGGCTGCATTTAATAACATGAAATTTAATACTGGTAAATATTATATTTAGACAGAGGGATAAAAAAAATCAACTTCACAAGTTATAATGGGGAAGGCAAGGATAAATAATGCTTATTGTGAAAATGATCTTGGGGTTCTAGTGGACCACTAGTGAAAACTTCACAATCTTGATGTCACATGGTCTAAGAGAGGTGATAGTCCTTCTGATAAACTGGAGTTCACCTCAGGATCCTTCAATACAATTCAACATAATGTATTATGTGCCTACTATGTGTAAGCTATAGAGCTAAGCAATCATGTCATAGAAGGTTGTAGTGAGGATTAAGTGAGATACTGTTTGTAAAGTGCTTAGCACAGTGCCTGGCATATAGGAAGTGCTATGTAAATGCTTGTTTTCTTATACCCCCTGCCCCAGGGGAAATCCAGAATTCAGAATCCATGATCTTTACCTAGAGAAGACAAGGCTTAGGGGGGCAAAAACTAGCATTTATTACTTTTAAGGTTTAAAGAACACTTTACATATATTATCTTGTTTGATTCTCATTACAACCTTCGGTGGGAGGTGGTATTATTTTCCCCATTTCCAGATGAAAGAACTGAGACTAGTAAAAGTTAAGTGATTTGCCCAAGGTTACACAGATAAGTGTCTGAAGTAACATTTGAACTCAGGTCATCTTGACTCCAAGTATAATACCCTACTGAGTTTCTCGAGCTGTACCACCACCCCTAACCTCACAAGTAGCTCTAATCTAAGAGATATTATGACCCCAGGGGAGCAAATAGCCAAACACACACACACACACACACACACACACACACACACACACACACACACACACACACACACACACACACACACACTGAGCCAATAACCATGAACTCCCAAGCTGATCCTGGCCTGCCATGACCTGGAAACCAATATGCCCGGGGTTTTCTGGCAGCATCTCTAGATGTATCCTTTTCCTGCTCTTCCCAGTCTTACTTTGGAGGCATTCGTTCCATTCCCAATGTGAGACATGGGTGGGCACCACTAGTCTGAGGGTATCTGTCCTGGCCCCAGGGAGAATCTTTCATTGAGTTTCCCTTAGTGGCATTTCATCTTTGTTCTTGCCTCCCACACCTCTGCAGTTAAGTTTCGTGGGCTTCTCTTTCAGCTATTCCCTTAAACAAGGCCAATAAAGCTTTCATTATCAGCTAGCTCATTGAATTTTTCTGCCCCTTTAATCCTATCCTAGGAACAGCCCTCTTTAGCTTAGGCGCAGAAGGCAGGGGACTGAGGGTTGAGTGGACTTGCAGAGGAGAGGTAAGCTTGTTGCCAGGAAACACTTCCTATGGGCTATTCAAAAGTAGAACAGATGGGCTGACTGCCACAGGAGGAGGGGGGGTATATTCTCCCTCACTGGAGGCCTTCAGGTAAAGGTCAGATGCCTACCCAGCCTCTGCAGCTGCTACCTAGATTGTTTGTCAATCTGAGTGCTTGCCCTCAGATGCCACCGGGGTGTGGTGGGCTATGGTTGCTCAGAATTTCATCTGTCTACCACTGCCTTTCCCAGACTTTTGTGACATTTTAAAGATTTCAAGAGACATAATGTCTGGGTAATTTAATCATTTTTATTAATAATGCCAGCATTTTAATAAAAGGATGCTCATTTGGCCATCTCTCAGACCAGAGACCAGAGACCATCATGGCTTACATGCCCATTGGAAGAGGATGTTTCCGAGGCAGGCAATCAACTCTGATTGGTTAAGGAGAATATGAATATTACAATGAGGGGCTAAACCTATTCAAATGGGTCTCCCCAAATCATTGGTTATTAATAATCATTTCTCTCACTTTGTAGGTGGAAGGGATGGTAACCATCAAAATGGACCACAAGCTCTTCTATTGGCAAATACTTTGGCCTTGGTCTGACCTGTTTGGACACTAACAAAGACTCAGATGTAGAAATCAGAACCAATGCTGAGCAGGGGGACTCTGGAATCCTAGAGCCCTCTCTCCTCAACCCTCCTGACTCCCCTCTTCACCCCTCTTCCCCACCTTACCCCCTGAGTGGGTACCCTTTTCTCCTACCCCCTTCCAAGGTTCCCCCTCCATTAGAAAGTAAGTTCCTTTAGGCAGTTTTCAAAGGAAGAAATCTAAGCTGTTAATAAAGCTATAAAAATACTCCTAACAATTGCAGATGAAAACAACTCTGAATTACCAGCTCACACCCAAGAAAATGACAAATGCTGGAGAGACTGTGGGAAAGCAGACACATTAATGTACTGTTGGTAGAACTGTGAATTTGGAACCACGCCCCCAAAGTTACTTTATTCAACTAATGTTTAAGTGATCAGGCTTAAAGGGATTTCCAATATCTTTTACAGTTAAACAATCAAATACCTGATAATAGTAAGAGTGCACCATAAAATCAAGAGATAAGCATTACATTTTGGGGCGGCTAGGTGGTGCAGTGGATAAAGCACTGGCCCTGGATTCAGGAGTACCTGAGTTCAAATCTGACCTCAGACACTTGACACTTACTAGCTGTGTGACCCTGGGCAAGTCACTTAACCCCCATTGCCCCTCAAAAAACCAAAACAAAACAAAACATTACATTTTGATCATAAAATAGTTCACAAGGAAACATCAGAGAACATTGTATATATGTTAAGTTAATAAAGAGACACAGTTGCTCTTCAATATATTCTTCTCACAGGTTTATTTCACATACTGCCTTGCTCTGGCCACTCACTCTACGTCTATGTCCCTACTCCATTGGATGGAGTCCAATATCATCAACTTCTTGATATCAGGAGAGTCTATCATGTAATACTCTTTTTTTTTTTTTTAGTGAGGCATTTGGGGTTAAGTGACTTGCCCAGGGTCACACAGCTAGTAAGTGTTAAGTGTCTGAGGTCAGATTTGAACTCAGGTCCTCCTGAGTCCAGGGCCGGTGCTCTATCCACTGCAGCGCCACCTAGCTGCCCCCATGTAATACTCTTTAGTGTAGGACAATGTGTTAGCTGGATTCCATTCTCCTAAAGCCTCCACTAACAGTGTGTTTCAGTAATTCCCTGGGCCAGCTGCAGACAAAATGGCTGGCATTTCTCAATTTTGCCATCTCTGGTTGTTTGAAAGGTTTTTTTTTCTTTTCTTTTTTCTCTCCTTCCTTCCTTCCTTCCTTTTTGAATGCAATTGGGGTCAAGTGAATTGCCTAGGGTCACAATCAAGTAAAAGGTAGACTGTTTTCAAAAGGTAATAATAATACTATAGTTCTTCTTGTCCAAAATGACTAACTCAGATCTTAAGGCCTACCCCACTGCTGGAACTATTACATTTACTTGAAAATCAGTTGTTCTTCTTCTTGTTGTTGTTGGTGATGCTGTTTCCCAGCACCTTGTTGACTTTAACTAGTCTATTTAAAATAACATCCTGCCATCAAGTAATAGTCTTACTCCATGGAAGACTTAATTTGGTACATTTCATTTAATGTTCCATATCAAGAACAGAGCTTATCTCCAGAGCTGAATCTCCTGGCCCCATTCAATGGCATGCAGTCCAATCTGACTTTGTGAGTAAATTGCAAGTCTGTGAATTGAGTAAAGAATCCAACCCACATAAAATAATTGAAGGCCATAGCTATTGGGGTAACAGAATATACTTTTTTCCCCACATAATTTTATTTTATTTTAAATTTATGGAATAAAACAAGCATTTTATAACATAATAACATAGTATAATAAAAAGATGATTACACATGAAACTGAAAATCTATTATGTTCTACTTGCTATTCCTTTTTTAAAAAAAATTTATTTATGTATTTATGTATTTATTTATTTTTACACTCCACAAGTGTTCTTTTTATCAGTTCTTTCTATAGGAGTGCATAATAAGCTTCCTCATTAGTTCCTTGGGATTGTCTTGGATCATTGCACTGCCGAGAGTAGTTAAGTCATTCACAATTGCTCATTGAACAATACTGCTGTCACTACGCACAATGTCCTCTCAGCTCTGCTCATTTTACCATACATCGATGTTCATTAGTCTTTCAAGGTTTTTCGGGGATCATCCTGTTTGTCATTTCCTGTAGCTCAAGACTATTCCACTACAATCATATAACACAGCTTTTTCCATCATTCCTCAATTGATGGACATTCCCTTGATTCTCAATTCTTAGCCTCCACCAAGAGTTGCTATAAATATTTTTTGTACAATTTTCCCCCCTTTTCTCTTTTTCATGATTACTATTGTTAATTGTTTCCCTTCCATCCTATTCCCTTCCCCATGGTATTTATTCTATTATCCATCTTCTTTCATCCTATTACTCTTCAAAAAGGATTTGTTTCTGTCTGTCCCCTCTCCCTTTCTACCCTTCCTTCTTTTGTCCCTCTCTCCCTATCCCCTTCCCCTCCTATTTTCCTGCAGGGTTATAGAGATTACTCCACCCAATTGAATGTATGTCATTCCCTCCTTGAGCCAATTCTAATGAGATTGAGGTCTTTGAGCCAATTTTGATGAGTGTTAGGCTCATTTACTGCCCAGATTAAATATATTACTCCACACAGTTGGGTGTGTATGTTAGTCCCTCCTTGAGGCAGCTCTGAGGAGTTTAAGATCTTTGAGCCTTTCTGATGAGTGTAAAATTCATTTACTGCCCTGCTCCTCTTCCATCTCTTCCCCCACTCCATAAGCCTTTTCCTGTTACTTTCATGTAGGATTTCGCTTTTGCCCTTCCCCCTCCCCTAGTGAATTCCCTTCACCCCTCAATTTAACCCCAAAGATGTTATCATCTAGCTAAGTGACTCAGTGGACAAATCATCACCCCTGGACCCAGGGGGATCTCAGCCAAAACCTGGCCTCAGACACAAGACTGCACAACCCCAGGTATGTCCCCCAGCTCCAATTTTTTTTTTTTTATGGTTTTCTAGGGTCTTGTATTTGAAAGTCAAATTTGCCATTCAGTTCAGGTTTTTTCATCACAAATATCTGAAAGTCTTCTTTTTCATTAAAGTCCCATTTTTTCCGCTGAAAGATAATGCTGAGTTTTGCTGGGTAAGTGATTCTTGGTTGTAATCCCATTTCCTTTGCCCTTTGGAATATCATATTCCATGCCCTCCAGTCCTTTAATGTAGAAGCTGCTAGATCTTGTGCTATCTTGACTGGAGCTCCACAGTACTTGAATTCTTTTTTTTTTTTTGGCAGCTTGCAATATTTTCTCCTTGATCTGAAAGCTCTGGAATTTGGCTATAATATTCCTAGGAGTTTTCTTTTTGGGATCTCTTTCTGGAGGTGATTGGTGGATTCTTTCAATTTCTATTTTAGCTTATTCTTCTAGAATCTCAGGGCAATTTTCCCTGAGAATATCTTGGAAGATGGTGTCTAAGCTCTTTCCTTGATCATGGTTTTCAGGTAGACCAATAATTTTCAAATTATCTCTCCTGGACAGGTCAGCACTTTTTCCCAGAAGATATTTCACATTGCCCTCTATTTTTTTATTCATTTGGATTTGCTTTATTGTGTTTTGGTTTCTCATAAAGTCACTGGCTTCCATTTGTTCAATCCTAATTCTTAGGCAATTATTTTCATCAGAGAGCTTTTGTACCTCCTTTTCCATTTGACTTTTCAAGCTGTTGACTTTTTTCCCATGTCTTTCCTGCATCACCCTCATTTCTCTTTCCATTTTTTCCTCTACCTCTCTAACTTTATCAAAGTCCTTTTTGAGCACCTCTATGGCCTGAGACCAATTCATATTTTTCTTGGAATCTTTAGATATAGGGGCCCTGATGTTGACATCTTCCTCTGAGGGTGCCCCTTGGTCTTCCTTGTTACTGAAGAAACTTTCTCTGGTCCTCACCTTTCTCTGTTGGCTCATCTTGCCTTTCTTTTACTAGACTTTTAGCTCCTTAAAGTGGGGCACTGTTTCCAGGCTGCAGTATCCCAAGCTTAAGAAGTCCCAGGTGGTATGATTTAAGGAGAATCAGGTTCTTCCCTCACCCGGCATGTTTCCTGGTCCTAGATGACCCCAGACCAACTTGCTAATCAACCAGCTTTGTGTGTTGTGGTTGTTGGCTCCAACGAGCCTGTGCCCCTCCCCGACCTGGGCCACTGCTACTCGAGCCTACCACCTGGTTCTCAGCAGGGGTGTAAAATCCAGGTTCTGCCTTAGCACCAGCATAGGCTCCTGTAGTCTCTCCCCTTCCCAGGGCTCAGCCCACTCACCAGACTGTGAGCTTAGTTCCAGACGACACTGGTGCTTCAGCTGATTCAGAGGCTCTGGGGGTCTCCTTCTCTGGTGAGGACTTCCTGAGACTGGATCTGTGTCAGGGTGACTGTGGGGTTGGGCCCGACTCCTGTATCAGCACAGCAGCTCCCGCCTTCTGACCTTCCAAGCCATTCTTGGTTAGAAGATGATTTCAGCACATTCTTCTGTGAGTTTTGCTGCTCTGGGCATTTTCCTATGGTGTTATTTGGATGTTTTTTGGAGACATCGTATCATGAGTTCGGGAGCTCACTGCCTTTCCTCCGCCATCTTTGCTATTCCTTTTAAATATATAATAAAGTTACTTTGAGCAAATAAGTCATTTTGATTATTATAAATATCTAAATTAACTATAAAGGACATATGAAGAAAGATGCTTTTTGCATTCAGAGAAAGAACAAGAGAATGTATAGAACAATTTTGTAAAATGTACAGAATATTATTATATTGTAGCTATATTATATGTTATCACATACATGTATTATATACTATATTATAGAATTTTATAGAATAATATGTGTGTATATATACATATACACACATGTGTATGTATGTATATGTGTGTATGCACACATACACACATATATGTGTATACCTATTTGGGTTTTTTGGTTTTTTAATTTTGGTGAGGCAATTGGGGTTAAGTGACTTGCCCAGGGTCACACAGCTAGTAAGTGTCAAGGGTCTGAGGCTGGATTTGAACTCAGGTCCTCCTGAATCCAGGGCTGGTGCTCTATCCACTGCGCCACCTAGCTGCCCCATGTATACCTATTTGTGTCCAATGGTAGCCATCTCTTGGGTAGGAGAGGGAGAGGGAAGGGGGAAAAAAGAAAAAAAGAAATTGATATGGTAACTAGTAAATGGTAAAATTACAGGGTAATCTGCTTTATTCTGGTTGGGTTTGCAAGCTAGCTGCTGTTTAGAATAATACCTCAGCATTTGTTTCAAGTACCTCTCCACTCCTTTTAGGACTGCAATTCAGCTAGTGGACCAGGATACCAATATTTGCTTTCCATTGAATTGAAATTTTAGCTGACAATGGTTAACCTACTATGTCCTGGTTTTCAAATTCTTCCTCCCTGAAGTCATTTAAATCAATGGGAAGGTCTAGCTGAGGGTCATGTTTGATTCTGTTCCTCAGCACATGATTTAGAGAATGGTGAGACAGTTGATATAGATCGGCTGATGTCAAAAGCCTCATCTCATGAGCCACTTGACTGATGCCTGCCGTTTCAACTGGTAGGGGCAGGTTCATCTCTGTTTTACAGGGGAAATACAGGGACTCAAAACTGGCACTTTTGGGGAAGATGTAGCCTTTCTTGGCGTCTTTTAAAAAATATTCTTTCCAGGAGGTTGAGGATGATCACATCATTCTTTTTTTTTTTTAAAATAAAAGTATTTTATTATTTTCCAGTTACATGTAGAGATAGCTTTTGGCATTTGTTTACATAAGATTTCCAGTTTCAAATTTTTCTCCCTCCCTCTCCTCCCTTCCTCCCCCCAACAGGCAATCTGATATAGGTTATATATATATATATATATATATATATATATATATATATATATATATATATATATATATATATATATATATATGTATGTATGTATATATATATATGTATGTATGTATATATATATACACATATACTTATACATAACAACATTAAACATATTTCTGCATCAGTCATGCTATAAGAGAAGAATGTGAGCAATAAGGAAAAACCTCAAAACAGAAAAACAACAGCACCAAAAACAAAAGAAATAGTATGGTTCAATCAGCATCCATATTCCATAGTTCTTTTTTTTTTCTTTCTGGATTTGGAGAGCCTTTTCCATCATGAGTCCCCTGGAACTTTCTTGTACCATTGTATTGGTGAGAAGAATCCAGTCTATCACAGTTGATCAACACATAATGTTGAGATCACATTATTCTTAAGGTGGAATGAGACACAAGGCAAAATGGAGAAATTGACTGTATCTATTTTCTGCCAGGCAGTCAATATAGACTTATCCATAAGGTCTAAGTCTGTAGTCCTGTTGGTTATAGCAACCACGGTAGAATTTACAGTGTGGAACCAAGGTAAAAAGAGGTATTTCTATCACTGACATCTTCTGATTTTTGTATTTGAAATTGAATAATTAGTACCCTCCTTCCCCTGCCAGAAAATTGACTTCCATTAAAATGTGATCCTGGTTAGAGTTCTTAAGTCTTTTAGAATTGCTCATGTAGCTAGGGGTACTCTGGTCCCCTCTACCTGAAGGATAGGTACTATGCACATGCCCTTTAACCTAGTGATATGCTACCAGGTCTACACCCTGAAGAGAGCAAAGAAAGAGGAAATGGGTTCATATGTTCCAAAATATTTGTAATAACTCTTTTTTCAGTGGCAAAGAACTAGAAACTAAGGGGAATCACCAACTGGGGAATAGCTGATCAAGTTATGGTATATGAATACCATATGATGTATATAATATATATATGTATAATTGTATCGTATCATATTGTATCATATACACACACTTGCCATGCTCTTATGCCACAAGAAATATTGAAAGAGATAGTTTCAGAGAGACATGGGAAGACTTGCAGATTTACATGAACTGATGCAGGGTTAAGTGAGTAGAACCAGAACATTTAAACATTATCATCAATATTATAAAAATGAGTATATTGTTTGGTTTTTTTTTTTTTGGTGAGGTAATTGGGGTTAAGTGACTTGCCCAGGGTCACACAGCTAGTAAGTGTTAAGTGTCTGAGGCTGGATTTGAACTCAGGTCCTCCTGACTCCAGGGCCGGTACTTTATCCACTGTACCACCTAGCTGCCCCTGTTTTTTTTTTTTTTAAGTGTTGGCTTTGCACATGCTCAGATCATCTAAGATGGAGCCTCCCAACTGAGAGACAGCAGGGACTTCCTTCTGGGAGAAGACAGCCAGTTTTGGCCTATCACATGGGTGGGAGTAGCCTCTTTCCACTGGCCATTCTCCAGAACAGGCTGTATCAGATAAGAATGCTCTGTCTGTCTCCGTATCTCTGTTCCTGTTTCTCTCTGTCTCTGTCTCTCTTTCCTCCCTAACATCACAGCAGCAACATCTAGGGGAATGAGGGTTATGTTTACCCACAGATCAGGGAAGGTGGACTAAGTTGGGGGGCAGGGGATAGAGACTACCTGCCCTCTGTCTCTTTAGGCCCAAGGGTTCTGAGCAGTGGGGCTAGCTTTGGGGTTTTGATCTTGTCTCCTTTGTCTTTTTCTGTTCAATATACAAATGGTGAAGTCCTTGGACCTCAGCTTGAACCATGGTGGCCACGGAGCTGGGATTCCCAGCTGGATGTTATTGCCCAGCTCAGCCCAGAAGCCCTGAGAAGCCAGGGTAGCCAGGATGGAAGCCCAGGGGGCTTTGGAGTTGGAACTTGGTACACCCTGCTGTATAGAAACTGAGTTCACAGCTTACTACTCCTCACATCCCCAGAGGCTGAGAGAGTGTAAAGTGGGTTTATGTCATCCCTTAAGTATATATGTGAGGGTGTTCTTACTATACCTTTGAAGTAAAAATCCCTATGTAAAAAAAAAAATCTTCTCTATTGTGGTTAAATACTACTGGGGTACATGGACCCCTAATATTGGGGGAACCCAATCAGTGGGGGCTTGAGCCAAAGGTGGAGACTAGATACCCTCAAACCTCCCTTACAGGAACTGGAGAATCCTGGGGGAGAAGTGAAATGTAACCAACCTGGCCTTCAGGACATGGGGTCCAGGAGAATGCTGATATACAAAGAATTCTGAAAGACTTAAGAACTCTAATTGAGGCATCAACCTACTATGATTCCAAAAGCCTCAGAATCATGATGGAAAATGCTACCTGCTTCCTGCCAGAGATGTGACAGACCGAACATGGGTGATACAAAACCTTGTTTGGTTTGGCTGGGTATCTGTCACAAGTTATTATTTGTTTTCTTGTTCAAAGGGGACAGAGAGAGCAGGAGAGAGAGAAGGGGGATTTTCATTACTAAAAAAATAATTTTGGGAAAGAATGGTCATTTTCTTGTGGAAAGGGGCTGTCTTTTTTTTGCTTATATTTGTATCACTAGCATTTAATACAGTGCCGGGAACATAGTAAGGGCTTATACATGCTCCATCTATCTATCTATCTATCTATCTATCTATCTATCTATCTATCTATCTATCTATCTATCTATCTATCTATCTATCATCTATCTATCTATCTATCATCTATCTATCTATCTATCATCTATCTATCTATCTATCTATCTATCATCTATCTATCTATCTATCATCTATCTATCTATCTATCTATCTATCTATCATCTATCTATCTATCATCTATCTATCTATCTATCTATCTATCTATCTATCTATCTATCTATCTATCTATCTATCTATCTATCTATCTATCTATCTATCATCTATCTATCTATCTATCATCTATCTATCTATCATCTATCTATCTATCTATCATCTATCTATCTATCTATCTATCTATCTATCTATCTATCATCTATCTATCTATCTATCATCTATCTATCTATCTATCTATCTATCTATCTATCTATCTATCTATCTGTCTGTCTATCTATTTATCATCTATCAGTCTAACTATCTTTTATCCATCCAACCATCTGTCCGTCTGTCCATCCATCCATCTCTCTATCTGTTTATCTCTCATCTCTGTCTGTTTTTCTCTCCAAACATTGCCTTTCCCATGCAGCCTTCCCCCAGCCTAGTTACACTTTCCTTCCCAAAGTTGCCCTGTATTTAATTACTTTGTATTGATTTTCTTTATATTTTTGTATGAATTTATATACGCACACATCATCTAGTGCAGTGGATAGAGTGCTAAACCTGGAGATGGGAAGACCTGAGTTCAAATCCAGCCTCAGATACTTACTAGCTGTGTGTCCCTGGGCAAGTCACTTAATCTCTGCTTTCTTCAGTTTCCTTATCTATAAAAAGGGGATAATAATAGCACTGACCTCCCAAGTTGTTGTAAGGATCAAATGACATAATACATGCTTGGCATGTAATAAGAGCTATATAAATGTTACCTGTCATCATCCTCGCCATCACCACCACCACCACCACCACTACTACTACTCTCTGAAGAACTTTGGAATTGATTGTGCAACATGGGAGATGCTGGCAAAGGACTATGTAGCATGGCACCCCCCCATTAAAGAAGGTGCTGTGCTTTATGAGCAAAAGCAGAATTGAAGTAGCTCAAAAGAAACCTGAGATGAGCAACTTTAGAGAATCCACCCCAAATGTTCATATGGACTATTTGTGCCCGACCTGTGGTGGAGCCTTCTGGGTTTATATTGGTCTGATCAGCCACAGTCAGACACACTGTACCTTGACTCTAACATAGGATATCTTTTTGGCCCTCTTCAAGAATAAAGGATAAAATAAAATAAATAAAAAGGATGAAGGACAGCAACCATTGTTATTGTTATTATTATTATTATTATTATTATTATTATTATTATTATTATTATTATTGAGCTCCTTGTGAATAGAGATAATTTTATTCATTGTAGTTCTGTCTCTAGTGTCTAGCATAGCTTGGCATATCAGTGACTGCCTAACCAATTTTTTTTTTCCAGGGCTATGAGAGTTAAGTGACTTGCCCAAGGTCACACAGCTAGTAAGTGTCAAGTATCTGAGGCCAGATTTGAACTCAGGTTCTCCTGAATCCAGGGCCGGTGCTTCATCTACTGCACCGCCTAGCTGCCCCCTAACCAATGTTTTTTGATGGGTTGATAGATGGAGGAATGGATGTCTAAAAGATTCTAGGTCAGGAAATTTCTATGACACCATTTCATCCAAAGGCCTCTTTTTACAGAGGAGGGAAAATGAGACCCCAGAGAGGGAAATGACTGGTCCAAGGTCATTCAGGGAGTGCGTGCAATTGAGACCCATGTTTTCTGACTTTAACCTGATGCACTTTTCCTTTCCCAGGGGTGCTGGAGTCAGGATCGACTACCCTGAACCACACCCTACTCCTGAAGCTTTCCACAAGTGGCTAGGCCACATCCTGTTGTGACTGAAGGCCAACCTGCCTAACCAGTCATTTACCTGCCCCCTTGGGTGTGGTCTTGGCAGAGAAAAACTCTATTCCACTTCCTTCTTCAGAAGGCTCCAGTGGTGTCTGTTTTCCAAATTGGGATTTTTCTTTTCTTTTCTTTTTTTTTTTTTTACTTCAGGGAGAGTATGTTGTAGTAGAAAGGACACTGGTTTTGGACAAGAAGGATCAAGGAGGCCAGAATCTCAACCCTGTTACTGAGGATTTCTGTGACCTCATTTATCTGAACCTCGGTTTCCTCACCTGTAAAATGAAATGGTTGAACTACATGACCTCAAAGGTCCCTCCCAAGTTCTAGCTCTAGGATTTTAGGAACATCAGCAACTTGTGTGACATTTGACAAGTCACCTAATCTCTCTGAGCCTCAGTTGCCTGAGATGGTGCAGTGAATAAAGCAGTTCAAATCCTACCTCAGACACTTCCTAGCTCTGTGACCCTGGGCAAGTCACTTAACCCTGTTTGCCTCAGTTTTCTCAACTGTAAAATGAGCTGGAGAAGGAAATGGCAAATCACTCCAGTATCTCTGCCAAGAAAACCCCACGTGGGGGTCACAGAGAGTCAGATATGACTAAAAAACATCTGAACAGGGGCAGCTAGGTGGCGCAGTGGATAAAGCACCGACCCTGGATTCAGGAGTACCTGAGTTCAAATCCGGCCTCAGACACTTGACACTTACTAGCTGTGTGACCCTGGGCAAGTCACTTAACCCCCTTTGCCCTGCAACCCCCCCCCAAAAAAAAAAACAACAACAAACAAACAAAAATCATCTGAACAACTGAAATGTGCCAGGCACTCAAGAATACTATGGAGTCCTCTAATAAGGGTGGCTAGGTGATGTAGTACATAGAGCTCCAGACCCGAAGTCAGGAAGATCTGAGTTCAAATTAGGCTTCGGACACTTCCTAGCTGTGTGACCCTAGGCAAGTCACTTCAACCCTGTTTACTTCAGTTTCTTCAACTGTAAAGTGAGTTGGAGAAGGAAATGGCAAATCACTCTAGTATCTCTGCCAAGGAAGCCACAAATGGGGTCACAAAGAGCTGAACATGACCGAGAGGACTCAACAACAAGACAAGAAAACTTTTAAGGTCCATCCCAGCTCCATCTCTAAGATCCCAAGATCACTTTGATCTTTCCTCCTTGCTTTGACTCTCTCTTCCCTAATGTCAATAAGAATTATAGATCTGGAGCTAGAAATCATCTGGTCTAACCCCACCATTTTACAGATGTGGAAACTGAGGCTTAGAGAGAAGTGACTTGCCCAAGGTCACAAAAATACTAAGTGACCAAACTGTCATTGGATCTATTTACTGGACTCTTTCCTAGGAGGTTATGTGTGGACTTTCTGCTTGCAATGTTTGTTTGGAACAACCTATTGAGGGTTTTCAGACCTTGACTAAAACTGAATTCAAATCAGTAAAGCTGATATGGCTCTGAGGTTGGCAGACACTTCTCCCCAGTAAACCCTGTGAGGTAGGGAGTTATGTGGGGACAGCCAGGTGGCACAGTGGATAGAGCTCCAGGCCTGGAGTCAGGAAGACCTGAGTTCAAATTTGGCTTCAGATACTTGCTAGCTGTGTAACCCTGGGCAAGTCACTTTACCCTTTTGGCCTCAATTTCCTCATCTGTAAAATGACCTGGAGAAGGAAAAGGCAAATCACTCCAATATCTTTACCAAGAAAACCCCAAATGGGGTCACAAAGAGTTGGATGTGACCAGACAACAACAGGGAGTTATAATGAGCCCAATTTTACTGATAAGGAAACTGAGGCTCAGTGAGATTGAGTGGCCTGGAGTGATGAGCTCCTGCTTTTAGCAAAAGAGGCAACATGGTACCACGTAAATGGTACCTGGGTTCAAATCCCAGCTCTGCTGATTACTGTGTGACCTTGGACAAATGACTGAACCTCTCTGTGCCCTAGATTCCTAATTTCTAAAATAGAGGAATTAGACCTATGAGATACTTCCCAACTTGTAGGTCTCTACAATCCTAATAATAATGTTGTTCAGTCATTTCAATTATGTCAGACTCTTTGTGATCTTGTTTGGGATTTTCTTGGCAAAGAACTTGGAGTGGTTTGCCATTTCCTTCTCCAACTTATTTTACTGATGAGGAAACTGAGGCAAACAGGGTGAAGTGACTTGCCCAGGGTCACACAGCTGGGAAGTGTCTGAAGTCACATTTGAATTCAGGTCTTCCTAACTCGAGGCCTGATGCTCTTACTGCGCCACCTAGCTGCCAATAAAGAAACCTAAGAGTAAGTTAGTTTGAGAGCAGTATACTTGAGCAGCTAGGTGGCAGAGCAGATAGAGCATCGGCCTCGAGTTAGGAAGACCTGAATTCAAATGTGGCCTCAGATACTTACTAGCTGGACAAATCATTTAGCCCCTGCTTGCCTCAATTTCCTTCTCTGTAAAATGGGAATGATAATCATACCCACCTCCCAAGGTTGTAAGGATCAAATTAAATAATAGTTGTAAAATACTTAGCACAGTACTTGACACATAGAAAGCACTATATAAATATATAAATATAAATGCTATATATAAATGTTAGCTGTGTGACCCTGAACAAGTCACTCAGCCTCCATTTGCCTCAATTTCCTCATCTGTAAAATGGGGGGTAATAACAGCACCTACCTCTCAGGGCTGTTTTGAGGATCAAATGAGATAATAATTGTAAAGCACTTAGCATAGTGCCTGGCCCATGATAGGAACTATATAAATTTTAGCTTTTCTTTCTTTTTCTTCCTCCTTTCCTTTCCTTTCCTTTCCTTTCCTTTCCTTTCCTTTCCTTTCCTTTCCTTTCCTTTCCTTTCCTTTCCTTTCCTTTCCTTTCCTTTCCTTTCCTTTCCTTTCCTTTCCTTTCCTTTCCTTTCCTTTCCTTTCCTTTCCTTTCCTTTCCTTTCCTTTCCTTTCCTTTCCTTTCTCTCTTTCTTTCTTTTTTTCCTTCTCATTCATTTTTCCTGTGCTGGCCTCTAAATTGCTTGGCATGATCTTCCATTCTATTAATTTATTGTATCCAAAAAATTCAGGGCCAGCTAGATGGCTCAGTGGATAGAGCACCGGCCCTGGATTCAGGAGTACCTGAGTTCAAATCCAGCCTCAGACACTTAACACTTACTAGCTGTGTGACCCTGGGCAAGTCACTTAACCCCAATTGCCTTACTAAAAAAAAAAAAAATTCAGACTGTAACCTAGACAACAGAGCTTGATTCACAATAGCAGAAGTCAGGAGCTTTTAACTCTAAAATTCTATGAACCCTGGCTCCTCTGTGGGGCCTCTCTCAAGAGGAATAGGGAAGTTCTCCATGACCTTTGTCACCCCTTAGTCCCCGAATCTCTGACCAATTCCCTGTCCCACAAAGACTGTCTTCTTTAGATGTCATTTACCAGACATTGCAACCATATATTTGATAAGAAATATTTGACCGCATACCTACGTCATAACGAGGGCAAACTGAATAGTGTAATGCAGAGGGTCTCAAAGTGTAGTCCAGTGACCACGGGGAGGATCCCCAAAATCCTTTCAGGGCATCTGTGAGTTCAAAACTAGTTTCCCAATAATATTAAGGTATTTTAACTTTAAATATGGTAAATATCACTTGTTATAACCTACATAAATAAGAGCTTTGTGGGGAGGGTCTTCAACCATTTTTAGGAGTGTAAAGGGGTCCCGAGGCCAAAAGGTTTGAGAAGAATGTGTCTATTATTAATAACAGAATGGCCAGGGGCAGCTAGATGGCACAGTGGATAGAGCACCGGCCCTGGAGTCAGGAGTACCTGAGTTCAAATCCGGCCTCAGACACTTAACACTTACTAGCTGTGTGACCCTGGGCAAGTCACTTAACCCCAATTGCCTCACTAAAAAAAACAAAAAAACAAAAACAATAACAGAATGGCCATTGATGGACTTGGATCCAGAAGTTCTGATTCAAGCCCAGATCCTTCTGTTTACCTGCTTCTTGGGGAAGTCAATTGTTTGAGGCTCAGTTTCTTCATCTACAAAATGGGAACCAATCAATCCACAAGCCTTATTAAATTTACACATTATGTACTAAATTCTATGGATAGAAAGAGAAAAGTAAATCATTCCCCTACCTTCAAAGACTTTACATTTAATTAGGGGAGACAACGCGTACATACATAGGTCAATAGAAAATAAATGCAGGGTAATTTTGGTTGGGAAGACATGCAGTTGTGGGCATCTTAAAAGGCTTCATATAGAAGACAACCATTGAAGTAAGTCCTTTTTTGTTTATTTGTTTGTTTTTTGGGTTTTGTTGTTGTTGTTGTTGTTGTTGTTTTTAGTAAGTCCTTTTAAAAAAGTTTTTGTTTTGTTTTTTGTTTTTTTGGAGGGGAGGCAATGTGGGTTAAGGGACTTGGCCAGGGTCAAACAGCTAGTAAGTATCTGAGGCCAGATTCCTTGAAGTGAGTCTTGAATGGTACTAGACATTCTTTTTTTTATCATAAAAGTATTGTATTGGGCAGCTAGGTGGCACAGTGGATAAGCACCGGCCCTGGAGTCAGGAGTACCTGAGTTCAAATCCGGCCTCAGACACTTAACACTTACTAGCTGTGTGACCCTGGGCAAGTCACTTAACCCCAATTGCCTCACCAAAAAACAAACAAACAAAAAAAAAGTATTGTATTATTTTCTATTTACATGTAGAGATAGTTTTCAACATTTGTTTTCATAAGATTTCTAGCAAATTTTTCTCCCTCCCTCCCTTTCCTCTCCCCTCCCCAAGATGGCAAGCAATCTGATATAGGTTATATATGTACAATCACATTAAACATATTCCTGCATTAGTCATGCTGTGAAAGAAGAATCAGAGGAAAAGGGAAAAATCTCAAAAAAGAAAAACAAAAAAAATAGAAATAGTATGGTTCAATCTGAATTCAGATTTCACAGTTCTTTTTTTCTGGATTTGGAGAGCATTTTCCATCATGAGTCCTTTGGAACTATCTTGGACCATTGTATTGCTAAGAAGAGTCAAGTCTATCACAGTTGATCAACACACAATGTTGTTGATACTGTGTACAATGTTCTGATTCTGCTCATCTCACTCAGCATCAGTTCATGTAAATCCTTCCAGGTTTCTCTGAAATCCACCTGCTCCTCGTTTCTTACAGCACAATCGTATTCCATTACATTCATATACCACGACTTATTCAGCCAATCCCCAGTTGATGAGCATCCCCTCAATTTCCAATTCCTTGCCACCACAAAAAGAGCAGCTATAAGTATTTTTGTACATGTGGGTCTTTTCGCCTTTTTTATGATCTCTTTGGGGAAAAGACCTAATAATGGTATTTCTGGGTCAAAGAGTATGCACAGCTTTATAGCTCTTTGGGCATAGTTCCAAATTGCTTTCCAAAATGGTTGGATCAGTCCACAGCTCCACCAACAATGCATTAGTGTTCCAGTTTTCCCACAGCTTCTCCAACGTTTATTATTTATTATTTTCCTTTTTTGTCATATTAGCCAATATGATAGGTGTCAGGTGGTACCTCAGAGTTGTTTTAATTTGCATTTCTCTAATCAATAGTGATTTAGAGCATTTTTTCATATGGCAATAGATAGCTTTGATTTCTTCATCAGAAAACTACCTGTCCATATCTTTTGACCATTTCTCAATTGAGGAATGACTTGGATTCTTATAAATTTGATTTAGTTCCCGATATATTTTATTTTATTTTTTTATTTTTTTGCAGGGCAATGGGGGTTAAGTGACTTGCCCAGGGTCACACAGCTAGTAAGTGTCGAGTGTCTGAGGCCGGATTTGAACTCAGGTGCTCCTGAATCCAGGTCCGGTGCTTTATCCACTGCACCACCTAGCCGTCCCTCTGATATATTTTAGAAATGAGGCCTTTATCATAAATACTGGCTATAAAAATTGTTTTCCAGCTTTCTGCCTCCCTTCTAATTTTGGATGCATTGCTTCTGTTTGTAAAAAAAAAACACTTTTTAATTTAATGTAATCAAAATCATCCATTTTGCATTTCATTATATTCTCTATCACTTGTTTGGTCATAAACTGTTCTCCTTTCCAAAGATCTGAGAGGTAAACTATTCCTTCCTCTCCTAATTTACCTATGGTATCACCTTTTATGTCTAAATCATGTACCTATTTTGACCTTATTTTAGTATAAGGTGTAAGATGTTGGTCTATGCCTAGTTTCTGTCATAGGGTACTAGACATTCTCAGGGTTAAAGATGAAGAAGAACATTTCATGGGGGGCAGCTGGTACAAAGAGACAGAAATAATACTAGGGGCAGTTAGGGGGCACAGTGTATGGAGCACCTGGCCTAGAGTCAGGAAGAACTGGGTTTAAATCTGGCTTCTCACACTTACTGTATAATCCTGGATAAGTCATTTAACCTCTGTCTGCCTCAGTTTCCTCATCTATAAAATGTCAATAATAGCCCCTGCCTCCCAGGGTTGTGGTGAGGATCAAATGTAATCACAATGTCTGGCACATAGTTGGCTCTCCATAAATGTTTCCTATTACCATCATCACGCATAAGAAGCTACAATCGGGTCAGCATAGCTGGATCACAGAGTGTACCGAGGCTGGTATGATAGCTTGGGGTGAGTTTATAAACAGAGGAGTTTATATTTGGGCCTAGGGGTAATAGGGAGTCACTGGAGTTTATGGAGCAGGAGAGTAACAAAATCAGATTTTAGGGAAATTATGGTTTTTTTTAAATTACACTTACCAATCTCCCAGTATCTTGAGGAAGAAACCCCCTTCTGAGATGACTTCCTAAAACTGTATAAATGTGAGCTGTTATCATTAAGTTGAAAGGATGAGTGAATAGGTAGGAAAACAAGAAGTTTCCTATAATTGGAGAGGGAAGCCTGAGGTCAGACAGGAGCTTTTGAGATGATGCAACAGATTTCCGGATTTAAGAGGTAAGAGGGTGGAGCTTTCTTAAAGGGGGATGCTTATGTCACCCAGCCACATGAAAAAGCATGGAGAAGTTCATGGACAGAGAAGCAACACCATCCCTGAAAGAGGAACAGATAGTTTAAAAAAAAAAAGGGATAGTCCAAATTCCGACATCCACTTTCTGAGAACCTTTCTTGCTCCAAAAAAGCAGAAGTTTTGAGTCTGATACAATTTTAGCTAAAAGTGTTTCCAGAATGAGTCCTGTGTTCAAATAGTGGGGGTTTTTTTTGGTGAGGCGATTGGAGTTAAGTGACTTGACCAGGGTCACACAGCTAGTTTTGAACTCAGGTCCTCCTGAATCCAGGGCCGGTGCTCTATCCACTTGCATCACCTAGTTGCCCCCAAATAGTCTTTCAACAAAAAATTCCAGTCCACCTGCCCATTTCTAAAACTATTGTGTATATGTGTTTGGTATTTATTTATTCATATGTAGTTCTTTGATAGAACCCTTGAGGGCTATAAAGGTTAGGACATTTTTATCTTTAGATGCCTTAGTACCCAGCACCTAGGGAATACATCCTGGGATGCTTAATTAATTTGTGTCGAATTTAATTTATTTTAATTTGTTGTTGAAAGAAAATTTGAGGGGGCAGCTAGGTGGCGCAGTGGATAAAGACTGGCCTTGGATTCAGGAGTACCTGAGTTCAAATCCAGACTCAGACACTTGACACTTACTAGCTATGTGACCCTGGGCAAGTCACTTAACCCCCATTGCCCCGCAAAAAAAAAAGAAAAGAAAGAAAGAAAAGAAAGAAAGAATATTTGACCACAGGACCCATTCTGGAAACACTTTGTAAACCTCAAGATTCTTGTATTCTATCAAGGGACCACATATTAAGAAGTAAATACCAAATGTATACAGAATAGTTTTAGAAATGGGCAGGTAGGTGGCATAGAAAATTTAACAATCTGCTCTCTAGACAGCAAGCTGGCTCCAGCACATAGCTGTGTCAGTTTCCTCATTTAGAAAGGGCATTAAGCTAGGCCTGTTAGGAAGATTAAATAAGCTAATGTTTGTAAGGAGCTTTGCAAACTGAAGTCATATAGACATCAGCTGTTATTCATTTCAGGGGGAATCCTTTCTTGGGCAGCCAGATGGCACAGTGGATAGAGTGCCTGGCCTGGAGTCAGGAAGATCCAAGTTCAAATTTGACCTCAGACACTTCCTAGCTGTGTGACCCTGGGTAATTCACTTAACTCTGTTTGTCTCAGTTTTCTCATCTGTCAAATGAGTTGCAGAAGAAAATGGCAAAACACTCCAGTATCTCTGCCAAGAAAGCCCCAAATGGGCTCTTGGAGAGTTGGACACCACTGACACTACTCAACAACAAGACAAATAAAAACACCGTTAAGAACCGAGGAGGCTTAAGTTGTTTTTGAGAGTAAAGATAGATTTGCCTAATGTCCCTGGAGTGCTCTCTCCCCCTGAGGGTATCCAACTTTCACCCTTTGTTTGGGCCCCTTGGAGGGAAGAGGAGTCTAGCCTCTGAAGAAAGAGATCAAGCCTTTTCTCTTTGCCTCGGTCTGGAAACCTCCCTCTCTGCATGGCAGTTTGTTCACCTACACTCTGGGAAAAAAAATACAAAGCCTAAGAGATAGCCCAAAGGCCATGGTTCATATTCATGCTCGCCTCGAGGGCACGTGCTTACACCATGTGTGAGCAATCATCATAACCATCAGAGTTGGGGAGGAGAAGAAGAAATCTCCTTTTCCACTCACGAGAAGTCCGAGAGAGCTCAGTCAAGGGTCCCAACTCATAAATTCAGGAGCAGCTATGTGGCACAGTAGATAGAGCACTGGCCCTGGAGTCAGGAGGACCTGAGTTCAAATATGACCTCAGACACTTGACATTTACTAGCTGTGTGACCCTGGGCAAGTCACTTAACCCCAATTGTCTCGCAAAAAACAAAAACAAAAACAAACAAACAAACAAACAAAAATTATAGGCCTGGTGATGTTGTTTGAGGATCAGCCTAGATAAACTCACAAATATTCATCACCAGGTTGGCCACAGGGCAGTGGATGCTTTGGGGTCACAAGAATGCTGGAAGGCCTAATAAATCACAGAGAGATTGCGATCTGTATCACTGGAAGAATTACCCAGGTGCCTAAGATCACAGGTAACTAAAGTCTTGGGAGGGATGGATTGGCACTAGACCAACAATAATAACAAGCATTTATTAAGCACCTACAATGTACTAGGCATTGGGAATTCAAAAGCAGAAATTCAAGAGTGCCTGCCCTCAAGAAGTGTGCATTCTCCTAGGGGGAATGAAACATTTACACAAATAAACAAATACCAAAAAGTATTTTTAAGAGGGAAAAAGTACTAACAGCCAGGGGGATAGGGAGGGTCTCAAGTTGGAGATGGTGGCTGAACTGTGGTTCTCCGCCCCCCCCCTGCCCCCGCCCCCACGGGGGAATGGGGGTTAATTGACTTGCCCAGGGTCACACAGCTAGTAAGTGTCAAGTGTCTTAAACCAAATTTAAACTCAGGTCCCCCAGAACCTGAATCCAGGGCCGGTGGTTTAATCCACTGCGCCACCTAGTTGCCCCCATGTGAACTGTGTTTTGAAGGAATCGAAATATTCCATAAGGTAGAGGTCAGGAAGGAATGTATTTCAGATATAAAGGACCACTCATTAAAGGCACAGAGGCAGGGGATGGATTGTTGTGTCCAGAGCCAGCTTAATCAGAAATAGAGGTACATGGACCAGCTAGTGGTTAGTGGTTAGAGCACTGGGCCTGGAATTGGGAAGACCTGAGTTCTAATCCAGCCTCAGACCCATGCTAGTTGTGTGACCCTGGACAAACCACTTCCCTCAACTGTAAAGTGTACCTACCTCCCAAGGTGACTGTGAGGATGAAATGAGATACTATGTATAAGGCACTATATAAATATTTTAGGGCTATTATTATTATTATTATGAAGGTAGCAAGTAAGACCTCTTGTGATAATATGAATACTTGAGATATTAGTTGGAGCTCAGGGTCTAATTTTGTGATTATAGGTCACAAGAAAGTTAATAGGCTCGCACAGGGACTGAACTTGTAACTCTGCAACCATTAACTAGACACATGTTGCTAGCCATATTACTAAGTTGCACGTATGGCTGTGGGTGAGTCAGTCAAAAACATTTATTAAGAATCTAGGGGGTGGATAAGGCACCGGCCCTGGATTCAGGAGTACCTGAGTTCAAATCCGGCCTCAGACACTTGACACTTACTAGCTGTGTGACCCTGGGCAAGTCACTTAACCCCTATTGCCCTGCAAAAAAAAAAAAAAGAATCTAGGGGGCGGCTAGGTGGCACAGTGGATAAAGCACCAGCCCTGGATTCAGGAGTTCTTGAGTTCAAATCCAGCCTCAGACACTTGACACTTACTGGCTGTGTGACCCTGGGCAAGTCACTTAACCCCCATTGCCCCTCCAAAAAAAAAAAAAAAAAAAGGAAGAATCTACTAAATGCTGAGGATGCCAAATTTAAAAAGCAAAAACACAGTCTGGACCTTCAAGAAACTCATGTTCACATAGCAAAGTAGTGCCCTCACCCTGTCAATTCATTAGTTCATATAATTGGATGGATATTCATTGCTTCTGGTTAGGCCACATCATTGTAATAAAAATAATACAACCTAAATTAATTTATAGATTTTAGTGCCATTGCCATCAAAGTCCCAAAGCAATACTCTATAGAGCTAAAAGCCTTTTGGAGGAACAAAAGATCTAAAGGGAAATAATGAAAGAAAAAGAAGAAGAAGAATGAAGGACAAAAGAGGACTTTGGAAGCTAAAATTATACTATAGATCTTGAAAGCATGGAACTTTAGCTGATAACACCCCACTTAGATCAGATAAAGAAGAACTAGAAACAATTGAACTAAATAATCCAGTGTTTGATAAATCTGAGAACCTAAATTGGGAAAGAATATTATTATTTTTTGTTTCTTTTTTTTTTTTTTAGGCAATTGGGGTTAAGTGACTTGCCCAGGATCACACAGCTAGTAAGTGTTAAGTGTCTGAGGTTGGATTTGAACTCAGGTCCTCCTGAATCCAAGGCCAGTGCTTTATCCACTGCGCCCCCTAGCTGCCCCTACCATCCAATATTATTATAGCACCTACTATGTGCTAGGCACTGTGCTAAGTACTTTACAAATATTATTATCTCCTACTAGAATGTAAGTTCTTTGATCATAGATACTACTTCTACTACTACCCAATATTTTATATAGCACCTATTGTGTGTCAGGCATTGTGATAAGTGCTTTAATAATTATTATCATCTCCTGTTAGAATACAAACTCCTCTGGGGCAGCTAGATGGCATAGTGGATAAGGCACTGGCTCTGGATTCAGGAGGACCTGAGTTCAAATCCGGCCTCAGACACTTGACTCTTACTAGCTGTGTGACCCTGGGCAAGTCACTTAACCCTCATTGCCCCACAAAAAAGAAAAAAAAAAGAATACAAACTCCTTGAGCACAGGTCTACTATTAATAATGATAACAATAAAAATACCCAGTATTTATTAAGCTCCTACTGTGTGCCAGATGCTATGCTAAAATTTATAGATATTATCTCATTTAATCCTCACATCAAGCCTAGGAGGTAGGTGCTATTATTATCCTCATTTTGAAGATGAGAAAACTTTTGTTTTTGCCTAGCTCAGTGCCTAGCACACAGTAGGCACTCAATAAATTTTTGTTGATTGATTCCCCAGTCAATAAAGAGACAAGGAATATTAACCAATGGCTCTTAAAAGGATTGAAAACTTTATGATCATGAGAAATATTGTTCTGAATTATTAATAATAAGAGAAATGAAAATCTGAGAACTCTAAGGTACTGCTCTGTACCCACAAATTGACAAAGATGAGAAAAGATGATTCCCTAATTGAGAAATGGTCAAAGGATATGAACAAGCAGTTTTTAGATGAAGAAATTAAAGCTATCTATTGCCATATGAAAAAATGTTCTAAATCACTACTGATTAGAGAAATGCACATTAAAACAACTCTGAAGTACCAACTGACATATTAGATTGGCTAATATAGCAAAAAAGGAAAATTACAATAAATGTTGGAGAATCTGTCAGAAAATTGGAACACTAATGCATTGTCGATGGAATTGTGAACTGATCCAACCATTTTGAAGAGTAATTTGGAACTATGCCCTAAGAGCTATGTGGCTGTGCATACGCTTTGAGCCAATAATACCAGTACTAGGTCTATATCCCAAAGAGATCACAAAAAAGGGGAAAAGACCCACATGTACCAAAATATTTATAGTGCCTCTCTTTGTGGTAGCAAAGAATTGGAAATGAAGGGAATGTCGATTAATTGGGTAACGGCTGAACAAGTTGTGGTATATGAATGTAATGGAATACCATTGTGCTATAAGAAATGATGAGCAGGCAGATTTCAGAAAAGCCTGGAAAAACTTAAGTGGACCAATGCTGAGTGAAGTGAGCAGAACCAGGAGAACATTGTACACAGTAACAGAAAAATTGTGTGATGATCAACTGTGATAGACTTAGCTCTTCTCAGAAATACAATGATCTGAGACAATTCCAAAGGACTCTTGATGGAAAATGCTCTCCACATCCAGAAAAAGGAACTGTGAAATCAGAATTCAAATTGAACCATGCTATTTCTACTTTTTTGTTGGCTTTTTTTTTCTTTTTTGAGGTTTTCCTCTTTTGTTCTGATTCTTCTTTCACAACATGACTAATACAGAAATATTTTTAATGTGATTGTACATGTTCTGTTTTGGAAAGGGAGAGGGGAGGGAAGGGAGGGAGAAAAATTTGGAACTCAAAAATGTCATAAAAAACAAATGTTGTGGGGGCAGCTAGGTGGCACAGCAGATAAAGCACTGGTCCTGGATTCAGGAGTACCTGAGTTCAAATCCGGCTGCAGACACTTGACACTTACTGGCTGTGTGACCCTGGACAAGTCACTTAACCCCCCATAGCTCTGCAAAAAAAAATGTTGAAAACTATCTTTACCTGTAACTGGAAAATTAAATAATAATAACAATAATAAAGTACTATAGAAAAGTTAAAAAAAAAAAAAGAGATGGTCTCACAAGGTCCCCTTCATCTTTGAAATTACTCTACTCTGATCAGATCACAGCTGCAGTACTTAGCTAACTGAGGACCATTTGTTAGGAGAGATATTAAGAAACTAGAGAACACCCATAGAAATGCATCTAGGATGCTGAAAGGTTCTATAACAATTGAAAGAATTCTGGGAATATGTTTACTGGAGAAGAGAAGATTTTTTTTTTTTTTTTTGCGGGGCAATGAGGGTTAAGTGACTTGCCCAGGGTCACAGAGCTAGTAGGGGTCAAGTGTCTGGGGCTGGATTTGAACTCAGGTCCTCCTGAATCCAAGGCCAGTGCTTTATCCATTGTGCCACCTACCTGCTCTGAAGAGAAGATTTTTTTTTTATTAGTAAAGTATTTTTTTTCCCGTTACATGTAAAGATAGTTCTCAACTTTTATTTATACAAGCTTTCCGATTTCAGATTTTTCTCCCTCCCTCCCCTCCCTCCCCCCTCCCCTAGATAGCAGGTAATCTGATATATATATATATATATATATATATATGTATATACACACACACACACACACACACAAACACACAATAACATTAAACATATTTCTGCATTAGTCATGTTATAAGAGAAAAATCAGAGCAATGACGAAAAACCTCAAAATAGAAAAACAACAGCACCAAAAACAAAAGAAATAGTATGGTTCATTCAGCATCTATACTCCACAGTTTTTTTTTTTCCTGGATTTGGAGATTCTCTTCTATCATGAGTTCCCTGGAATTCTTCTGTACCATTGCATTGGTGAGAAGAATATAGTCCATCACGGTAGATCAACACACAATGTTGATGATACTGTGTACAATGTTCTTCTGGTTCTGCTCATCTCACTTATCATCAGCCCATGCAAGACCCTCCAGGTTTCTCTGAACTCCTCCTGCTCATTGTTTCTTACAGCACAATAGTATTCCATTGTATTCATATACCACAACTTATCCAGCCATTCCCCAATTGATGGGCATCCCCTCAACTTCCAATTCTTTGCCACCACATACAGAGCAGCTTTAAATATTTTGTACATGTGGGTCCCTCTCCCCTTTCCATGATCTTTTTGGGAAAAAGACCCAAAAGTGGTATTGCTGGGTCAAAGGGTATGCATAGCTTTATCGCCCTTTGGGCATAACTCCAAATTGCTCTCCAGAATGGTTGGATCAGTTCACAGCTCCACCAACAATGCATTAGTGTTCCAATTTTTCCATAGCTTCTCCAACATTTATTATTTTCCTTTTTTGTAATTTTAGCCAATCTGATAGGTGTCAGGTGGTTGTTTAATTTGCATCTCTCTAATCATTAGAGATTTAGAGCATTTTTTCATATGGGAATAGATAGCTTTGGTTTCTTCATCAGAAAACTGCCTGTTCATATCCTTTGACCATTTCTCAATTGGGGAATGACTTGGATTCTTATAAATTTGATTTAGTTCCCTATATATTTTAGAAACGAGGGCTTTATCAGAAGTACTGGCCATAAAAATTGTTTCCCAGCTTTCTGCCTCCTTTCTAATTTTGGATGCATTGCTTCTGTTTGTACAAAATTTTTTTAATTTAATGTAATCAAAATCATCCATTTTGCATTTTGTAATATTCTCTATCTCTTGTTTGGTCATAAACTGTTTTCCTTTCCAAAGATCTGATAGGTAGACTATTCCTTCGAAGAGAAGGGTTTTGTTTTTTTTTAGTGAGGCAATGGGGGTTAAGTGACTTGCCCAGGGTCACACAGCTAGTAAGTGTTAAGTGTCTGAGGCTAGATTTGAACTCAGGTACTCCTGACTTCAGGGTTGGTGCTCTATCCACTGCGCCACCTAGCTGCCCCGAAGAGAAGATTTTTAAAGAGGAGAATGAAATATGATCTTCAAGATCTTAAAGAATTAGTCTTGTGCTGCTTGGTGCCAGGATACAGAATTGGGAGCAATGAGGGGGAATTATAGAGAGAGTGATTTGAACTAAATGTTAGGGGGAAAAATTTGAATAACTATATGTCCAGACATGGTTGGTAGGGGACTCATTTCCTCTTTGGAGTTCTTCAAGTGAAAGCTCAAATGACTAAAGGTTGGGAATAGTAGAGAATATTCTTCAAGCATAGCTTGGTTTGTGGGTCCCTTCCCACCCATTAGAGTTGATTTCATACTATGGCTTATGATACTCTAATGCAATCTCCTTCTGCTTAGTTAGTATTTGGATGATCTCCATTGATCTACCTCTTAGACTCTATGATATTGTATATCAAACAAGCCAGCCTGTCACTCATTATGCTGACTCAGTTGATCTGCTTACTGTTAATGTTTCTTGGATGTCTGAGCTGACCCTTTCCCATCCATCTTTTTTTTTCTTTTATCTACTATTTTCTTTCTTTCTTTCTTTCTTTCTTTCTTTCTTTCTTTCTTTCTTTCTTTCTTTCTTTCTTTGGTGAGGGAAGTGGGGTTAAGTGACTTGCCCAGGGTCACACAGCTAGTAAGTGTCAAGTGTCTAAGGCTGGATTTGAACTCAGTTCCTTCTGAATCCAGGGCTGGTACTCTATCCACTGTGCCACCTAGCTGCCCCTATCTACTATTTTCAATTGTTGTCCCCACTCCCATTTGTATTTCAGTAATTTTCCAGTTATTTTTATAGTCTGTCTAACTCAATTTCAGATAGAGGCAATCTATCTACACAATCATATAATTGGCTCTAATGCCTCATTTGGTTGTGATTCATCTTGTTTCCCAACAGGTCTGCTCAGTTTTTTGTCCTTACCTACCACGTCTTGAACCAGTTGCCTGCTTGGTTGTCAATATATCATTTGTGCTGCTGACACAGTGCCATCTTTCAGCTCTTATTTTCTGTTTCCATTATGGATGAGACTTGAGGGATTTGAAAGCTTTCTTTTCTTTATTTTCCTGTGGTAGTCTGTCAAAACAAATAAAAAAAACACCTTTTGCTTGGTTTACTAACAATAGTGAATTGGGTTTTTTTTTAATTGAATAGAATTTTATTTTCCAAAATATATGTAAAAACAAACTTTAACATCAATTTAAAAAAAATTTGTGTTCCAAATTCTCTTCCTCCTCCATTCCCACCCCCCACCCACTAGAACTCAAGCATTTCAACATAAGTTATACAACAATAGTGAATTAAAACAATTGTTTGCAGTTGCCATCAGTATTTTTTTCAGTAGGTCAAATAATTAATGCAAATTTAAAAAGATAGAAATAGCTTGTCTTTCTCAATAGTCTGTAAGTGCCTTGGAAGCAGAGACACATTTGTTTTTGTGTGTCTCTGTTTCTTTGATGTGATTTGATTTGTTTTTTGTTTGTTTTTGTCTATGTAGCCCTACCACATAGTGCAGAGCCTTGTTTGTGAAATGATGGATTGAATCTTCCCTTTGAACATATTACACTATTCAATCATGGTTCTATGTTCTTTTGAGTTCCCCTTCCTTTGTATATTTTATCCATTCTCAGTGATTAAACTCTGAGATCTGTGAGTATGACTGCAAAATCAGCCCTTCAGGAATCAGTTACCTTGTAACTAGCCACAGTCTCTTTCCTGAGTTATAAACCTGAATGATCAAACTGCCCATAGGACATTTCTACCTGAATATCACCTACCCATGTCAAGTCCAATATGTACAAAATGGAGCTTATTATTTTTCCCTCGAAGTCACGCTTCTTCCCAACTTCTGTACTTTTAAAAAGAATATCATTATGTGTCTGGTCACACAAATTTGCAATCAAAAAGTCACTGTCAATTCCTCACTCCTTACCTCACACATCCAATCAATTCTTATTGTTTTGTTGATTCTAGCTTCACAAATCTCTCATATTCTCTTTGTTCTCCACTCACATGACTGCTATCATCTCTCGTCTGGGTTGTTTCAATAACCTCCTAATTCTTTTCTTTGTTCAAGTTTCCCTTCTCTCCAATCCATTTTCCTTCTAACTGCCAAAGTGCCCTTGCTTAAGCACTTGTCTGACCATGTCATTTCCCTGCTCAATTCCTAGCAGGGGTCAACACCATGGTTTTTATTTTTTATTTTTGGTGAGGCAATTGGGGTTAAGTGACTTGCCCAGGGTCACACAGCTAGTAAGTGTCAAGTGTTTGAGTCAGATTTGAACTCATGTCCTCCTGAATCCAGGACTGGTACTCTATCCACTGCGCCACCTAGCTGCCCCCATGGTTTTTATATAGTACTCAAGCACCCTAAAACTAAGAAATTTTTTTAGATTTTAAATTATACTTTATTTATAAATGTAAAAACATCTGAAGGACAGATTTAGCAAATGGGCTGTACGTTGTCAACCATTATTTGACACGTAATGTCCTCTGCAACCTGATTCAACTTTCCTTTCCAGACTTATGATACATCAGTCTCTTTTCTGTAAACTACTACCCAAATAATCTGGGTCACTTGCTTCTCATTCCATCTCCCATCAGTCTGTGTGCTCAATGTTCATGGATAGACTTCCTCCTTACCTCCATTACTTAGAATGCTTTGTTTCCTTTCACAATTGAACTTGAAAACTAACTTCCACATGAAACCTTTCTTGATTTTCCCACTCACTGTTGGCTCCTCTAAGCATTATGTATATATTTATATGCATATGTTGTCTCCCAATACAAAAAGCTCCTATTCCATGTATGCATTTATATATCCAGTGCCTGGCATAGTATAGAACACATAATATGGATTTAATAAGTACATGTTAATTGATTGGGAAAAAAAAGGTGAGAAAAGATTTTATGGATCAGCACTGGAGGTGCTGTAGAAGACAGGATGCTGTTTGTGGAGCTGTGTATTCATTAATATAGCTACCCTTTGGGTAACCCCTGGATGTCTGAAAGTAGTAGCAGGACCACCCCCACCCCCCACCCCCACCCCCCATCCCCCCGCCTCACAACCCAATATGTCAGTGCAATTTGGCATTATACTTGATATTGATGGTCTTCTATTTAAGGGGGACTGATAAAGTTTTTTCATCGACAACCTGTCATTCAGAACAAGCTTCACAAAGGACGTTGTCACAATATGACTTTTGTTACATACATTTCCTAGAAGAAGAGCAGGCTTCTACAGTCCTCTCTAGAATATCAATGCCCTTTGTAAAGTGTAGTTCCCAGGAATGAACAAAATTCTCCAGATGTAGTCTGACTACAGAGAATATGGAGAATACAGAATCCAGAGAAACCTCCTTTAGTGTCTCCCTAACCACAACTGATGGTTAAGGGTTTAGCCTGCCTACCCATAAAAGGAACCCCAGGCTCAGACTTCCTGCTCCTGTCACACATAATGTCCAAAGAGAAATCAAAAACAGTCCCCAAGACTAAAGATACATTGTGTTCAGCCATTACTATCTATTAACAGTTAAACCAGCCTCGAAGATACATTCCAAAAGCCTTTCAGGGGTTCCTTTCCATCCCAAACTGCATCTCACCAATTTCAAGAGTCTGAAAGAATTTGGCATAAATCCAATTTTTATACCATCATGATTTCCCTATGGTCTTCTTCCTTCCTTCCTTCCTTCCTTCCTTCCTTCCTTCCTTCCTTCCTTCCTTCCTTCCTTCCTTCCTTCCTTCCTTCCTTCCTTCCTTTCTTTTTGGTGGAACAATGAGGGTTAAGTGACTTCCCCAGGATCACACAGCTAGTAAGTGTCAAGTGTCTGAGGTCAAATTTGAACTCAGGTCCTCCTGAATCCAGGGCTGGTTCTCTATCCACTGCGCCACCTAGCTGCCCTAGTCTTATTTCTTATAGATACAATCTGATTTCTTTAAAAAACATGCCTAAGTTAGAGGTCAAAAAGAACCCACAAAAGATCCAAATCCTTGCCCTCAGATTGCCTAGGTGAAAGAGACAAGTTCTGTTGAGTTCAGTGTCTCTTCTCCAATTTTCTTTTAATATCTGTTTTAGTATGCTAATGAGACAATGTATGCTATATGCTATGAAAATTGTCTGTCCTCAAGGAACTTACATTCCTTTTCTAAAAAAGCATATCTTGGGGCAGCTAGGTGGCGCAGTGGATAGAGCACCGGCCCTGGATTCAGGAGGACCTGAGTTCAAATCCGGCCTCAGACACTTAACACTTACTAGCTGTGTGACCTTAGGCAAGTCACTTAACCCCAATTGCCTCACTAAAAAAAAAAAAAAGCATATCTTATTGATATCTTTTGTTTTTATGCCATTCACATTCCCCACCATATCCATCCCTCCTCATCCCCTTCCTCCTTCTCCTCCCAGAGAGCCACCTCTAATAACAAAAAATAAAGAGAAATCAATCAATCGATAAATCAATCAATAATTTAATGAAACCAACTGAGATTTTAAAAATATTCACAATCATATGCAGTATTCTAGACTCATAACTCTCCACTTCTGTTTTTTTTTTTTAATTAGTGAGGCAATTGGGGTTAAGTGACTTGCCCAGGGTCACACAGCTAGTAAGTGTCAAGTGTCTGAGGCCAGATTTGAACTCAGGTACTCCTGATTCCAGGGCTGGTGCTCTATCCACTGCGCCACCTAGCTGCCCCTCTCTCCACTTCTGCAAAGAAGTCAGATGAGGTTTCTTTTCATGTCTTTTTGGGGGAGGCATACTTGTCCATTAGAATTTTACAGCATTCAATTTTGTTGTGGTTGTTCTTTCCGTTTCCCCATTGTAGTCTTTGCATGTATTGTTTTCCTTGTTCTGCTTACTTCTCTTGGCATCTGTTCATATAAGATTTCCCATTCTTCTCTTTAAGAGAAGTTTACATTCTTACAGAGAGACAATATGTCTTTTTCTTTTTTTGCAGGGCAATCAGATTAAATGACTTGTCCAGGGTCACACAGCTAGTAAGTGTCAAGTGTCTGAGGCTGGATTTGAACTCAGGTCCTCCTGAATCCAGGACCGGTGCTTTATCCACTGTGCCACCTAGCTGCCCCCAACAATATGTCTTAAAGATATTTAAGAACCATTGTGACTCTAAATTTATAGTCCCTTAGCAAGGTATTGGAGACACATTGGTGTCTATTGGAGGATTGCATGTCCCCAACACTTGTCTACTGGGAGTCACGGAGCTGTGACTGCCCTCAGAAAAAGACTCCTTCCTTCTTGATCTGAAAGAAGGGGAGGAAAAGCCAAAAACTTAGGAGAGGCAGGAACTGTGTGGAAGCCCACTATGAACTAACTGGTCAAGAGCCCAGAGAGCATTGTTTCTATGGTATGTGAAAGTAAGTGGGCTAATGTGGTGCCAAAGTGCTTTTACCATAGGGGTGATCAGCAGCTGAATGGTAGTCAGTTTCTCCTTGGGGTGACCAAGAGGAAGTCTGGAAGTGTTGTTACCACTTCCACTACTGCTGTTGCAGCTGTCTTCTCAATCAGGGATGAGATACTGAACCATCTTAAGTTTTAGCAGCAAAGTCTGTAGTTGTCCTTGACTTCTGGAGGGTACAAATAGTGAAACTCCTCCCTTCTTTCATTCTAAGAAGAGTATGTATACTCTTTCTGAAGCTTAGCTCTGTTTCTTGAAAACTTATATTTTACATTCCTATTCACCAAGTCTCTAAAAGCAAGTATTAAGATAAAATTTCAGTTAACCTAATGCATGAGTGGTTTGTATATATTTCATTTGCTCAAGGGCAATTGAGAGGGAAGTTATGGCTGATCACACACACACACATGCACATGCACACACACAGAAGGAAGCTATCTTTCTGGATTGTTGGCATTTGTCCAATTAGGGGCTTGAAACAACCAAAAAGGTTTATTTATAAATATTATTTTAATTACCCCAAAGAAAGGAAAAGATTAAGCCGCGTGAATCTGGACCATCAAAGATTCCCCTGAGTCCACTTAAGTCATCGGCAGTCTTAGGATGACTGAGGTTTAGTCAGGAGAAACTTTTTTTCAGAGCTTAGGTTGGCTGCTGGAGAGGAAGTTATCTCTGAAGTTCAAGATGTGGGGAAAAGTATGAGAGAGGAGCCCACATAGGAGTAGCTAGTTCTGCCCTTGGCCAAATGCCTCTAACTTCCAGCCACGATTAGGATTTTTTATATGTAAAATATTTATAGCTGCTCTTTACGTGGTGGCAAGGAATTGGAAGGTGAGGGGGTGCCCATCAATTGGAGAATGGCTGGACAAGTTGTGGTATATGAATACAATGGAATACTTTTGTGCTGTAAGAAATGATGAGCAGGAGGAGTTCAGAGAAACCTGGAGGGTCTTGCGTGAGCTGATGATGAGTGAGATGAGCAGAACCAGAAGAACATTGTACACAGTATCATCAACATTGAGTGTTGACCTACTGTGATGGACTATATTCTTCTCACCAATGCAATGGCACAGAAGAGTTCCAGGGAACTCGTGATGGAAGAGGATCTCCAAATCCAAGAAAAAAAAAAAAGAACTGCGGAGTATAGATGCTGAATGAACCATACTATTTCTTTTGTTTTTGATGCTGTTGTTTTTTTCTATTTTGAGGTTTTTCATCATTGCTCTGATTTTTTCTCTTATAACATGACTAAGTCAGAAATAGGATTAATGTCATTATGTGTATATATATACATATATATGTGTGTGTGTGTGTGTATATATATATATATATATATATATATATATATATATATATATATATATATATATATATATATATATATATATATATATAACCTATATCAGATTACCTGCTGTCTAGGGGAGGGGAGAGGGAGGGGAGGGAGGGAGGGAGAAAAATCTGAAATTGTAAAGCTTGTATAAACAAAAGTCGAGAACTATCTTTACATGTAATGGAAAAAAATACTTTATTAATTTAAAAATTTTTTTTTAAAAAGGATTTTTTGTATGTGTGTGTACAGAATGTGGGGGCAGCTTGGTAGTTTGGTGGTTAGAGTGCTGGGCCTGGAGTCAGGAGAACCTGAATTCAAATCTAGCTTCAGACACTTCCTTCCTAGTTGTATGAGTCTGGGCAAGTCACTTAACCTCATTTGCCTCAGTTTCCTCATCTAAAATGAGTTGGAGAAGGAAATGGCAAATCACTCCAGTATCTCTGCGAAGAAAACCCTGAAGGGTGTCACAGAGAATAGGACACAACAGAAACTACTCAACAACATCACAACATACAGAATGTAGGCAAAATGTATATAAGATAGTAGATGGACACCAGCCTCTGGGGAGATCGGGAAAAGTGCATATTAGACCAGGGATTCTTAACCTTTTTTATGTCATGGACCCCTTCCTCTGGCTATTAAAGTCTATGGACTCAGGGGCAGCTAGGTGGCGCAGTGGATAAAGCACTGGCCCTGGATTCAGTAGGATCTGAGTTCAAATTTGGCCTCAGACACTTGACACTTACTAGCTGTGTGACCCTGGGCAAGTCATTTAACCCTCATTGCCCCATTAAAAAATTAAAAAAAAATCTATGGACTCTACCTCAGGTTGATAGTTTGTTACCTACATTCACAAACAAAAGAAATGCTATTTTCACTTAGAGGTTGGTGAAAATAAAGATGTCATTTTTTCCCATCCAAGTTTATAGATACCTTGAAACTTATCCACACACCCTCTTATGGGGGTAGGGTTCACAGACGCCAAGTTAAGCACTTCTGCTGTAGAAGCTGGCATTGGAACTGAGTCTTTTTTAATTTGGGGGGTGGGGGATAGGCAATAGGGGTTAGGTGACTTTCCCAGGGTCACATAGTTAGTAAGTGTCTAAGATCAGATTTGAACTCAGATCCTCCTGATTCCAGGGCCTGTGCTCTATTTGCTGTACCACCTAGATCTCCCCCCACGCCCCCGCAACTAAGTCTCGAAGGAAATGAAGGATTGCCAAGGGTAAGGAGGGAAAGCATTTCAGGAACAGGATAAAGCCAACACAAAGGCATGGAGCATCTTTGTTAGCAAGCAGGCCAGTCAGTCAGTCAGTTAGTTGGTTGTCATCCCTTCTTTCTCAAAGAGAACCAAAGTGACATCATTATGTTAGAATCAAGTTACAGTTGGACTGACTGTGGCTCATCAGTCCAATACATGCTTGGAAGGCTCTACCACAAATCTGACACAAATAATCCATGTGAACATCTGGGCTGGATTCTCTAAATTTGCACATCTCGTGTTTATTCGGAGCTGCTGCAATTCTGCATAGAGCACAGCACCTTCTCAGATGAGGGCATGCCATGTTGGATGATCCTATGCCAATGCCTCTTATGTCTCTCTCTCTCTCTTTTTTTTTTTTTGGTGAGGCAATTGAGGTTAAGTGACTTGCCCAGGGTCACACAGCTAGTAAGTGTTAAGTGTCTGAGGTCGGATTTGAACTCAGGTACTCCTGAATCCAGGGCTGGTGCTCTATCCACTGCGCCATCTAGCTGCCCCTCTCTCATGTCTCCTAAGAGATTCCAAAGCTCTTCAGAGAGCCCTTGAGAGTGTCCTTGTAGCCCTTCTTCTGACCTCCATGTGAGGGCTTGCCTTGTGAGAGTTTTCCATAAAACAGTCTTTTAAGCAATCTTATGTTTGGCGTTTGAACAATGAGGCCAGCCCATTAGAGTTGTGCTCTCTGTAGTACATTTGAATGCTTTGAGAAAAACCTTTGGTGTCTAGTGCCTCATCCTGCCAGGTGATCCTCAGAATCTTCCCAAGACAATTCAAATGGAAGTGATTCACTTTCCCGGCATGGTGCTGGTGAACTGTCCAGGTTTCACAGGTATACAACTTTCAATTTGGTAGACAGCTTAATTCCTCTTCTTTCCCATGATTTCCTTTGGAGCCTCCCAAACATCGAGCTAGTTCTGGCAATGTGTTGTCAATGTGTATATCCCTGGAAAGTATACCATCAAGGTAAGTGAACTTATATCTACAATGTTCAAAAATTCTCCATTTGCTATAACCAGTGATTTCACAGATGGATGGTGTTGTGCTGGCTGATGGAGTACCTGTATTTTCTTGGTGTTAATTGTTAGGACAAAATTAGCACAAGCAACAGAAAATCTATTCATACTTTGTAGCATCTCAGCTTCAGAAGCTGCATTGAGAGCACAATCATCCGAGAACAAAAAATCATGAGCCGACTCTTCCTCCACTTTAGTCTTGGCTTGTAGTCTTTTCAAGTCAAATGCTTTACCATCAGCATGGTAGCTGACCTTGATGCCATGTTCATCCTTTGAAGGCATCTGACAACATAGCTGTAAACCATACTAAAAAGCATGGTAGCAAGCACACAACCTTCTTTCACTCCATTGGTGACTAGGAAAGCACTGTCCATTATCCAGAACCTGGGCAAGCATGCTGTCATGAAATTGATGTATGTGAGGCAATGGGGAATGGTCTCCTCTCAATAAGGATATAATAGTCACCATTCAAATTACACTCCTCTGGGGGCAGCTAGGTGGCACAGTAGATAGAGCACCGGCCCTGGAGTCAGGAGGACCTGAGTTCAAATCCGGCCTCAGACACTTAACACTTACTAGCTGTGTGACCCTGGGCAAGTCACTTAACCCCAATTGCCTCACACTAAAAAAAAAAAAAAAATGACAAATTACACTCCTCTGGACCTGTTTGAGGAAAAAGGTCTCAGTCCCCCTCCTGCCCCTCCAGGAAATAAAATCACATGGTTCAAGGAGCCCTGAGCTGGTCTCAATTAGGTCCTCTCTCCTAGGCTGTGTCCATATAAGGGAAGATTGAAGAAATGTCCCTGTGTCACCTCCCCCACTGGCTAAGAACCCAAAGAATAATTATGGAAATTAGGGTTAGGAATACTGCGTTCCAGTTACCTAGTTTTTGCTCATAGATTGTAACCCTTGAGTAATCAGAACAGTGACGAAAAAGGGGAGGGACCATTCACATTAGGGACTAGGGGTTAAAACGGGGCCTGCGAGCCCCCGTTCTTTGCACCCACCAGCTGCAAACTGGGTTACCCATTCTCGAGAGAATGACAATAAATGAGCCTTTGACACATCACTGCCACTGAGTTCCAGAAAATTATAGTGCAGGAGTCATTTTCCGCACAATGTACAATACTGATATACTTCTCTGGGCATCCAAATTTTGACATAATTTCCCATAAGTCCTCATGACTGACAGTATCAAAGGCCTTGGTTAAATCAAATGTTGTATACAGACTTCTGTTCTGCTCCTGGCATTTCTTCTGGAATTTTAGGCAGCAAACACCATATTGGCTCTTTCCAAAGTCACACTAGCTCTTGGGTAGATTACTATCTTCCAGATGAAGGATCAGCCTTTTAAGGAGGATACTGGCAAGTATGTTGCCAGCAATGATTAAGAGAGAAAAACCTTCCCCTGTGATTGTCACAGGATAATCTGTTTCCTTTATCTTTTTTTTTTTTTTTGGTGAGGCAATTGGGGTTAAGTGACTTGCCCAGGGTCACACAGTTAGTAAGTGTCAAGGGTCTGAGGCCGGATTTGAACTCAGGTCTTCCTGAATCCAGGGCCGGTGCTTTATCCCACTGTACCACCTAGCTGCCCCTCCTTTATCTTTATAGAGATGGACAATGGAGGCATCCTTGAACTCCTGGGGGATTATCTCCTCTTGCCATATAACCTAGAAAATGTCAGTTAGTTTTTCTATGAGCAATGGACCCCCACCTTGTAAATCTCAGCTGGAATAGAATCAGCACCAGGTGCTTTGCCACAGGAGAGGAGCCTAATGGCACTCAAAACCTCTTCTTTAGTTGGAAATTTGGCTAGAGAGGGGTTGACTTCAACCTGAGGTAAATAGTCAATGGCTTCAGCATTGACTGATGACGGTCTGTTGAGAACATTGTGAAAGTGTATAGTTCATCTCTCCAGGATCATGTGCTTATCACTAATCAATGTGTCTCTATCAACACTGAGTAAATGAGATGTACCATATGTTTTTGGCTCATAAATAGCCTTCAGGGCATCATAAAAGCACTTTGGATTGTTACTATCAGCATAAAATTGAATTTAATCTCTTTTTTTTTTTTTACTAAACTGAGAATCCTGCATCTTTCTAAGTTTTGCTTGTAATTTAATTTTGATGGAATTAAATACTGCCTTCTTAGAGATGGATGAACTATCCTGCTAAAAAACCTGTGGAGTTCTCATTTTTCATTTAGCAGTTTCTGAATTTCTCCCATTGTTTTCATTAAACCAGTCTTGATGTTGGTGAGTATTCTGACCCAGATGAATAAATTCAGTTCTGTACACTAAAATCTCTGAAAGCTGCCCACTCCTTTTGTTGCCAACCATGTGTTGACTCAATTTTCCCTCCAAGTTAGTAATAAACTGTTTCCATCCAGAGAAGTGTTTTAATATTTTGACATTGTCTTCCAGTAGGCATCTTGCCTTGGGACCACTGCTTTTGTTGAATGTGAATATTTAGCTTGGAGGGGATAAATCTATGATCAGTCCAGCACTCTGCGTCACACATTGCCTTCATCACTCTCACATCCTGTCTGTTTCTTCTTATGATTATATAGTCTGTTAAATGCCAATGTTTGCTGTGAGGGTGCATCCACAAAGTTTTGTTGTATTTACATAAATGGAAGATAGTGCTGGTGATAAGGTCATGAGATGGACAAGTTTTCAGTAGCAAGTGATCATTGCTGTTGCTGCATCCAACTTCATTCCTCCCAAAGATCCCCTGCCATGACTGGTAGTCTGAGCCAACTCTAACTTTAAAGTCACCCAGCATTGTAATCTTGGTCTCTTTTGGCACGTCGATGATGAGGGTCTCCAGGTCTTCAGGGGATAGCTAGGTTATGTAGTAGTTAGAGCACTGACCCTGAAGTTAGGAGGATATGAGTTCAAAGCTCACCTCAGACACTTACTAGCTATGTGGCCCTGGACAAGTCATTTAACCCCAATTGCCATCTCCAGTTATCCTGATATATATCTTTTTAAAAAATCATTTTCCAGTTACATGTAAAGATAGTTTTCAACATTTGTTTTCATAGGATTTTTAGCTCCAAATTTTTCTCCCTGCTTCCTTCCCTCTCTCTTCTCCAAGAAGCGTCAAGTGTCTGAGGTCATATTTGAATTCAGGTCCTGTAGAATTCAGGGCCGGTGCTTTATCCACTGTACCACCTAGCTGCCCCACTGTATGTGTGTTTATAGGCATATATGTGTGTATATTTGTGTTGCACATGTGTATTGTTTGTGTGCATGTGTGCATATGTATTTGTGTGTTGAGATATGTGAATGTGTGTGTATTATATGTATGTGTATATATATATATATGTGTGTGTGTGTGTGTGTGTGTCTTAATCAGGCTTTATCATGGTAGGAAGTGTAAACCTTCCAAGAAAGAATGAAGGAGGAAGGGTTTGTCAAATTTGAGATGAGAAAATATCACAAGTAACGGGAATGATATAGAAGAATGAGCTGAAACAACATTTGGAGAATTAGACAAAGAACAGACAGAGGGTACATTTAGATAAATGGTTTTTCATTTGGGACAGAAAGCCAGAGTGAGCCAGAGAATAATTTTGTCTTTGTCTGCCCAATGACGAGAAAGATGATGATCATCCCACAGGGCCACAGATTTAGAACTGCTAAGGACTTTAGAGATGAGTGAATCCAACTCTCTGATTTTACAGGTGAGGAAATGAAGTGAAATGACTTGTCCAGTGTCACCAGTTAGTAAGTATCTAAGGCAGGGTGTGAACCCAGGATTTCCTGTTTCTCAGCCCAGGGTCCTAACCACTCTACTAAGCTGTTTCTCACACAGGGTAAAACAGCAAGGATGGACCATCATCCTTAGTGTCATGACAAGTAAGGGGTAACTCCTTCCTTTGACATATACACTGTGTGTGTGCGTCTGTGGCTGATCTTCAATAAAACGGAATTTTTTCATAAGAACCTTGGTACACTGAGGAAGTCATAGGCCCAGAACAATTTCATGCTGCCATAGAGCTCTGAGGTTTACGATTCATTTTCTCAGAAGTAGGCGATGCATTTTAATATCAACTATACAGTTGGAGAATCTGAGGCAGGGAGGACAAATGACTTGTGAGAGCAACTAGGGGATACCACAGTGCACAGAGCACTGGGCCTAGAGTCAGGAAGATCTGATCTCAAATTTGCCAACTCAAAAACTTACTGTGTGACCTTGGGCAAGTTATTTAACCACTATCTACCGTGGTTTCCTCATCTGTAAAATGGGAATAATGATAACACCTACCTCCCAGGATTGTTGTAAGGTTCAAATAAGATACTATTTGTAAAGCATTTCACAAACCTTAAAGTGTTAGATAACAATTAATTGTTGGGGGCAGCTAGGTGGCACAATGGATAAGGCACTAGCCTTGGATTCAGGAGGACCTGAGTTCAAACCCAGCCTCAGACACTTACTAGCTGTGTGACCCTGGGCAAGTCACTTAAACCCCATTGCCCTGCAAAACAAACAAACAAACAAAATATTAATTGTTATTATTGTGCTCCTTGCACTATGGTATTGTTCCCCTCATATCAAGACTTCAGGGTGGGATGGAGTACAAAGTACATGGTCCCACATCTCAGCTGTGCCACTGATTCCTTTTGTGACCTTGGGTAAGGTCACACCTCTCTGGGTCTCAGTTTCTTCATCTGTAAAGCAATGAGGTTATGCTAGTTGACCTCCGAGGTCTCTATTTATGGCTGTGACATTGTAGCATCATCTTTTGTAAGCTCCGCTCAGTGTGCTTGTGAAAAACATCAGGATAGGTACAATAGGTGGGTGATATAGCCTTCAGAGAATGGAAAATCTGTCTTCGTTCCCCTAATCCTTTGGTTCCTGGCCAGAATGGCAGCAGAAGAGACTGGAGGAAGTGAGTATCTGACCGAACCTTAGTAAAACAGAGAAATGGCTTGGGGAAGAAGTGCAGGTGCTATTTGTGTAGGAAAAGGAAAGCCCTTGTGGCTGTAAGAGCCAGTCTGGGGCATTGCAATGCCCGACAATGATATTCTGAAAAGGGGCATAACTTGTGGTTTGCATTGTCTCCTTCAGATAACTTTTTATTTCTTCTTCTGTTTATACACGACATCCCTCTCCCCACACCCCCTGTCTAGAATGTAAACTCTTTGAGGACATAAACTGCTTTCACTTTTGTCTTTGAATCACCATTTGGTGCCTGGTCCCTTTATCTATTTGTTTTACCCTAGACCTTTGGAAGCAGGGCTTTGCATTCTACTAACCGCTGCCTTGATCATTGAGTAGGACTAGGGAATGGACATCTGAATCCTTGTTGCCCAAGTATATTCCCTTCTCCTTCCCCACCTTGGCCCTCCACTTCTTGCTCAGAAATTGACAACCAAGTCAAAGCTGCTACAATCAGGGGTAGAGCAATCTGCTTCCCAATGGTTCCATTCAAAATACCTGTGATTCAGAGGCAAGGGCTACCCAAGCCAAAGCTCCCTTCTGTTGCCGCCGCTCCCTGCTCCCTCAGATCCATTCACATCAGCCTCAGCCCTTGCGGGTCCTAATCCCTCTCCATCCTATCTTTCCATTGTGCCCTCTAGAACCTCTTTTCTTTGATGAACAAATTACCCTTTATATTAGACCTGTGCCTTCCCCATGGGAATTATTTTATACAGTTTGGAGTGAGAAAATTCCTTTCAACCTTCATCAGACCCTCATGATCCATGCAGATCATCCTGGAAAGCCTCCCTTAGCAAGACTGAAAATGACCAAATGGGTCTAATGACCTTTGTCCTACTTTCCTGCCAGTGATGAAGTTGCTGTCCTCCCCCTACATACCAACAATGACTTGAGCATGAGAAGTGGCTGAAGAGACATCATGTATGACGTGTACAACCAAAAAAGGAGATAGAATAGACCTGTCAAGAGAACAAGGGATAACAGAAGAACAGGCAGAGTTTTTCATTACTATCAAGGAGGTAACAAAAAAAAACAACAAACTATAGGAATGACTCTGGCACACTCAGTACATCCTCTAGAAGGGATTTATTCAAGTACCATGGACAAGACTTGTTCAGGATAAGAAGGCAGGTGAGCCTCTTTACATTATATGCATCCATTTAAGCACTGAAGTAAAATGAAGAGGCTGGATTACACAATTTCCAAGGCTTATTCCATTATTGTAACACCTCCTCTGGGCTCACTCTCTCAATCTGTACTTGCATTGGCAGGCCAGGTCTCCCAGAGGATAGCTGACTACATACTCCCTCTAGGGTGCTGGGAGCAACTGTGAGGGGGATGGGAATTCTCTAGTATTGTTACTCATGAGCTCCCATCAGTATGCTCCCCACTGATTATTAGCCAAAATTATTTTTTGGAAAGTGTGTGTGTATATATATATATACATACATACACACACACAATACATACACATATACATGTATGTGTATGCATACTGTATGTGTGTATATATGCATGTATATTATAGTATATGTGTGCGTGTATGTATGCGTATGTGTACATGTATGCATATTGTAAGAAAATAATGGGCTTTTTGCCAATGCTCAAAAGCCCCAGATTGATTTGGACTGATTAGGCTGACTGAGAGTGATGTAACGATTGGAATAACGCCACCTGCTGGATACTTACTGTAGAAGAGTTCTGCCCATGAAGGGAAGGTCTTTGAGGGCAAGACCAGGAGTCAGGAAGTGACGCGGGCTAGTGGGAGGAGGAAGGAAGAGACTGGCGCTCAGGCTCGCGCTCTTTCCTCTGGACTCTGGTGGAGAGCGGAGCTAGAAATGTGCTCTCCCTTTAATAGATAGGAATCTAGGCCTTTTTCTCTCTCTTTACCAAATTCTTATTCTCCTTAATAAATGCTTAAAAGTCTAACTCTTGCTAAAGTTTATAATTTATTGGCGACCACTCATTAGATATTTTAGACAGTTTAGCTAGAATTTTAACCCTTAACAGATCAAAACCATGTTTCAAAATTAGATAGATGAATGAATAGAAGAAAATACACGTGGAATAATAAAAGACAATGAAATTCAAACTAGGGAAATCTAAATGAGCATGAACTTAATATTAATAAGAGTATTATAAAATATAAACTTGATCACATGACTATAAAAAGCTTTTACAAATATTCTCCTTGTTTTAAAAACTAAGTATAAGACACAATCTCAAAAGCATGAAAATCTCTATGAAAATAAACCCATACCATTAATTTCAAAATGCATATGTAATAGCATAGAAATCCTATGTAACCTCTGAACTGATACTATTACTCTGAGTGAATTCAGAACACTTTTGATTCCGATATCTAAAATCCCCAATACTCATATCAATACCTTGCTGCTTACTTCTACATTTCTGTAAAATATATACCCTTCCATGGCAAAAGAAGCAGAGTCTTGAACTATGTTGATTGTCATTCTTATTCAGCTTAAGTTTTTCTTCTTTAACCCCTCTATATTGTCTGTCGGGCTTTTCACCATACAAATGCTTTATAAGATTACTAATGAAAGACAAAAGCAGGTTAGCAAAATTATGAACAAAACGAGCATATCTGGAATTTAAAGAGTTTTCTAAGATTGTCTCAAAAGCACAGCCAGGCCGGAGAAGGGCTGAGCCTGAAGCTGCAAATGTAGTTAGAGAAAGTTGAGCATGCGCATCAGATCTCTGGACTTCCCAGGCAGGGGAAGCTATGGGCTTGGCCATAGGAGTAGAGGGTGGGGTCTGGAGAGGAGGGGAGGGACCAGAGCAATTTGAATCAGACTTGATTTTGAACTCAGGCCTGGATTCCTCTTCCCCCACTTTGCCTCCAGGTGCTAGGTGATTAAAAGCTTCTAGAGGGTGGGTCATTGCCTCCAGGCATGCAAAATTAAAGCAACAATTACTGTTAGAACTGGGAAAAGCTGCAGGAATCTCTTCAGGCTTCTCTGAAAAAGCATGGTTGGGAGAGGGAGAGATATTTCCTTGTGTGAGTAAGTTGCTGGCTCTTTTAACAAAAAGAAAAAGAAAAATAGAAAATCCACAAAAACAAAGCATTAACATGATCTTATCTCCCATTTGTCTGGTTAAACAGACTAAAATCAAAAATAGGCTAATTAGGGAGTTTAAAAGGTCCATTCGAAAAAATTTAAAGGGAAAACACAGCCAGTATGCCAGTACTTAGCAGTTAAAGGGAGAGGGAGGGGAAATTTCTTACCCAACCAGAAGATCAGAAGACTGAGGTTTAGCTTTCCTCTTCGTGGTCAGCCATCTGTTAAGGGCTAAAATTCTAGCTAACCTGTCTAAAATATCTAATGAGTGGTCGCCAATAAATTATAAACTTTAGCAAGAGTTAGACTTTTAAGCATTTATTAAGGAGAATAAGAATTTGGTAAAGAGAGAGAAAAAGGCCTAGATTCCTATCTATTAAAGGGAGAGCACATTTCTAGCTCCGCTCTCCACCAGAGTCCAGAGGAAAGAGCGCGAGCCTGAGCGCCAGTCTCTTCCTTCCTCCTCCCACTAGCCCGCGTCACTTCCTGACTCCTGGTCTTGCCCTCAAAGACCTTCCCTTCATGGGCAGAACTCTTCTACAGTAAGTATCCAGCAGGTGGCGTTATTCCAATCGTTACAGTGATTGACTTTGCTGATTAACCCACTTAAAGTTAACTCAATTGAAGCCACACCTGCCTGACTGTGAAGAGGGTATTGTTCTCAGCTCATCTCAACTGGGGATCACCCTCAAGTCCAGTGAACCAACGGATTTGGGTGATGCTAGCCAATTAGCTTGAAGCAGTGTGTAAGGACTACCTCTTTCGGGGATGCAGGAAGGGGCATGAACACACACACAGTTTGGTGCTCAAACATGCTGGTGGTAGGTGAGGTTGAGGATGCTGGGTTAGATAGGTCTTTTCTTGGTTTTCTGACACAGGTGTTCTCTTTTTCACTAATAAATGCTTAATGCCAAAACTTGGTGCTAAAGCTTCTAATTTATAAGTAAACCCTAGCTAGTTTTCCCTACATTTGGGACAGGAATAAGGTGACTACACATTCAGTTTTACCCGTCACTATATATATATATATATATGTGTGTGTGTGTGTGTGTGTGTGTGTGTATATGTGTATGTGTATATGTATATATAGATAGAAAAGGTATACCTTTAGAAAGAGTATATGTGTGTGTCTATATATGAGTATATAAGTATGTATATGAGTATATATGTATACACATATGTGTGTATATACAAATATACATAAAGAGAGAGAATACAATTTTATGCTGTCGTAGAACTTTGAGGTTTACAATTCAGTTTCCCAGAAGTATGTGTGTGCATGTGTGTGTATATATGAAGGACAGTTATTAAAGAAATATTCTTTGCTGCAAAGTAGGGGTGTATACTTCCATATTGCATACACAAGGTCCCTGGGGAAACTGTATGCAAACAGAAAGCACATGTGGCCAAAGGATTTAGAGTTTCTGATTAGTAGAAAGCCTTTTTTCCGCTTCACAGAGTCCTTATGAAATTCCCCTTGGGTATATCTCTCTTCTGAGCTCCAAGGATCACTACCCTTGCTAGAATCCTCAAGCTTCCTTTTCTTGCTGTATCTTGCTTGTCCATGGTGTGATCCTCAGCCCCCAAATGCAGATGTTGCTGTCAGTTGCTACTGTTCTAGGGAAACTACCACCAGTTGTGAAGGAAATCCCAGATTTCCTAACCTTTCAAAGTTCACAAGGTCATTACCTGCTAAATATGGGAGAAAGAGAAGAGAATCTTACTCTTCCTCAATTTAAGATTTCATCACCACCATATTTAGCCACCACAGGTCTAGGATGTGAGGTTTTTTAACTGTCTCACCCTGTCTTGCCTAAGTCTGGAAGGATGTCTGATTCTTTCAGCCAATCCCAAGATACTTTGAGTGTGGCTGTTTATCTATCTTCATCCAATGATGGAAATATTTCACTCTTCCCAAAGTAAGGACTTTTGATCGATGGATTAATCAAGAAGTGTGACCCTTCTGTGATCACCTGAATTGGAGTTGGGCTGGACACACATCCTTATCATATGATTCTGTGGGTATTTATGTCATTTTGCATACAGGTTGACAGAGAGAGGCCTTAATGAGTAGAAGCATTTGCAGCAAATTCACAAGGCAAGTGTCAACTGGAAAAAGAAACCATGGCATTCACTGAAAGAGGCTGGGTCCCATATAAGAGACCACACAAACCTCCAACCTTTTTAAAATCTTTCCTATTGTTTCCATTTGGTTAGAAACACCAGAAACCCATCAGGTCAATGCTTGAGCTTAGGATCATAGAATTTAGAATCAGAAGGGGCATTAAAGATACTTTGGTGGGGCAGCTAGGTGGTGCAGTGGGTAAAGCACCAGCTCTGGATTCAGGAGGACCTGAGTTCAAATCCAGGCACTGTGCTAAGTTCTAGAGATACAAAAATGGGTAAAATACAGTCTTAGGGAAATTGTAATCTAATGGAGGAGACAACATGCAAATAACTTGGTACAAACAAGCTATAGACAGGATAAAGCAGACATAATCAACAGAGAGGAGGCCCTAGAATTAAGGGGAATCAGGAAAGGCATCCTACAGAAGATGGGATTTTATCTAGGACTGGAAGAAAGCCAGGGAAGCCAAGAGGTGGAGACAAGGAGGGAGAGTTTTCCAGGCATGGTGAACCACATACTTAAGAGTCTTCACCATGATTTTAAAAACATTTTTAAATTTTAAATTTTAATTTTTTTTGGTGAGGCAATTGGGCTTAAGTGACTTGCCCAAGGTCACACAGCTAGTGTCAAGTGTCTGAGGTCAGATTTGAACTCAGGTCCTCCTGACTCCAGGGTCAGTGCTCTATTCACTGTGCCACCTAGTTGCCCCCTTCACCATGATTTTGAAAAGCAACATAATGTAGTGGAAAGAGTACTGGGTGTCAAGTTAGAGACCCTGGAATCAAATCCTGATTCTATGATTTCCTAGCTATTTGACTTTAGGTAAATCATTTAACTTTTCTGGGCCTCAGTTTCCTCATCTGTAAAAATGAAGGAGTTGCACCGGATGTCCTCTTAGGTCTATCCTAGCTCTAAATCTGTGATTTAATTATGAGAGAGTTGATGGGAGTCAGGGTGAGGGCATCCCAGGTGAGTGTAATGAGCTCCCCCATCAACTTTATAAAAAGCGTTTGAGAGGTAACTTCTCATGAAATATGAGCATGCCCACTGGCATTGCTGCCAGGACACCAGAAACTCTTGGTGATTGGCTGACTGAGAGTCAGAGAGACTGATTCTTGTCAGATCAACTGTTCCCTTCCATATTTATAAAAGCAAGCTCACAGTTCTTTGTCTCTGAAAAGACAGAACAGCACTCAGAGAGTGGGCCTGTTTTCTGGGGGATAGGGAGGGAGAAAAAGTGTATTCATCCATAGTTTTCTCCCAGGGAGGAGTTTGTGGCACTTTAGAGCAGAAGCAAATGACATCTATACACATGTGCTTACATATGGCCTGAAAGGAGGGACCAGTTTGAGAAATGGTAGCAACCCCAAGCACTAAGAGACTTCCTATATAGCAGAGGCAGATAAGTAGTTGCCCATTTGGTCTGTGGATTATTTCGTGGACAATGTTCCAAGACGCTAAATGCTTGTGTGGAGGAGGAAGGATTCTTAATTCTCTAGGGAGCATGATTCTGTAATCTGAACTTCTAGCCAGATAAGGGAGATTTCCTGAGCAGCACCAGCTTTGCTAGTTGGCTCATGCTAAGACCAACTTTGTGAGGAACCAAGTTCAAGAGTTTGGGGACTGGTACTTCTAGCAAGAGAATGGAGTTTCCTCATGTGTGCTTCCTGAGCATTGCCCTCATTGCTCCTGAACAGTGGACTGTTTGTAGAGTGAAGCCAGTGAGTTGCTCAAATAATAAAGATCAAATGGAAAGGAGATTGTTCAGAACCCATTGTGTTTGCTTTCCAGGGGGAAATCTAAACCAATCAATCAATTAACATTTATTAAACACCTATTCTGTGCCAAGCACTGTCCTAAGCACTGAGGACATAAAAAGAGGCAATAGACAGTCCCTGCCCTCTAAGAACTTACAATCTAATGGGAGAGATAACATTGAAAACACACACACACACACACACACTCAAGTTAAATAAAGGATAAATAGGAAAGCATTAACAGGGAATGCACTAGAATTAAGAGGGATTAGGAAAGACTTCCTGTAAAAGATGGGATTTTAGTACCACAGAGTGGCACCATTAATCTAGGGGAACTAGATAGGACCTTGTGTGGAAGGACTCACTAGAATATCAAAGGATTACCCTGAGAGCAACCTTAGGTCAGTTCCCTTCTGAGGGGATCGTTTTTGGTTTTTTGAGGGCTTTATGCATTTGTGTATCTATTTATAACCTCCTGTGAATACTTTGTTTCTTCTATGTTTTCTGCGGGGTAAACACAAAGCTTCCCCATGCCCAATATGCATTTATTACCCTGAGTGTATGTATGGGAGGTAGGTGACGCTGTTACCCATATTTGGAGAAACTAAAACACAAGCTGTACTTTGAGAACATTAGATTTTCTTGGAGCGGCTCAAGGTGAGGACCATGAAAGCTGCAAAGAAAGATTGATCCTGTTGGGTCAGGACCCCCCCACACCCCCAACCCTACCCTCCAGGATTAGACCTGGTCCGAATGACCAGTCTTTGGGAGGAGGGGCCTCTTTGGGTTACACTATGGCCACCTTTGTGTCTGGTCATTTGAGTACACAGACAAGCTGGCCACATCCTTCAGTCCCAACTCTACTTTCTTGACTGGCCCCCTGCCAACTGAGTGGAACCCACAAGCAAAATAGTTTCAGCTTTTGAGTGTCTGAATCACTCATGGAGAGTTCAGAGCCTGATCCTCTCTTGCAAACACACCAGGCTCCGCTTGCCAGGAGTGTGAGGATTTGACTCCCAGAGAGGTAGAGGTAGACCTATGAGAAAGGATTCCTGTTTCCATTTCACAACCTTTTTAAAAAAATTGCACAAGTGATCCGGATCAGAGGAAGGATGTGTGGAAGGAGAAAAATATGGCATCAGTTGTGAGGGTAAGTGGTCATGGCGGCAACGGTGGCTTTTCCCAGCAATGAAACCAGTTCTAATTCTCAAGATTGACTTCTTGGAATTAGCCTTTAAACGCCTCTCCTCCATCCTCCCTCCATGTGTCTGGATGGGAATAAGTCCATGGTATTGCAGACAGCTGACCCTCCTCTCTTTCTGTTACCCCATGCAGGATCCCCATGGGGTTGGAGGAGAGAACTGGGCAGTCAGTCAAAGGTTAGGGGGAGGAACACAAGCAAAGGGGCAGGGAACAGCTCCAGGAAATGTTTGCCTTTCCCCGCCAGGAGGGATGGCAAACAAGCTTTTGGTGCCTTTCAGGCAGTTTGTGCTAGTCAGTCTAGAGAGATTTCAGGGAGAAACAGGTCAGCTGAAAATGAAAATTATCCCAACCACTTCTTGGGCCAGAAAAAAGGAGACACTGCGATCGGCAGTAAGAGACGCGTTGGATCTGTTCGCTGCTCCCTGGGAAAGGACTGCTTAACCAGTGGGCTCGATGCACTTCCAAGCCTAGCACTGGCTCGCATACCACTTTTCTCCAGGGTTGGCCTCTAGCTTGTGAGCTGGGTCAAGGGAGGCCCCTCTGACTTTGTCATTTCCTGACTCATATGTCTGTTCCTGCGGTGGTGGAGATGAGATGCGTGTGATGTGAGACACCTGCATCCCACAGCGGTAAAATTAGAGAAGCGACTGCCTGGCCGATGCCAGCGGACTGTAGACAGAGGCTCAGATAGCTTTCGGCTCAGCTGGCAGACTGGCAGAAACTGCCTGTCTTGCCAGATCCCTGCTTCTCTCCCAGTCATGAACGGAACTTGCTGCCTCATCAAAGGGGACACCATCGCCCAGGTGATGCCTCCCTTGCTGGTCCTGGCATTTGTGCTCGGAGCCTTGGGCAACGGCCTGGCTCTGTGTGGTTTTTGCTTTCACATGAAGTCATGGAAACCAAGCACCATCTACCTTTTCAACTTGGCCGTGGCTGACTTTCTTCTGATGGTATGCCTTCCCTTTCGGACTGATTACTATCGGAAAAATCGGAAATGGGTTTTTGAAGACATCCCTTGCCGGGTAGTACTGTTCATGCTAGCTACCAACCGAGCCGGGAGCATCGTGTTTCTCACGGTGGTAGCTGTGGATCGTTATTTCAAGGTGGTCCACCCCCATCACACCTTGAACACCATCTCTAACCGGACGGCAGCTTGCATCACCTGTGCCCTCTGGGTCATGGTCATTGTGGGAACTCTGTATCTGCTGACTGAGAACCACCTGTGTGTGCAGGGCAGCACAGTGTCTTGTGAGAGCTTCATCATGGAGTCTGCTAATGGCTGGCATGACATCATGTTCCAGCTGGAGTTCTTCCTGCCACTGGGCATCATCTCCTTCTGCTCCTTCAATATCATTGGGAGCCTGAGGCAGAGGAAGCAGCTGACCAGGCAAACCCGGATGAAAAAGGCCACTCGATTCATCATCGTGGTGGCTGCGGTGTTCGTCATATGCTACCTGCCCAGTATCTCCGCTCGACTGTACTTTCTCTGGACGGTCCAATCTAGTGCCTGTGATGGATCTGTGCATGTGGCCCTTCACGTCACCCTCAGCTTCACCTATATGAACAGCATGCTGGACCCCCTGGTGTACTATTTCTCAAGCCCCTCCTTCCCAAAAGTCTATACCAAGTTCAAGATCTGGGGTCTGAGACCCAAGCGCCCAGGAGAATCCAAGACACAGAATCCAGAAGGAATGCCAACATCCAAACTCTGCCCAAAGAGTTGTATTGCTCTGGAAAATAGCTCCAGAAGCCATCCAGATGGTCAGTGGGACCTCCAAACATTTTGAGTGCCATGCCCTGACTGAATTCATTGGGATGCCAAAGAGACATGTGAGATGGAAGTGATTTGTGGGAAGTGAGGGTGGGAGTAGGGGATGAAGACGAAGTTATCTTTGAAAATATTGCCTTCTCTAGGTATATCCCCAAGGAATGGATGGAATCCCCACTATTAAAACCTCTTTGCATGTTCCAGATGCCTGAAGTGAGTCGTTTTTATATACTAATGATGACAAGAGAGTATATACATGGGCATAGGGGTAGGGGGGGTGGGGAGGAGGGCCGTAATGGGAGCAGGGGTGCTGATATGATATGACACATGTCAATGAAATAACTGACTAGCTGATCGCAAAAAATAGAACTAGTCTATGATCTTTCCCCTGGAGTTACATAGACTAGAAAGAATTTTGCATTTGAAAGGAGCAGAGTTGGGGCAGCTAGGTATTTCTTTAAAATACATTTATTGCTTAGAGACAGTTACTGGGTGTTATGAAAGGCAAAGAGCTTGGGTTTTGGAGTGAGAAGATCTGGGTTTGGGGACAGCTAGGTGGTACAGTGGATAAAGCACCAGCCCTGGATTCAGGAGGACCTGAGTTCAAATGTGACTTCAGACACTTGACACTTACTAGCTATGTGACCCTGGGTAAATCACTTAACCTTCATTGACAACCCCCCCCCCCAAAATAAAAGAATTCAAAAAAGAAAGAAAGAAAGAAGCAGAGAGCCAGGTTAGAATTCCACCTCTGACACTTATTAGGTATGGAACCGTGGATAAGTCACAGAATTACCTCTGTGGGCTTCAAGTTCCTCATCTATAAAATGAGGATTAAAAAATTAGTTAATTTAAAAAAATTTTAATGGGGTTAATATCTTGGTACCTTGACCTCATATGGCTGTTCCCTAAGGATCAAGTGAAATAATATATATGACAAAGCTTTGCAAAGCTTTAAGCCCTATGGAGTTGGCTATTATTTAAATTATGATTTATTATTGTGGTCATTGACTTGCTTGACATAATTTGCCCTTGAACAGGAGGTGAGTGACTGCTGTTGTGGTTGGGTTAAGTTTACAGTGTCCCTTCGAGCCCCATGGAGTAGGGCTGTAGCAACCCTTCCTGATTCGAGTCTCCTACTGCTTCTCTGTGTCTGGATTAGAACAAAAGTAAAACAATCTGTTCTGAGTCACTACCAGCTGCGTGGTTTGCATTTCCAATCCAGTGCTGACAGATGTTTTACCCGGGTCAACTCAGCCCTTATTGTCCAATCCTACCTGGGGACAGCAAGCAAACTTGTGGCCCTGTGAGAGTAGAACAATTACTGGGTCAGAGGCTTGTGAACTTTGGGCTGGAAAACTTCTCAGGGCCATTGAGTCTATCCCTCTCATTTTACAGATGAGAAAACAGGAGCCCAGGGAGTTGAAGTGAATTCCAAGGTCAAAGAGTCAGAGTTAAAGGGCCCTGTGGACCACTTAATTCAATCCCTTCATTTCACAGAAAAACCCAGGATAAACACTTCAGTTGCAGGGTATTGTTTAATAGTGTCGGTTATAACTAATCAGAGTCATTAGGCAATTAGGGAGTTGTCATTTCAACTGGCCTCAAGGTGGACGGGGTGATGAGTGAAGAAAGACATGCCAGGTAGAGGAAATCTAATAATAACAATGATGGCCAATGATTTGCAAAGTGATTTACATCTATTATCTCATTTGGTCCTCAAAATAATACTGGAAAGTCGGTATTGTTATTATCTTTATTTTATAGGAGAAGAAACTGAGACAGACAGAGGTTAAAGTGACTTGCCCAGGGTCACACAGCTAAGAAGTGTCTGAGTCCCAATTTGAATTTAAATCTTCCTGTCTCTAAGTCTGCCACTTAAGGGAATAATAATAAGAACCAACATTTACATTGCACTTCAAGGTTTGCAAAGAATATTACACATATTATCTAGTCTGGACCTCACAATAATCCTGGGAAGTAGGGGCTGTTATTATCTTTATTTTATAAAGGAAGGAACTGAGGAAGACACAAGTTAAAGTGACTTGCCCAAGGTCACACAGCTGGTAAAGTGTCTGAGGTTGGATTTGAATTCAAGTCTTCCTGACTCCGGGCCCAATGCTCTAACCACTGAACCACCTAGCTCCATCGGTCCAGGATTTCAAAGGTGGTGGTAGCTCCCTGTAGCATTTGAATACCTTTCCGAAAAGTAAAATAAACTCTATGTATATTTATTTGCTTTTTGTGCACAGAGAAGTAGATTTCAGATTGGTGAATGGGAAAACTTCATAATTGCTATGGAGTAGTAAAAAGATACTGTGTTTACAACTATGATAGACTTGATTCTTCTCAGCAGTATAACGGCACAAGATAGTTCCAAAGGACTCATGATGGAAAAGGCTCTCCAAATCCAGAAAAAAAAGAACTGTGGAATATGGATGCAGATTGAACCATACTATTTCTTTTGTTTTTGGTGCTGTCATTTTTCTTTTTTGAGGTTTTTTCCTTTTGCTCTGATTCTTCTCTTATAACACGACTAATGCAGAAATATGTTTAATGTTATTGTACATATATAACCTATATCAGATTACTTGCTGTCTTGGGGAGGGGGGGAAAGAGGGGAGGGAGGGAGAAATTAAAAATAAAAATTAAATTAAAAAAGATACTGTGTTTAAAGTTAGAGGATCCTGAGTTCAAATCCCGGCTCTGTCATGTCCTCTGAGTGACATTGGACAAGTCATATCTCCTCTGGGGGACTTAGCTTCCTCATCTGTAAAACAAAGTGAATTTTAGGGGCAGCAGGTGGCACAGTGGATAAAGCACTGGCCCTGGATTCAGGAGGACCTGAGTTCAAATCCAGCCTCAGACACTTGACACTTACTAGCTGTGTGACCCAGGGCAAGTCACTTACCCTCATTGCCCCGCAAAAAAATCAAAAGTGAGTTAGAAGGCATAATGGATAGAACATTGAAGCTGGAGTCAAGAAGATGTGGGTTCATATCCCTCCTAAGCAAGGGAGGCATCACCTGGGCGATGGTGTCCCCTTTGATGAGGCAGGGAGGTGACCTTGGGCAAGTCACTTAACTGCTGTCTGCCTCAGTTTCCCCATCTATGAATGGAGGGGTCAGATTCTTAGAACTATTTAGAACTGGAAGTTACCCTAGAAGTTGTCAATTCCAACCACTTCTTTTTACAGAGAAGGAATAAAAGGCTGAGGGAGATTAGATGATTTTCCCAGGATCATGCAGCTCATGAATATCTGAAGAAGGATGTTGAACACATTTTTCTATCTCCCATGACCCTTAGTTGTATTTTTTGGGGGCTGGCCTCTAAGTTATCTTCCTGTTCTAAAACTATGATCCTTTGACTGAATGGTTCCATCTAGAAATCTATAATGCTGGGAATCAGAGCTACCCAGAAGTGAGACGAGCTGCTTTGAGTGTTAAAGGGTGGCTATTTGCTGAAGGTCTTCAAGTTGAAATCAGAAGACCACTTGTTAGGTCTAAGTTGGATGAGTTTCTTTCCCACATCTCTTCCAACCCTGAGATACTGGGAATTGCTCGGTTGCCAGATCAGTTAATCAACAAACATTCAGGGGGCAGCTAGGCGGTGCAGTGGATAAAGCACTGACCCTGGATTCAGGAGGACTTCAGTTCAAATTCTGCCTCAGACACTTGATACTGGCTGTGTGACCCTGGACTAGTCTCTTAACCCTCATTGCCCCACAAAAACAAAACAAAACAAAACAAAATCAACAAGCATTCAACAAGTTCCTACTATGCGCCAGGGACCAAACACAGTAGTGAGACGTCCCCTTCCATCAAGGAGCTTACATTCCACTGGAGAGTTGTTTTAGGTGTGGCAGCTCTGTGGTGGAGTCAGGAAGACCTGAGTTAGAATCCTAACTCAAACAGAGACTGACTATGTGACCCCAGGCTAGTCACTGAAACTCTGTCTTGCCTCAGTTTCCTCATCCATAAAGTAGGGATAATAATCATCCCAAGGTTGTTGTGAGGCTCAGATGAGATGATATTTGTAAAATGCTTTGCAAACTTTTAAAACACTATGTAGGGGCAGCCAGGTGGCGCAGTGGATAGAGCACCGGCCCTGGAGTCAGGAGTACCTGGGTTCAAATCCGGCCTCAGACACTTAACATTTACTAGCTGTGTGACCCTGGGCAAGTCACTTGAAACCAAACCAAAACAAAAAAACCACTATGTAAATGCATGCTATTAATAGGAGGTTTGAGATTAGCAATGAGATTAAAAGCAGTTGGAGTTGTCCAGAGAGGTTGAGTTGTTTCCTCCTCCAAGTCTCAGCCAAATCTATTTACTGGATAGGTTTACTAGCCTGGTCTCTGCCTCTGCGAAGGCTTTTCCATGAGTAGGACAGGGCCTAAATTGTCCTAGGGAATGTGATAGCTGTGGGAAAGGGTGAGCATCTCTCTGGGGAAGCCCCGGTTGTGCACTAAGGGTCCAAGAGCCTGCTGGGGCTGCCGGGAGGGGGAACAGAAGTTTCTCTGCAGTGGTATCATGTGTGCCTTCCCAAGAGGAAGGAGAAGCATCCAAGTCAACTTTAGCTCCATTTTTCTTTTTTAAAAAATTTATTCTAGGTCCATTTTTTTTTTAATGCACAAACCACCAAGCCATGGAAAAGAGATTTGTTCTCAAACAAATTCTCTGGTTCTGGAGAAGACTAGGACCCTAGTCCTAGAGATGGAAGAGATGTTAAAATCCATTTAGTCGAACCCCCTCATTTAACAAATGAGGAAACTGAGGCACAGGGAGGGGAAGAGACTTAGGATAATTGGCTTAGAGCTGGGAGAGAGTTTAGAGGCCATCAATTTCAATCTGCTCATTTTACAAATGAGGAAACTTGGGGGGGCAGCTAGGTGTCGAAGTGGATAAAGCACCAGCCCTGGATTAAGGAGGACCTGAGTTCAAATCCAGCCTCAGACACTTGACACTTGCTAACTGTGTGACCCTGAGTAAGTCAGTTAGCCCTCATTGCCCAGCAAAACCCGCCCCAAAAAACGACAAGAAAAAAATATTGTGCCAGCCACATATTAAGTTCTATGTAAATGTAAAAAAACAAACAACAACACAACCCGAACACAACCCTTTTTATGTTATATATGAGAAACTGAGGCTCAGGGAGAAGAAAAGAGTTATCCAAGGTGATAAAGGTAGTATTTGAACTTAGGTCCCCTGACTCTCCCCACTTTACTATGAATAATTTGATTATTTTTTATTTTGTGTGTGTATGTGTGTGAGGCAATTGGGGTTAAGTGACTTGCCCAGGGTCACACAGCTAGTAAGTGTCAAGTGTCTGAGGCTGGATTTGAACTCAGATACTCCTGACTCCAGGGCCAGTGCCCTATCCACTGCGCCACCTAGCTGCCCTGATTATTATTTCTTAACCTTCCTACCCTGGGAAGCCTTCTGCCCTCTTCATCTTCAATCTTCACAACATCCCTCTGATGTAAAGTGCAATGGTTTCCCCATCTAACTGACTTTCCACATGGAAAAACTGAGGCATGGAAGTGACTTGCTTGGAGTTTGCAACCCCCAAGTAGCTAGTTCCGCCTCTGACTCACACTGGATACTTGTCAGCATCTGCAAGATACCAATCTGTGAAAACCCTTACTTCTCTTTTTAGCTCTATTTTTAGTTACCATTCTTTTCTAGGTTCCTCCACCATTGCTTCAGCTTAATAAATATTGATACTGCTTCAGACCCTCGTGGCCGGCGAATGGTCAGTTACTGTAAAGAGGCATGTCATTTCCATTCCACCCTGGACCCTCACTCAACATCGTGGCTCATAACAGGATCCTGGGGATAAGAAATGCCATCATTTCCCAGAAGCTCCTTCTATACATGGGACCAAGTGGTTCTTATGAGGGAGAAACAAAAACAAACAGAATTCAATTAGCTTTTTCAGATTCCCAGCATGTAACACATAATGTGTCTATCAGGAAATGAATTTATGAAAGAATTGCCATGGATCTAAAAGGAAGTGCACCAATTAACTTAAGCCAATCAACCACCAAGTGCTTATCGGCTAATGATTATAATAGCTAGCATTTATGTAAATGCACTTCACTTTACAAATAAAATATTATATCGTTTGAGCCTCACAACAAACCTTAGAGGTCATCTAGCTCAACCATCTGATTTTACAGTAGAGGAAACTGAGGCACTGGAAGGATCATATAGAGATGGGAGGGACCTTAGATACCATCAGGTGCAACCCACTCATTTTACAGATGAGGAAACTGAGGCTAAAAGAAGTTAACTGAATTGCTCTGGGTCACACAGTCAGTATATATCTGAGGCAGGATTTGAATTCAGGTCTTTGTGATTCTGGGGGCAGATAGGTGGTACAATGGATAGAAGCACTGGGCTTGAAATCAGGAAGATATCTTCCTGAGTTCAAATCCAGCCTCATATACTAGCTGTATCCCCCTGTAGAAGTCACTTCACCCTGCTTGCCTCAAATTCCTCAACTGTTAAATGAGCTGGAGTCAGAAAGGGAAAACTCTTCCAGTATCTTTGCCAAGAAAACCCCAAAGGAGGTCATGAAGTGTTGGAAACGACTGAAGAACAATGCAATTTGGGGACAGCTCTTGCTTTACCAGACTACTCGGCCAAGAGAGGAGGTGTTGCCAGATTTTCTGTCCGTTTTCCAAGTATCTAACCACTTAGGGGAAAAAAGGGAAGTTTAGACTCTATTTACTATAGAAGAAAGAACCCTTTAATTAATAGGGGGCTTACTGATGAGAAGTCAATGAGCAACAATGACCACAACCAAAATAGTGTAAAGGAAAAGCACACCAAAGGACAGATTTCTGATATGTCCAATAACCACACTTGACATGCTTCCCCAAGTACAAAGTTCAGAGTGCACTGGGGGTTCAAGGAACAATAGAGATTAAGCACAGACAACAATTTACTACCTCGACATATCTAAAAGAAGAATGAATTCACATGAGTTTGAGACGATTGCTGGGCGGGGTGGGGGTGGGGGTGGAACGGGACATCCTAAGAACTATAGAGAAGAACCAAATCTTAGAACCAAAGGGAGAGAAAGGCCCTGGGGAAAGGCCTCTGTGTGAATGAAATGGCTCCTTGGCCATGCCCCTATCCCCAGATTACTGCACTAGAAACTTCAGGGAATTTCCCCTTAGCTGGAATCCAAGAGTCATTCTTTCCCTCTCTGTCTCTGTCTCTCTCTGTCTCTCTGTCTGTCTCTGTCTGTCTCTGTCTGTCTCTGTCTCTCTGTTAAGTCAAGCTATCTCACTCCCAATGGGAGAGCTCCTTCACTCTGTATTATCTGGTATATTCTGAGATGTATAGCCTCTCTAATTTCTCCTTTACTATCGACCCAGGTAAATGAGTTTATTCACTAAAAAAACCACACCAACCAGATTGGTTAAAACAGCTTGGGAGGGGGCAGCTAGGTGGTGCAATGGATAAGGCACTAGCCTTGGATTCAGGAGGGCCTGAGTTCAAACCCAGCCTCAGACACTTACTAGCTGTGTGACCCTGGGCAAGTCACTTAAACCCCATTGCCGGGCAAAAAAAACCCAACCAAACAAAAAAAAAAAAACAGCTTGGGAAAGGGGTGGCTAGGTGGTGCAGTGGATAGAGCACCGGCCCTGGAGTCAGGAGGACCTGAGTTCAAATCCAGCCTCAGACACTTAACACTTACTGGCTTATTGCCCCCAAATTGCATTGACCCTGGGCAAGTCACTTAACCCCAATTGCTTTACACACCAAAAAACAAAATCAAAAACAAAAAAACAGCTTGGGAAAACATAGAAAGGAAGAGCCTGATGGAAGTAGTATTCTGCAAAAATGTTGCAATCCTGGCTTCATTATTAGGATCTCACATAGGCATCATAAAGCAAAGCCTTGTATGTAGTTGGTTCCAGTATAGCAAATAAATGTGTGTTAAGAACTGCAAATACAAAATTATAGGCAGAACTGTATCACTTTTTTGGGGGTGGGGGTGGGGGTAGGGCAATGAGGGTTAAGTGACTTGCCCAGGGTCCCACAGCTAGTAAATGTCAAGTGTCTGAGACCGGATTTGAACTCAGGTCCTCTTGAATCCAGGGCCAGTGCTTTACCCACTGTGCCACCTAGCTGCCCCCATGTATCACTTTTAATAGAATGGGTAGGAATAGGGACTAGCCTTGTGATTTCATTGGTATAGGAAACACCCAGGTGGGGAAACTCCCTCTACCAAGGCAGGTCAGGTACCTTCTTTGCACCTCCCTCTTACACAATCAAACTTAAAAAAAAAAAAACCACCAACAACGCCTTTTTAAACTTTTTAAAAAACAAGTCACTTAACAGATAAAACGGATATTTAACCAGGCAGTTACTGGATTGTGATGGAGTCTTGGGAGGAAAAGGGGCCAGGGAGTGATTTAAGTTTCATCTGGGGCTACATTTTTGAAAGGACTCATTCACTCCTTTTTAATTCTAAAATTAAGATTTTTCTAGGAAAGAAGGTTAAAAAAAGTGTAGTCATTTTTCAGTCATGTCAAACTCTTTGTGACCCCTTTGGAGGTTTTCTTGGCAAGGATACTGGAGTCATTTGCCATTTTCTTCTGCAGCTCATTTGGCAGATGAGGAAACTGAGGTAAATGGGGTTGAGTGACTTGCCGAGGGTCAAACAGCTAAGGAAGTGAATGAGGCTGGATTTGAATTCAGGTCTTCCTGACTCTAGGCCAGGCACTCTGTCCACTCTGCCGTCTGGCTGCCCAAGAAAGGACTCCCCCTTAAATGAATAACAGCTGATGTCTATATGACATCAGTTTGTAAAGTTGCTTACAAACATTAGCTTAATTTAATCTTTCCAATGGGCTTAGCTTAATGCCATTTCTAAATGAGGAAACTGACACAGCTATGTGCTAGAGCCAGCTTGAATTGGCTAGAGAGCTGATTGTTAAATTTTCTATGTGAGCATTTATACCACAAAAATTGACAAACTACAAATCAGGGCTTGATATATTGGGTTTTTTGATTGCCTAGGTTTAAGAAAGTGATGGATGGGCAGCTAGGTGGTTCAGTGGATAGAGTATTGACCTTGGAGTCAGGAGAACTTGAGTTCAAATCAACCTCATATACTTACTAGTTGTATGATCCTGGTCACTTAACCCCAATTGTCTCACAAAAAGTGATAGGGGGGGCAGCTAGGTGGCACAGTGCATAAAGCACTGGCCCTGGATTCAGGAGGACCTGAGTTCAAATCTGACCTCAAACACTTGACACTTACTAGCTGTGTGACCCTGGACAAGTCACTTGATCCTCATTGCCCTGCCAAAAAAGTGATAAAGTATTAAAAAGCCCATTCAGCCTAAGTGTTTCATGTGTGCTTTTTCTTTTTTTAACAGTTGGTTGTTAAACATTGACCAGCACATCCCTGAAGTTGAGACTCAGAGAGACCACGGGACTTGCCTGTGGTGACTCAGCTAGCAAGTATCAGAGGAAGACTGAATCCAAACCTCTCCTGAATACAAGCCCACAGCCCCATCCAGACTTCCCTTATGCCATGCTCCCCTCAGGCTACTTGGGTACCATTGACTCAAGTAAGAATCCTTCCAGTCCTGGGGCACAAGGAGGACTGAAAGTTAGTGACTCAATGACTGCATTGGCCAAGACTACAGCCCAGGGCTTCAATCGTCTAGCCTGTTTAGCTCTCTGAAAGAGTGAGTATTTCAACATGACTCAGGCACGATTGCAGTGGAGGCCTGGTTTTCTAGAACAGAAAGAAAATATTCTGTAGCCTTAATAACCACCATTCTTAGGGGGCTGTTCTTTGTGCTGGCTACAGAAGAGAAGACACTCAGATTATTAACAAACTCCATCCCCACGGCTGCTTGCATCTGGTATCCTGGGCTTCTGGTTAAACCTCCATACTATTAGCCCACCATCTTGACAAGTACCCTGCATTCTCTTTCCATTTCTAGCCCTAAGAACATGAAACAAATCAGTACTACCTTTCCTGGAAAGGAGATGTCAATTAATTGTACCATGAGCCCAGTCCCCATACCTTTCTGACTTTTTAGTCCCCTCCTTAGTCGTCACTGACCTGTCTAAGTATGTTGCCTCTTTCTGTGACTCCACTATTCCCTCTGAACTTCCTGTCCAAAATACTGGCCACGACTCTGTCATATGTTTTATCTTTTCCCTTTAAAATGTAAGATCCTGATGAACAATGGGGATAGTTGGCTCTTCTCAGCAGTGCAACAATCCAAAACAGTTTCAAAGAACTCATGATAGAAAATATTCTCGGGGGCAGCTAGATGGCGCAGTGGATAGAGCACCGGCCCTGGAATCAGGAGTACCTGAGTTCAAATCCGGCCTCAGACACTTAACACTTACTAGCTGTGTGACCCTGGGCAAGTCACTTAACCCCAATTGCCTCACTAAAAAAAAAAAAAAAGAAAATATTCTCAACATCCAGAAAAAGAACTGTGAATTATGAATGCAGATTGAATCATACTGTTTCTGCTTTTGGACTGTTTTTTTTTCCTTCTTGTTTGAGGTTTTTCCTTTGTGCTCTGATTCTTCTTTCACAAGATGACTAATGTAGAAATATGTTTGATGTGACTGTACATATACAATCTATATCAGACTGCTTTCTGTCTTGGGGAGGAGGGAGGGAAGGGGAAGGGGGAGAAAAGCAAAATTTGGAACTAAAAATCCAGTGTAAACAAATGTTGAAAACTATCCTTATATGTAATATGTAACTGGAAAATAATAAAATAAAATTTTAAAAAATGTAAGATCCTTGAGGGTAGACCCATTCTGCTTGCTTGGATTTAAATTCCCAGTACTTAACACAGAGTTTGGTACATTTTTGTTGTTATTCAGTCATTTTTCAGTCATGTCCGACTCTTTGTGATCCCATTTGGGGTTTTCTTGGTAGAGATACTGAAGTGGTTTTTAATTTCCTTCTCCAGTTCATTTTACAGGTGATGAGGAGGGCAGCTAAGTGGCTCAGCAGATAGAGCACTGACTGTGAAGTTAGGAGGACATGAGTCCAAATCTCACCTCAGACACTACCTGTATGACCCTGGGCAAGTCACAACCCCAATTGCCTTAAACATCCAGGGCCATCTCTAGTCATCATGATCTATATCTTGCCACTGGACCCAGATGGCTCTGGAGGAGAGAGTGAGGTTTGTAACCTTGCACACCTCCCTCACTTAAAATCCAATTCACTACAAATTATGACATCACCCTGATGTCATGGTCCTCATCAATAATGAAGGACAAACAACAGATGAGGAATCCCCTCATGTGTAGACCCCTGTCCATCCCAAGCCAACTTTACACTTCAGGAACAATAATCAGATCAACTCTATCATTATTTCTGTGTCAACCTACTCCCCTGTGGCTCCCCTCATTCATTATTCCTGTCACTTTCCACACTAAAGCATCTCTCCCAGGCCACCACTACCCTAAGTGTATACTCTCCCTTAGGACTTCACAAATCACTATTCTCTGTGATTTTTCTTGACCAAAATGTCCCTCTCTGGCCACTACTACTTTATGTGTTATCTCCTCTTATTGAAAAATGTTTTCTGAGGGCAAGGACTAAGTCCCTGAACTCAGTGCTTGGCATTCAGTAAGGGCATAATAAATGCTTTCAAATTCATTCATATGTTGATACTTTTTCATTAGCAACTAAAAAAAACCAACCAACCTCTTCTCAAAACTCCACTATGATAAGAGAGAGGAAAAGAGCCTTCTAAGAAAATATCTCTTCTTCTCCTTCCTCTTAAAGCAGGCAACTCCCTAACCATGGCTGGGAAATATTTCATCAGCTTCTCTCCAGACTTTGCTCTGAAGAGTCTCTCTCCACCGGAAATCCAGGTGATCTGCACCAATCCTCAAGGATCACAAATAAAGCAAACACCTTCTCCCTGAGGTTAAAGGGATGTACTTTTTTGTCAAGTCACTTTCACAATTGGCTTTTTCAAATGTTGATTGTTCGGCAATTTAATTGGCAACAAAATGCGAAATTGTTTTCTCTCAACATTTTATCTGCATCCAAGTGCTTAAAAGGAAGGTAGTGGTTTTCCCTTTGGGATGAGTTTTAATGCCCGCATGTCTGTTGAGGATCCGTCTGACTTTGGAACTGTTTATAGAGAGAGCTAACTGGGGTGGGGAAAGAAGGGAAAGGAATAAGCATTTTATACAATATAGTACCTACTATGTGCCAGCCATGGGACTAAGCACTTTACAAATATGATCTCATTTGAGACTCACAACAACTCTTCAAGGGAGGCTGTGTTATTATCCCCATTTTATGGTTGAGGAAACCAAGATGGATGAGGTTAAGTGACTTACCCAGGATCACACAGCTATTATGTGTTTAAAGCTGGATTTAGGGGCAGCTAGGTGGCACAGTGGATAGAGCACCGGCTCTGGATTCAGGAGGACCTGAGTTCAAATTTGACCTCAGACACTTAACACTTACTAGCTGTGTGACCCTCGGCAAGTCACTTAACCCCAATTGCCTCACCAAAAAAAAAAAAATAAAATCTGGATTTGAACTCAAGTCTTCCTGACTCCAGGCCCAGAATTCTGTGCACTATGACATCACCTAACTGCCTTTGAACTTAGCTCCTCATGAACCCCATTTACAACATTAGAGAGGGGGTGGAGATCTGGAAAGGAGGCCCACAAAGAGAAAATTACAGAACCCTAAAGCATATCTAGCGCCTAGCATATATAGGATCATAGATTCAGAACTGAAGATGGGGAATCCAAGGCAGAAGAGGTTAAGTGACTTATGTAGGGTCACTCAGGATTTGAACTGAGGTCCTCCTGACTTCAAGTACAGTGCTTTTTCCACTACACTATGCTGCCTTTCCTCTTTCTTCATATGGTCTAAGGGAAACCCATGCTAGACCAACTTCTACACTCTAGTTCAGGGTGAATACATCTGAGGGAGTCTGTTAACTTGGATGGGGGGGAGGGAAGAATGACATCTTAATTTTCCTTAACCTTTAACTGAAATTTAACTTTTGTTTAAATTATTTAAAATCATTCTTTTGAGAACAGGGTCCACAGGCTCCACCAGATTGCCAGTTCCGCACAAAACAATCAAAGGTTAAGGATCTCTACTGTGGTGAAATCTGGGGATGAGGAATAGATGGTAGAAATGTATTATCCCCAGGGAGGATGACAACATAAATGGGCACTTGGTTTGCTTCCAGCAAATGAGCTTGGCTTCCAAGCCCTCTTTCTTCCCCTTCCTTTCTGTGGGTCTCTGTCCAGTTGGTGTCAAGATAACTAGCTTCCTCCTAGCCCGATGTTTCCTCCTTCACTAACATATGCCCTGCTTTCATTTTCGAAATCAATTCAATTCAACAAATATTTATGAGAAGCCAACCATAGACAAGGCATTGGGAACATAAAGATAAAAATGGCTGACGTCCCACCCACAAGCAGCCTAACCCTGTTTTACTCAGGGCTGGGGAGGAGGGGAATGGGACGGTACCTCTGTTGCTTTTTTTAATATAATAATGTCGTGTTTGCTGATTTTTGCCAAGTTAATAGCAGTAAAATAAAAAAATGTTGGTGTGATAGACTTGGCTCTTCTCAGCAGTGCAATGATCCAAAACAATTTCAAAGAACTCATGATAGAAAATGTTCTCCACATCCAGAAAAAAGGACTGTGGATTCTGAATGCAGATTGAACCAGACTGTTTCTACTTTTTAGCTTTTTTTTCTTTTTTGAGGTTTTTTCCTTGTGTTATGATTCTTCTTTCACAACATGACTAATGCAGAAATATGTTTAATGTGAGTGTACATATATATAACCTATATCAGATTGCTTTCCGTCTTGGGGAGGAGGGAGGGAAGGGAAGGTGGGAGAAAATTTTGGAACTAAAAATCCTGTGAAAACGAATGTTGAAAACTATCTTTACATGTAACTCAAAAATAATAAAATACTTTTATGATAAAAATGTTGGAAAAAAATACATTTATTATATACTTTAAAATACTTAAACTAAATTGGAAAAAACAGAGGCTCACATTTTTATCTGTTGTTGTTTAGTCATTTTCAGCCACGTCTGACTCTTTGTGATCCCATTTGGGGCTTTCTTGGCAAAGATACCGGAGGGGTTTAGCCATTTCCTTCTCCAGTTCATTTTACAGATGAGGAAACTGAGGCAAACAGGGTGAAGTGACTTGCCTAGGGTCACACAGCTAGTAAGTGTCTGAGGCTGGATTTGAACTCAGGAAGATGAGTCTTCATGACTTCAGACCCAATGTTTTCTAGTTGTCCACAGTTTCATATAGAGTTGGGTTGTTTTTTTCCCATTCTCTGTATAGTGAACTCTTCACAATTGTTGCTTGTAATAAACAAGAAGTTTAAATATCAAAAACTCTTAAGTAAATAAAAACAAAGTGGAGCCTCTCACATTACTTAACCAGCAACATCAACCAAAACTACTCCTGACCTATAGCTTAAAGCTAAACCAAGATTTGGAGGATAATCTCCTGCAAATGCTTAATTTCCCATGGGGTTTCAGCCAGTTTGGTTTCTGTTTTTTAACATGATTCACTGTGACAAGCTTCCTGAGCTCATAAATGGAAGGAAGACCCGAACAAGATTAAACAGGCCTCTAATCTTGCTTTAGGGCAAGAAATTCCCTGGAACTGGCCCCCAGAATCCAAGGAAAGGAGTCATTCATTGCCTAGAGAATTTTGAATTTTTGTTTTGAATCATAGAGCTGGAAGGGACCCTAGTGATCTAGTCCAACCCCTTTGTTTTAATGATGAGGAAACAAGCCCAAAGATGGGGATGATGTTGCCCTAGAAACACAGCTAATAAGAAGCAGAGCTAAGCCTAGAACCCTAGAAACAACTCCCCCCCCCAAAAAAAGAATGGAGTAAAGCTCAGAACATCATAGAGTCAGGGGCAGCTAGGTGGCTCAGTGGATAAAGCACCAACTCTGGTTTCAGGAGGACCTGAGTTCAAATCTGGCCTCAGATACTTGACACTTATTAGCTGTGTGACCCTGGGCAAGTCACTTAACCCCGATTGCCTCACCCAACCCCCCCCCAAAAAAAAGAACATCATAGAGTCAGAATTGGAAAGAACTTTAGAAGTCATCTGGTTTATTGGCCCTCATTTTACAGATAAGGAAACTGAGGCCTAAAGAGAACAGGTGACTAGAGTTGAATTCAAGACCGTTAGCTTTAACTCCTGTGCCCTTTCTACTCTATCATGCTGTGTCTAAGTATGACATGTCTACCATGATGTCTCTAAGGATATCAGTCAGTCAATAAATATTTACTAAGCCCCTACTGTGTGCTAAGTGCCCACCAAATTAAATGCTAGGGATATAATTAAAGGCAAAAAACAGTGTCCACTCTCAGGGAGTTCACAACCTAATGAAGAGACAATACGCAAACAACTATGTAGAAACAAGCTATAGGCAGGATAAATGTGAAATAATCAGCAGAGAGACAGGGGGATTGTTGTCAGTTCCACAGATTTCACTTCCCAAACTGTCCTTCATACAGATGCTAAAATAATTTTCCCAATGCACAGGTCTGATCATGTTACTACCCTGCTCACAAGCTCTCCTTGGCTCCCTATTGTCTCTAGAACAGAATACCAGTCCTTTAGCTTGGCCTTTCAAGTCAGCTACAATCTGACCCTGACCTTTTTCCACATTTCACATTTCATGTTCTCTGGGCAAGTCACTTCACCCTGTTTCCCTCAGTTTCCTCATGTGTAAAATGAACTGGAGAAGGAAATGGAAAAACACTCCAATTTCTCTGCCAAGAAAATCCCAGGGGGCAGCTAGGTGGCGCAGTGGATAAAGCACCAGCCCTGCAGTCAGGAGGACCTGAGTTCAAATCCGGCCTCAGACCCTGGACACTTACTAGCTGTGTGACCCTGGGCAAGTCACTTAACCCTCATTGCCCTGCAAAAAAAAAAAAAGAAAGAAAGAAAGAAAGAAAGAAAGAAAGAAAGAAAGAAAGAAAGAAAGAAAGAAAGAAAGAAAGAAAGAAAAGAAAATCCCCAATGGGCTCATGGAATGGGACACGACTGAAAAATGACCCAAAGTCACCCAGTAGTAAAGTAGGAAGCATCACTGATGGAATTTGAACCTAATTCCTCTCACTCCAGAGTTGGGACTCTTTCTATTCTAGGATCTTTAGACTGGGACCTCCAAAGGCCCTTCTCTCACTTCCCTTCCACGCCCCCCAAAATGGAGAAATTAATCCACTTAATTTGGGGACTCTCCCTTAGCTGGGACTATCTTAGGTTGAGTCAATTCTCACCTAAGCTTTTTCAACAAATACTTATTTTATTTTATTTAGTGGGGCAATGAGGGTTAAGTGACTTGCCCAGGGTCACACAGCTTGCAAGTGTCAAATGTCGGAGGTCAGATTTGAACTCAGGTCCTCCTGAATCCAGGGCCAGTGCTTTCTCCACTGTGCCACCTAGCTGCCTCACCTAAGCCTTTTCTATCTAACTGTCCCCAGTCCCCATCCAACAAACATTCCAGGACACCAGCGTCCACCCAGTGTAGGCATCTTACCATCTTCCTTGATGTCATTTACACTCCACCCCCACCTTTCCACCCCTTGTTGAAGGAACAATAATAAGATCAACATTGCCACTGGAAAGGTTAAAACAATCTACTTCCCTGTTCCTCTACTTATAATTCTCAAGTCTGCCAAGATCAGGGCTCCCTTCCCTGGTCACCTGTCCTATACACTTGCTGTTTCTGTCATCATCACCACCACCACCCTCCTTTTCATCATCATCATTATCTGGTACCTATTAGGGGCTAGCCACTTCATATATGCTCTCTCATTTGAGGCTCAGAACAATTCTGTGAGGTAGGTGCTATAATAGTCTTCATTTTATAGATGAGGAAACTGAGGCAAACAGAAGCCTCACAAAGTGACTTGCCAAGGGCCACACAGCTAGTGTCTCAGCTTGGATTTGAAATCAGATCTTTCCAACTCCGGGTCCCTCTCTCTAGCTACCTAGCCTGCGTTCCTGAGGTCCTTTCTGACTGATATTCTGTGACATTTCACTGATATGCTATTAGTAGGGTCTTGTCACAAAAAACAAAAACAAAAACAAACAAACCTAAATTTCCTCAAAATGGGAGATCTTTAGAAACTGCTCATTTGTGTTTTTGCCTTTCTTTGTAACCCCAGGGCTTAGCTCAATGCCTGGCACATAGGACATGTGTAATAGATGCTGCTTTTTGTTGTTGGAAAAACAAAGAAAAGTTTACTGTAATTCAATTTCCTGCCATCACTGGAAAGCCAAAGAGGCTTCAAGTCAAATTACAAGCAAACAAAACAACTCACTTTTTTTTTTTTTAGTGAGGCAATTGGGGTTAAGTGACTTGCCCAGGGTCACACAGCTAGTAAGTGTTAAGGGTCTGAGGCCAGATTTGAACTCAGGTACTCCTGACTCCAGGGCTGGTGCTCTATCCACTGCGCCACCTAGCTGTCCCCTAAAACAACTCACTTTTTAGCATACTTTTCTAACTAGAAAATAACCTAAAATTGGGGAGCGTTTCATATTTGTGGAAGGGGTATCAAAGCAGACAGTAAGGAATAATTCAAGACATTTGCCCCTACCAAGGGTCCATTACTATTTTCTCGTGCTTCCAAAAAATAATCTAAAAATGTGTGTGTGTGTGTGTGTGTGTGTGTGTGTGTGTGTGTGTGTGTGTGTTGGTTCAAATAGTTCTAGGAACTCTTTTTAAAAAATTACACTGATTAGTCTGGTAAATGTATTTTTGCCAAAGGCACAAATAAATTCCTCATTTATCCCTAAAAATTTCCATAACATAGCTCTACATACACACACACACACACATACACACACACTCCATAGGGACAAACACACAGGATCATAGAGGTGGAAAGGACATTAGAGGCCCACCTCTTCATTTTACAGATAGGGAAACTGAGTCCCAGAATGGTTAAGTGACTTCCTCAGATTTACACTGGGGTACAAGTAACAGAGAGGGGATTTGAGGGCTTTGATCCCAAAACCCCTGAACTGGCCACACGGACTTTATCTTCCCGTAGAGAATATCCTTCACATTCATAATAATCAAATGGCAATCTGTCTAAATTTACCCTTCATATTTTCCAAATATTGTGGGTTCTATTGACCTCGGGGATTTTTATTATTTGTTTATGCAAACAGCTACTAAAAGGTTGCATAAGCTCTCTCCTGTCTGTCTTTCTCCTTTTTTTTTTTTTTAAAGCTGTTTCGTAGTTTCCTGGTAACCATTCAGTCATCTATTTCGACACTTCTGACATAACATAAAGGCAGGCCCACAACTACTCAGCCCCACACACACCTTTTTCCTTGAGTGCTCATTAGGAGAGGCAATCAGTCCCGCCAGTTGTAAGGAGGAAACTGGTCGGTGAAGTTTCTCTCTTTGCAGAAGCACAGCCATGAGCAGCAAAAACTGCTGTGTTTTCCGGGATGAACTTATCCCTCGGGTGTTGCCCCCCGTGCTGGGGCTGGAGTTTGTGTTTGGAACTCTGGGCAATGGTCTGGCCCTGTGGGCTTTCTGCTTTTCCTTGAAGTCCTGGAAATCTAGCCGGATCTTCCTTTTCAACCTGGCTGTGGCTGACTTAATGCTGATCTTCTGTCTTCCCTTCCTGACGGATAACTATGTGAGGAAATGGGACTGGAGGTTTGGTGATATCCCTTGCCGCCTGATGCTCTTCATGTTGGCCATGAACCGGCAGGGCAGCATCATCTTCCTCACGGTCGTGGCTGTGGACCGATACTTCAGGGTGGTTCACCCCCATCATGCTGTGAACAAACTATCCAATAGAACAGCAGCCATCATCAGTTGCCTTCTGTGGGGGGTCACCATTGCCCTAACCGGCCACCTCCTCATCACCTCTCATGTGAAAAATATGGGAAACTCGCAGTTCTGCAGCAGCTTTGCCATCTGCCCAACCTTTGGCTGGCACGATGCCATGTTCCTCCTGGAGTTCTTCCTGCCCCTTGGCATCGTCATATTCTGCTCCACCAGCATCATCTGGAGCCTTCGGAGGAGGCAGTTGGACAAGCAGGCTAAGATCAAGCGGGCCATCCGCTTCATCATGGTGGTCACCATTGTCTTCGTGATCTGCTTTTTGCCCAGTGTGGCTGTGAGGATTCGGATCTTCTGGCTCCTCTACTCCCAGGGCACCAGCAACTGTGAGATCTACCGCTCAGCAGACCTGGCCTTTTATATCACCCTCAGTTTCACCTACATGAACAGTATGCTGGACCCCCTGGTATACTACTTCTCCAGCCCATCTTTCCCCAACTTCTTCTCCAAGCTGATCACTTGCCGTCTTAGGCAGAAGTCAACAGGAGACTCAGATAACAACCGGAGCACCAGTGGGGACCCCACAGGGGACTTGTGCCTGACCAGTTCCAGTTGTGGAAATACCAGCACCCGACGGAGTCTGCCAGATGTATTAAAGACCAACTCCAGTGTGGTATGGACCTCTACAAATACAACCCCAACATCTCCTTAAGCAATCCAGATGATGTCGGAGAAGGGAGAATGAGGCTCCTAGAACTAAGATTTCTAGAAATGAGGTCTTGGCAATCTATGGACCAATGCCAATGGACTGGCCCATAGATACCTCTTGTCTTCAGAGCTGATGGCTCGAATGGAACAAGAGGAGCGGTGCAGTGACTTTCAGTTCTGATCTGCTGCCACAAAACCTTTAGGGAAAAGGATGGAAGTGATGCTCAGCTTCTGGAATGCTTGGCTTAATTTATTCATCTCAAAGCATCTTCTAGATCACAAACCTAACAACAGTGGAACTGAGGCCAGAAGAGGCTGTAAGTTTTGGCCCGGCCCTCTTCCAGCTCTGTGGCTTCTGGTCAGAATCTGTTCCCTTTCTCCCTCCACATGTGGAAGTAGAAGGGGTGGAGAGAGTGAAGGTCCTCCACTTCAGGAGCAGTGTCCAGCGGGACTGTGTGCAGAACCAAATGACAGGAGGGAAGCCCAGTCCTTCTGGAGGCTGACCAGGCCAGCAAAAACCTACATGAACAGTATGCCTGGGATCAAAGAGACTCCCTAGCTTCGCTGAATGATATCTGTGTTCTCCAGGGGTGAAAGGAAGAGAGTGAATACAAGGAAATGTAGATCCCATTAGAAGGTGGGCAACTGAACAGTGATACCAAATGATATTAAATGGCATTTTCAGTACAGCTAATGGGCTACTAATCTATTCCTACCTTGTTTACACTTGAGGATTGAGTAGCTGGAAAAAAACAAACAAACCACCCTCTCTGGTTTCCGAAGAAAGCTGCCTCTTCGTTGTTTGCTTTTGTCTTTTAAAGGGAAAGTGCTACTTACTACCTATGAGTCAAGGGAAGATGGTCTGTGTGGTTTGTGTGTTTTTAACCATTTCTGCTGTCCAGTAGTTACCGTGATTTCATTACTTTAATAAATTCTAATAAAAAATGTCCCAGCTTGTGTTGCATGTATCTGGGTGATGGGTCACAGAAATGGACTTCTGTTCTTTGAGCTTAGTTATTCTGAGTTATTGAATGTGTATGATGGGGAAACAAAAACAAAGCATTCGAATTTTTCACTGGGGGAGTAAAGAGCTTCCAGTTTAATAGTTTCAGTTCTTAATCTTGGCATGACAAGAAAAAGCCCTGGTTTGTGGGGAGTTAGTCACCTTGGTTTCTGCTAAGCTCTCCTCTGGGTCCCAGACACTCCTGGATTCCTTGTCGAGTAGAAACTTGTCCCTGACCTCCTTAGAATCTGATAGGAAACTTATAGATGGTCCCACCCTATCTGGCTGAACAGAGATAAATAAATAACGAGAGTGATCTCTGTATTTCAAGACTTCCTTGGACGTGCCCACCTTGCAACACTTCTGAGCATCCTAGAATTATTAGGGCCTTTGGGTCCAACCTCCTAAATTACATATGAGGAATCAGTGCCAGTAGGGAAGTGGCTTAAGATTATGTGTGCATAGCTCTGGAGCTGAAAGAGACCTTAGAAGCCACCTAGTCCATTTCTCCCTCCCCCATTTTGTAGGTGAGGAAACTGAGATCTAAAAAGGAAATGACTTATCCTGGGATCCTTTGCTTCTTCTTGTTGTTTGTTCATGGGGTGATGTCATGACTTGCAGTGAATAGGGTTTAAGGGAGGGAGGGCTGTGCAAGGTCACCCACCTCACTCTATCCTCCAGAGCCATCTGGGTTCATTGGCAAGATGTACAACAGGATGGCTGGAGATGGTCTGGATGTTTAAGGCAATTGGGGTTAAGTGACTTGTTCAGGGTCACACAGCTAGTAAGTGTCTGAGGTGAGATTTGAACTCAGATCCTCCCAACTTCAGGGCCAGTGCTCTATGCACTGTGCCATCTAGCTGCCCCATCCTGGGGTCACACAAGTAGTAAGTGACAGAACAGGATTTGAATCCAGTGCTCTTTCTACTTAATTACCTTTAATTACTTTCCTTCTTTTAAAAAAATTGACATGGGGCAGCTAGGTGGTGAAGTGGATAAAGCACCGGCCATGGAGTCAGGAGTACCTGAGTTCAAATCCGACCTCAGACACTTAACACTTACTAGCTGTGTGACCCTGGGCAAGTCACTTAACCCCAACTGCCTCACTAAAAAAAAAATTAAATTAAAAAAAAATTGACATCTTTTGTTTATCACATCATCTAAATTTTCTCTTTGTTCCTTCACCAACTCAGTCCAGGAGAGTCATCCCTAACAGTAAGAAAAGGGGGGGGGGATCAGTGAAACTGCTCAACAAATTAAACGAAATCTTATAATATATCTGGAAATAATCCACATTAGTGAAGCCCCCACCTCTGCAAAGGAACCAGGGGACTTTAATTGTATTTTTCTTTCTTTCTTTCTCTCTCTCTCTCTCTTTCTTTCTTTCATTATTTCTTTTGGGGGGGGGCAGGGCAATGAGGGTTAAGTTAACTTGCCCAGGGTCACAGAGTTAGTGTCAAGTGTCTGAGGCCGAATTTGAACTCAGGTCCTCCTGAATCCAGGGCCAGGTGCTTTATCCACTGTGCTACCTAGCAGCCCCCAGGACATTTATTTTCAGTTGTTCTTTCCCTTCACATTGTTGACTAGGTCTCGAAGGGAAACCTGGGATTCTAAGAGTTGGAGGGGGTGGGGGGCGGGGGGGGGGAACAAAACGTTCCTGGGATGGAGAACACAACCAGCGAAAAAGCATAGATCATCTCTTTTACAAAGAGGAAGAGCCTGGTGCCCTGAGGAAGACCAGGGACTTCCCCTAATCCGGAATCCATGACTCAGTGGTGCAATCAGGTTAAGAAACTTTTAATTCTTAAAGCAGCGTGAGTCTGCAAGTGTCTACCAAACCACCCCTTATGCCAAGAAGAGGATCGGGTGGCCTTGAGCAAAATAAATAGGCAGGGCAGAAAATAGGTTTTCTCTCTTTTCTCCTATCCTTCACTCCAACTGATCCCTCCAGGGACATTGTGAAAGGGACATTCAGAAAGCCTCTTGCAGTAACATGGAAGGATGTTTTGTGGGAGGGTGTGATTAGTTCTGCTCTATGACAACAACTTCAAATAAACCACAATATTCTTCACATATCCTGAGCTCCCTTTAACAAAAAGTCATGAGTCTGTTATCCTTATGAGGTTATCATCTAGCCCTGTCTTGAAACTCTTTACCCCTTGGGACACCTCCTCTTGATGTAATGAGGTCCACGGGTCAATTAAATTGACTTTCCGCTGTATGAAGTAGAACTTTATTTGTTCTAAACAACCTCTTTCCCAAGCATCAAAGTGATGCATCCTAATTCTAGTATTCCAAACACTGAGGGAAAATGCCATGTTATCTATCATGATTTTATAAACTTCAATCATGGCCTTTTTTAGAGACTAGATCTTGCCTATTTATTTATTTAGCATATTCCCTTGCTTGTGTTGTTGTTCAGTCATGCCTGACTCTCTGAGATCCTGTTTGGGGTTTTCCTGACAAAGATACTGGAGTGGTTTGCCATTTCCTTCTCTAGCTCATTTTACAGGTGAGGAAACTAAAACAAGATTTAGTGACTCCCCTAGGGTCACATAGCTAGCTAGTAATTGTCTTAGGTTGGATTTGAACTCACATCTTCCTGACCCCAGACCCAGCGCTCTATCCACTGGGCCAACTAACTACCTCCCTTGGTCATACTGATAACATTTCTCTGAACTATCTCTAAGCAGCACAATATAGTAAATTGGGTACCGGTTTTAGAGTGAGGAAGACCCAAGTTCAAATCCCACCTCAGATGTGTGACCCTGTACAAGTCATTTAATCCCATTCTGTCTCTGTTTCCTCATCTATAAAATTGAGAGGGTGAGACTCAGCTGCTTCTGATGGCCCTGCAAATCTAGGACCCTCAGCACTTTGTGTATTTCCTGAGGTAGGGTGAGGTCACCAGAAATACATATGATGTTTTAGACATGGATGTTCCAATTTTTTTACAAAGGTGGGTATGATAACAAGTGCCATTTACACAGTGCTTTGCTGTTTTCGAAACACTGTATACAATACAATTCATACTATGGGGACAACTAGGTGGCGCAGTGGATAGAGCACCGGCCCTGGATTCAGGAGGACCTGAATTCAAATCCAGTCTCAGATACTTTACACTTACTAGCTGTGTGACCCTGGGCAAGTCACTTGACCCCAATTGCCTCATGAAAGAAAGAAAGAAAGAAAGAAAGAAAGAAAGAAAGAAAGAAAGAAAGAAAGAAAGAAAGAAGAAGAAAGAAAGAAAGAAAGAAAGAAAGAAAGAAAGAAAGAAAGGAAGAAAGAAAGAAAGAAAGAAAGAAAGAAAGAAAGAAAGAAAGAAAGGCACAAGGAAGGGCAGCTAGGTGGCACAGTGGATAGAGCACCAGCCCTGGAGTCAGGAGTACCTGAGTTCAAATCCAGCCTCAGACACTTAACACTTACTAGCTGTGTGACCCTGGGCAAGTCACTTAACCCCAATTGCCTTACTAGAAGAAGAAGAAGAAGAAGAAGAAGAAGAAGAAGAAGAAGAAGAAGATTTTTCACTAAAAAAAAAAAGACACAAGGAAGCTGAGGAATGTTCAGAAGAGGTCAGCTGAGAAAAGGAAGGACCTAACATGCATAATATTTGAATATTGATTGAAGCAACTGGAGATAGACTAGTGAAGAGAAGACTTGGGAGATACTTGACAGAGTGAAGACGGATTAGAATCATGGCTTTAGGACTGGAAAGAACCTCAGAGGCTATTTAGTCAAATTCCCTCCTTTTTTTTTCCACAGATGAGGAAACTGAGTCCCACAGTCACATAGAGGGTGGGATTCGAATCCTGGTCCTCTGATTCAGTAAGCTCATTATTCTACCTCACTGTCTCTCTTTTTTTTAATTTATTTTTAAAATTTTTTTAGTGAGGCAATTGGAGTTAAGTGACTTGCCCAGGGTCACACAGCTAGTAAGTGTCAAGTGTCTGAGGCCGGATTTGAACTCAGGTCCTCCTGAATCCAGGGCTGGTGCTTTATCCACTACGCCACCTAGCTGCCCCCCATCCAGCCACTCTTTACATCACCCTCACAGCCGTCATCTCACCAGCCACATAACCCTGACTTGGCCACTTCCCAATTCTGATTCTGGAATTATAATTAAATAGATTATTTCCTTGTTCCTGGAAAGGTTGTGTCAACGGACTCCTCCATGACACCACTCACCATCTTTGTAACTTTCCAAATGAGATCTCTCTTCCTGGCCACCACTCTCCTTTAGGTCTGTTAGAGTGTAAACCCTCTTTGAGGGCAGGGCCCCCCGGGCTGTGCTTTTATATTTGTAACTCCCTGTTTGGTACATGGTGAACAATTAGCCCATGCCTTTTCATTCCTTCTTGAATTCTGTGATTTTTTTTTTAAAATGAGATGTTTCACCTTAATGTTTCCATTTGATGAAAGTCAATAAAGTCTAAGGAAATCTGTGATAGTAACTGACTTTATACAGCATTTTAAGGTCTGAACAGCACTTTTCACACACCCCATTTGATCCTCCTCACAGTGCTGTGAGGTAGGTACATACAGATATTCCTCACCCTATTTTACAAATAAAGAAACTGAGGATTATCCTAAGCGACTTGCTCCTGGTCACGCAAGCTATGAGTGTCAAGGCAGGATTCCCACCCAGGTTTCTATCCTGTTTTCAACTCCAGCTCTCTTCTCTAACACATCACTGAGTAAACAGTGAAAAGAGGAAACGGAGGCATACGTTGGAAAGAGGTCAGAGGCCTGGTTACCAAGAGTAGTTCTGTCCTTTGTTAGGTACCCGTGTGACTCTGGCACAGTCATTTCATTTCTCAGGACTCCAGTTCCATCTATAATTTGAAGGAAGATTAGACTGATGTTTAGTCATTTTCAGTCATGTCTGACTCTCTGTGACCCTATTTGAAGTTTTCTTGGCAAAAATACTGGAGAGGGTTGCCATTTTTTTTTCTTTGACTCATTTTAAAGTTGAGGAAACTGAGGCAAACAGGGTGAAGTGACTTGGCCAGGGTCAAATGGGGGCTGAAAAGGGAAGAGAGGAGGACATGGTAGAAAAGGTCTAGAGTCTGAAGAGAAATGAAGACATGGCTGGTCAGGCGTTTTCTTTAAAATGGAGATTCTGGGAAGGTACCACAGGGGAGAGTCAGCTTCCAGTGTGAGAAGTCCAGGGGTGGAGTGAACTTCCAGGGGGAGGAAGCTTCTGTGGCCTTAAAGAGAAAGTCCAAAAAAACAAGAGGATAGGAAAAAAGGATGGCTATTTCTTTTAAACAGGTCACCATGTTAAATCTCTGAGAGCTGAAGGATGTGAATGGAACATTCCAAATATTGAGACATGACCCATATGTTCCCACGATCCTAACTTAACCAATATTGATCTACTTGGTATGCTGGCCACACCTATAATATATAGTCACTACTATTAATAGGTAGCAGGTATTTAGTATAATATGCCTAATACAAGTTGAAAAGAAATATAATCTAATGCAGAAAATGTGGGTTGAGAAATTAGGTGTTTTCTTGTCAAGATGCTTATGAAATGCCATTCTTTTGGATATGATGCTTCCTCCCCTGCCCATCTTAAAGAATTCTGAACTTAAATATCAGCTCAAAATGAGCATTTTGTCCTTTGGATGTGATTCTTTTTTTTTTTTAGTGAGGCAATTGGGGTTAAGTGACTTGCCCAGGGTCACACAGCTAGTAAGTGTCAAGTGTCTGAGGCCGGCTTTGAACTCAGGTGCTCCTGACTCCAGTGCTCTATCCACTGTGCCACCTACCTGCCCCTGGATGTGATATTTTAAAATAGAACTGCTCATTTTTGTTAAGAAAACAAAACTTAGTTTTATTGTAAAATATAGCACAGCTCATGGGATTGAGATAATTGGTTCCTAGGCCTAGAGAGTGTTGAGTTCAACTTTCACACTTTACAGATGAGGACACTGAGGCTTAGAGAGGGGAAATGACCTATCCTAAGTCACACAGCTGGTACGTGGCTGAGTCAGGATTTGAACCTGGGTCGTCTTGACTCCATTGCTCTGTCACTCTGCTTCGCCAATTGGAGCTAGGGAGATTATCCAATCATAGGATCATATCATTTAGAGCTGGAAGGGATTTTGTAGATTTTCTTGTCCAACCACAATTTCCCCATTTTACATATGAGGAAACTGAGATCCGGGGAACAGCACAGGATCTCTGAATATAGAGACAGGAGGGATCTCAGTTAGCGGCTACTTCAACCCACACTTGAAAACTATCCCCACTACAATGTATTTGATAAGTGGTCAGATACATTATAGTTGTTTGTCCTTCATTCTCGAAGAGGACCATGACATCGGGAGGTGATGTCATGACTTGCAGTGAATTGGATTTAAGTGAAGGAGGGCTGCGCAAAGTCACCAACCTCACTCTCTCCTCCAGAGCCATCCGGGTCCAGTAGCAATACGTATATCAGGACATCTGGAGATGGCCCTGGATGTTTGAGGCAATTGGGGTTGAGTGACTTGCCCAGGGTCACTAGTAAGTGTCTGAGGTGCGATTTGAACTCAGATCCTCCTAACTTCAGGGCTAGTGCTCTATCCACTATGCCACCTAGCTGTCCTTATATTATAGTGGGACATACTGGAACAAAGCCCCTAACCTATTCCCATCTTTGCACTGAAGTCACCAGGTAACAGTGTATGTTGATTTAATTTGGAAGGTCTTGAGTTTTTCCTAGAATTTCTCTGTTTACTTTTGCAACTGATCCTTTCAAACTTTGAAATTGATGTTGATTGAATTAAAAAACCCCAAACCATTTACTAAGTGCTTACTGTGTGCTAAGCACTGCATTAAGTATTTAAAATAAAAGGCAAATACAATACAATCCCCAGCCCTCAAAAAGCTTACATTCTGATAGGAGGAGACAACACCCATAGGAGGTCTCAGCTTCTAGTCAGTCTATAAACATTTAAGTGCCTACTATGTGCCAGTCTCTATACTAAGGGCTGAGGATCTTGTTGGTCCTTCCTTTCAAAGAGGACCAATGACATCACTGAGTGATGGGGATCTAAAAAAAGACTAAAGAGAATCTCTGCCTTCAAGGAGCTCACAGTCTAAAGGGGGAGACAAGATGCAAACAATTGTGTACAAGCTGGTAAACTGGAGTCGGATGGAAAGGTCCCATAATCCTTAGGGAGGATCATCAAAATAGGCAGCAATGCACCTTTAATGTTCTCTTGATTTCATTATTTCTGATAGTGAGGACTTTGATGGGAAGAACTTTCTCTTCTGAATCGTCAGTAGCTATGGCTGCTGAGGAGGGAGGGGCCACAGAGGCAGATGGAGGTTGCATCTCTAAAACTGCTGATTGGGGGCAGCTAGGTGGCACAGTGGATAGAGCACCAGTCCTGGATTCAGGAGGACCTGAGTTCAAATCCAGCCTCAGACACTTAACACTTACTAGCTGTGTGACCCTGGGCAAGTCACTTAACCCCAATTGCCTCACTAAAAAATAATAAAATAAAATAAAACTGCTGATTCCCCAGATGATGGCTAGGGCCCAAAGAAGGGGTGGTGATCTGTGGGGGTTCTTGAGCTCAGGGTTCTAGAATATTCTGCCTCTCTAGTGCAAGTTCTTAAGTGTCGTTGGCTTCCTTCGAGATTCAGGTCAAATATGTGTATATATATATATTTACTTTAGATATTTTTCCAACTACGTATAAACTTTGGGGGGGGCAATGGGGGTTAAATGACTTGCCCAAGGTCACACAGCTAGTAAGTGTCAAGTGTCTGAGGCCAGATTTGAACTCAGGTACTCCTGAATCCCGGGCCAGTGATTTATCCACTGCACCACCTAGCTGCCCCTGCACCACCTAGCTACCCCAACATTCATTTTTATTTGTTTGTTTGTTTGTTTTTGTGAGGCAATTGGGGTTAAGTGACTTGCCCAGGGTCACACAGCTCCTAAGTGTCAAGTGTCTGAGCTCTGATTTGAACTCAGGTCCTCCTGAATCCAGGGCCAGTGTTCTATCCACTGCGCTACCTAGCTGCCCCCCAACATTCAAATTTCAAATTTCAAATTCTCTCTCTCCCTTCCTCCCCTCCCCTCTCATTGAGAAGGCACGTAATTTGATATAACTTATATCTGTGCAGCAAGGACAATATTTTAACAAATTTTTCATAAGTTTTTATTGATGTCTTCTATTTACATCTTTTTTTTTATCTCCAGTATTCCCTCCTCCTCTCAGAGAGCCATCCCACATAATAAATAGTATTTTTATTTAATTTTTTAAATTCTTAACAGTTTTTCATTTTTCTAATTGCATGTAAAGATAATTTTCAGCATTTATGTAAGATTTTGAGTTCCAAATTTTTCTCCTTCCCTCCCTCCCAGCTCCCCCCATGACAGCAAGCAATCTGATAGAGGTTATACAGTACAATCATGTTAAACATATTTCCACAGGCAGCTAGGTGGTGCAGTGGATAAAGCACCAGCCCTGGATTCAGGAGGACCTGAGTTCAAATCTGGCCTCAGACACTTGATACTTACTAGCTGTGTGACCCTGGGCAAGTCACTTAACCCCCATTGCCCCACAAAAAATAAAAATTAAATTAAATTAAACATATTTCCACATTAGTCATGTTGTGAAAGAAGAATCAGAACAAAAGGGAAAAACCACAAGAAAGAAGAAACAAAAAAGCAAACCACAAAGGGAAAATAGTCTGCTTCAATCTGCATTCAGACTCAATAGTTCTTTCTCTTGATGAGGAGAGCATTTTCCATCATGAGACTTTTAGAATTGTTTTGTATCATTGTATTGCTGAGAAGAGAGGTCTATCACACTTGATCAGAAAAGTAGAGATGACTATAAACTCTTGAGCTTCTAAAGGTCAGAAGTATTAGCTTTTAGAGGTTCAGGAGCTTTAGTCTGTGCCATAGTTTCCCAGCAGCTGAGCCCAGTGAGGAATGACCCCCAGCATCCCTGCCCATCAGTGAATCAGACCTGGTAATGAGGTGCTGCTTTCTGGAGTGATTTTGTCCATCAGCTATGCCACTTTGGGAAGTGAACTTGGGAGGGAGGGAGGAGGGATGCTGAGTATCAACTACTGTAAGTTTGAGTCTACTCTCCCCAGGCACTGAGATGATATAGTGGAGAGTGTGTATCCACTTTTTGGTACTTCTGTTCTTGCTATATTTTCTTGGCTATATGTTATCCCTTGGTAAAAGAGTATTGGTGTTAATTGGTTAAATGATACCAGGTGCTAATCACTGAGTCAATCAATGATATAAAGCAGATGCTTACTGTAACACTCAAATGTGGGCAATACATATATACACACATGTACACACATGTACACACATGTATACATATATACACATGCATGTGCCTATATACACACATCTACATACCTATTAGAAAGACACTCCACATCCCCTCCAGGGATGAAAGGGAGATGTAGCCAGCATTGTTCGGGGGCACCTATCTCCTCAGTGCAGGTCAGAGTTGAGATGAGGCTCCCCAGAGTCTATAAAGGCTAAATTTGTATCCCTGCCACTTAGCATAGTGCCTAGCACCGATAAAGGTTCTATAAATGCTTGTTGACCGACTGTTTCTAGCTGCTTTTCACCATATGATAAAGCTGACTCTGCCAACTCTTTCTTATAACTCCATGGAAATGAGAGCGGGTATACCATGTACCATGCATAGGTACATTTAATTCGTCCAGTGTGTCTTTCCTGGGCTTCCCAAGCAGCTCAGATGCCAAATATATTTATTTAAAACCACTTATCAACTACAAATCAGAGCCGAGTTTTAGGTGAACCACACAGCAGAGAAATTCAGCATCAGGAAGAGGAGGGTAATGTTAATAACAGCTTGATTTTTCCATAGGCAAACAATGCCCAAATGCTCCCTTCTTCCCGCCACCTGCCTTTGATTTTAGTAAGGGAAATTAATCACTGAGCTATGCAGGATGCAAATTAATGGATCCCAGAGAAAGAACTCTTATTGGCCACCTTTCATGATAAAGAAAAGAAATAGCTCATCCTCTGGGGTTCCCATGGTAGCTGAGCATTAGGCTGGATAATACCGATTAATTTTTCCCCTACTTTTAAGGAAATAAAGCTAGACTGCTATAAATAATACAGCTGCTCCAGAAAAAAAATCAAACACCTCTCTACCTCAATATATCCAACTTTATTATTATTCTTAATAAAAAGGGCATCTATTTTGTGTTTTAAAGGTATAGGTTCTAGACCTGTTATTTTATCTGTACAGGGAACTCCTGGATGAAGAAAGTCTTTTATCACTTCAGGTTGGCACCTTCTCTGCAACTTATATTAGCCTATCACAATGAGAAGTTAAGTGACCAGGGTCACATAGTCAGTATGTATAAGAGGCAGGAGTTGAATCTGGGGTTTTCTGGCTTCTAGACCAACTCTCTCCCCTCTTTGATTTACTGTCTCCCTCTTTTAAAAGATGTGATTTGGGGGCAGCTAGATGGCGCAGTGGTTAAAGCACCGGCCCTGGATTCAGGAGTACCTGAGTTCAAATCCGACCTTACACTTACTAACTGTGTGACCCTGGGCAAGTCACTTAACCCCCATTGCCCTGCAAAAATAAAACAAAACAAAAAAAAACAACAAAAAAAAAGATGTGATTTGAGGGGAAGCTAGGTGGCTGAGTGGATAAAGTACAGGCCCTCAAGTCAGGAGGATCTGAGTTCAATTGTGACCTCAGACCCTTCTTAGCTGTGTGACCCTGGGCAAGTCACTTAACCTTGATTGTCTCCAAAAAAGAAACCAAAAAAAAAAAAAAAGATGTGACTTGATCAACCTATGAATCGTTCTGTTTTTGTCTTGGTGACCCTAACACAGTATTTTTATTTTTTTGAGGCAATAGAGGTTAAGTGACTTGCCCAGGGTCACACAGATAATAAGTATGTGAGGTCAAATTTGAACTCAGGTTCTCTTGACTCCAAATCCAGAGCTCTATCAACTGCCCCCTTACAGTACATTAAAAAAAAAAAATCTTTGTTGAACTGAATTGAATATCTAATATCAGAACTATCTAATAGACTTTGTTTTTCTTAGAAGAAGTAGAATCTAGAATCGGAGGTTTTAGGGAAAGGTAAGAAGAGAATTCTGAGAACCTTTGAAGGTTTCGGTCTAGGAAGGCTTTGGGGGAAACAGTACTTAAGCCTGTTACTGGTTACAGTTTCGTATTTATCTGCCCATTTCCTGTGTAGGTTGTAAATTTCTTATGGGCGTGGCTAAGTCCAAACTTTCCTGGGATTTACAGCTGGGGGGAGCCAAGAGGTCATTTAGTCCAAAGCTTCTTCTACTGTGGGTCTCTTCACGTAACTGAATGTGGGGGTCATGAAAAATTTGGCAGTACATGTTTGATTTGTATATCTGTTTTATATACCTATTTACCTGGGGTCCCGCGAGAATTTCTCAGGCAAAAAGGGGTCACAAGTGGAAAAAGTTTAAGAAGCCCTGATTTAGTCCACTCCTCTCATTTAAAAATCAGAAAACTAGGGGCAGCTAGTTGGAACAGTGGATAGAGTACTAGCTCTGGAGTCAGAAGGACCTGAGTTCAAATCCAACCTCAGAAACTTACTAGCTGTGTGTCCCTGGGCAAGTCATTTAACCCCGATTGCTTCCCCCACACACACACAACCCCCCCAGAATAGGAAAGAGGCCTGAAATGGGAACTTGGACAAGGTCACACAGCTAGGACTTGGCAGACCAGGACTGAAAACCCACATCTCCAAAGCCACTCCTCTTCCTGCTGCTATTCAGAGATGCCTCTCTTGCATTTCATAGTACACAGAAAGAGCACTGAACTTGAGGGTCAAAGGACCTCAGTTTGAATTCCATTTCTGCTACTTTCTGTGCGAATATGGCCAGTTACTTTTCCACTGTGGGTCTTTGCTTTCTCATTCCTAAAATGAGAGTGTTGGACTGGAAGAGTGGTATCAAACTCACATAGAAAGGAATGTGGACCATATATTGACTTAGAAAACTACAAATTAACATTATCTATGTTGCACTGTTGGGCAGTGGATAGACTGCCAGCCCTAGAGTCAGGAAGACCTGAGTTGAAATTTGGTCTCAGATACTTAGCAGCTGTGTGACTCTGGGCAAGTCATTTAACCCTATTGGCCTCAGTCCCTCATCTATAAAATGAGCTGAAGAAAGAAATGGCAAACCACTGCAGTATTTCTGCCAAGAAAATCCCCAAATGGAATCATGAGGAGTTGGGACAACAACATGTTGCATTGTATTTTTATTTATTCTGTTAAGCATTTCCCATTTAAATCTTTTTTTTTTTTTTTTTTTTTTTGCGGGGCAATGGGGTTAAGTGACTTGCCCAGGGTCACACAGCTAGTAAGTGTCAAGTGTCTGAGGCCGGATTTGAACTCAGGTACTCCTGACTCCAGGGCCAGTGCTCTATCCACTGCGCCACCTAGCCGCCCCCCCATTTAAATCTTAATCTGGTTCCTGCACATTGGGCTTAGCAAAGTCTGACACTTTAGGAGTAAATGACTTTTAAACTCCCTTTCCATTCTACAAGTATGATCCCAAGGAAGAAGTAGAGGGCTGACTCGAACCTAGATCTTCTTTTGGCGGGAGGGGCAGAGCAATGAGGGTTAAGTGACTTGCCCAGGGTCACACAGCTAGTGTCAAGTGTCTGAGGCTGGATTTGAACTCAGGTCCTCCTGAATCCAGAGCTGGTGCTTTATCCACTGTGCCACCTAGCTGCCCCCAAACCCAGATCTTCTCACTCTAAAACCCAAGCTCTTTGCCTTTCATAACACCCAGTATCTGTCTCTAAGCAATAAATGTATTTTTTTTTTGCAGGCAATGGGGGTTAAGTGACTTGCCCAGGGTCACACAGCTAGTAAGTGTCAAGTGTCTGAGGCCGGATTTGGACCCAGGTACTCCTGACTCCAGGGCCGGTGCTTTAACCACTGCGCCATCTAGCTGCCCCCAGCAATAAATGTATTTTAAAGAATTTTTCTTGATCCCTTTTGTTTTCATATTACAGTACCAATATATCCCCCCACCTCCTCTGCTAACCAGAGAGCTAGCCCTTCAAATAAAAAAATAAAAGAACAAAAAGAAAAAGAAAACCAGCAAAAATAACCAATGGATCCAAAAAGTCTGACACTGAATGCAATGATCTACACCCTTAAGTCTCCCTCCTCTGCAAAGAGAGAGAGAGAGAGAGAGAGAGAGAGAGAGAGAGAGAGAGAGAGAGAGAGAGAGAGAGAGAGAGAGGGAGGGAGGGAGGGAGGGAGGGAGAGAGAGAGCATTCTCATCTCTCTCACCTTAGGAACCAAGTTTGGTCATTTTCATTTCATATTTAGTTTTGATTGTTTTACTGTTGTCATTCTCTTTATTTTACTTAGAGTCACAAAAATTGTTGACCAGAAAGTGGTGAATTTCATCCACCAAATTTGCATAAGCCTCATTATAAGGGTTGAGAGAAACCAAACCTACTCAAAATGAAATCTGACAACCGGTGGCTCAAGGGACCGCTGAGTTTATAAACCTACCTCCTGTGAAAACATTCCAAGTTTGAAGCAAAGGGAAAACTTAGCTGAGCCAACCTCAGTCAAAATGCCTCAGCTTCCTTGCTAGGCTTCTGTAACAATGTATATTTATGAGTTATCAATTTATTATTTATTTATTTTTTTTTTTTTGGTGAGGCAATTGGGGTTAAGTGACTTGCCCAGGGTCACACAACTAGTTAAGTGTTAAGTGTCTGATGTCGGATTTGTACTCAGGTATTCCTGACTCCAGGGCCGGTGCTCTATCCACTGCGCCACCTAGCTGCCCCCGAGTTATCAATTTATAAGCCATGAGTGACCCTGAAATCTCAAGAGTTTTCAGTTATTCTCAGCTTCCCTACTCACTCCACAAAGTGAACTGGGAAGGGACCGACATGTACAGAGATAAGTAAATACAAAAGGAATGGGAGACAAAGATTTCAAAGGGTTCCTAGGAAGGATAGGTAGGAATCCATGGATTAAAATGTTATGGGAGGGGGCAGCTAGGTGGCACAGTGGATAAAGCACCGGCCCTGGAGTCAGGAGGACCTGAGTTCAAATCCGACCTCAGACACTTAACACTAACTAGCTGTGTGACCCTGGGCAAGTCACTTAACCCCAATTGCCTAACTTAAAAAAAATGTTATGGGGGGGGCACAGCTAGGTGGTGAAGTGGATAGAGCACCGGCCCTGGATTCAGGAGGACCTGAGTTCAAGTCCAGCCTCAGACACTTGACACTTACTAGCTGTGTGACCCTGGGCAAGTCACTTAACCCTCATTGCCCCACAAAAAAAAAAAAAAAGTTACAGGGGAAGCCAGCCTAGCAGGGATGGTAGATACTCAAGAATGAAATCCTGAAGATGAGAACATTGTTTGATTGGTTGTTGTCCTTCATGCTTGAAGAGGACCAAAATGGCATCACTATGTTGGGGTCAAGGTACGGTGTGTCTGACTGTGGCTTATCCAGGCTTAGAGGGCTCTTCCACAGGTTGGTGACAAATAGTCCATATGGACATTTAGAGTGGAGATGTCTCTAGATTTGTGTATCTCACATTTCTTTTGAGCTACTGCAATTCTATAGAGCACAGCCACCTTCTCTGATGTGGGAACGCCATGCCAGACCACCCTGTGCCAGTGTCTCCCATGTCTCACAATCAATTCCAAAGTTCTTCAGAGTGACCTTGTACATGTCCTTCTATCACTTCTGACTTTGTGTGAGTTCTCCATAAAATAATCTTTTAGGCAAACATGTGTTTGGCATGCAAACAACATGGCCAGCCCACTGGAGTTGTGCTCCCTGTTGTAGAGTTTGAATGCTTGGCAGTTCAGTTAGAGAAAGGACCCCAGTGTCTGGTACCTTATCCTGCTAGGTGATCTTCAGAATCTTCCTAAGACAATTCAGATAGAAGCTATTCAGTTTCCTGGCTTGGCTCTGGTAAACTGTTCATGTTTCACAGGCATACAACAATGAGATCAGCACCATGGCTCTGTAGACCTTCAGTTTGATAGGCAGCCTAATTCCTCTTCTCTCATACACTTTTCTTGGGGTTTTTGTTTGATTTGGGGGGTTTTGGGGGGGGCGATGAAGGTTAAGTGACTTGCCCAGGGTCATACACTAGTAAGTGTCAAGTGTCTGAGGCAAAATTTGAACTCAGGTCCTCCTGAATCCAGGGCCGGTGCTTTATCCACTATACCACCTAGCTGTCCCCTCTCCCACACTTTTCTTTGGAAACTATTAATTTGTTAAAATGCATTTTTAGGGGGCAGCTAGGTGGATAAAGCACTGGCCCTGGATTCAGGAGAACCTGAGTTCAAATCTGGCCTCAGACACTTGACACTTACTAGCTGTGTGACCCTAGGCAAGTCACTTAACCCTCATTACCCCGCCCCCCCAATAAAATAAAATACATTTTAGTGATATCTTTCATATCTCCAGAACTTTGACAGACATCCCTTCCTTTTCCCCAATTCCCGACAGTCATACCACATAATAAATAATATTTGAACAACTATTTAAGCATCAACTATGTTCAAGGTATGATGTTAGCTAATCGGGGAGATGCAAATTGTAACTATGGCCAAAGGGCTATAAAACTATGCATACTTTTTAACCTAGCAATACCACTACAAGGTCAGTAACCAAAAAGAGATAAAAACCAAAAAGATAAAGGACCTATATGTACAAAAATATTTATTGCAGCTCTTTTCTGGTGGCAAAGAATTGGAAAGTGAGGGGATGCCCATCAATTGGGGAATGACTGAACAAATTGTGTATGTGATTATGATGAGATACTATTGTGCTATAAGAAATGATGAGCAGGATGCTCTCAGAAAAACCTGGACTCACAGGAGCTGATGCAATATTGCAAGATGATCAGCTGTGAATGACTTGGCTATTCTCAGCAATACAATGATCCAAGACAACTCTGAAGGACTTATGATAAAAAATGCTATCCATCCCCAGAGAAAGAACTGATGGTGTCTGAATACAGATTGAAGCATAATTTTTTTTACTTTATTTTTTTTTTAGTTTTTTTAGTCTGTTTTCTTTCACAACCTGACTAATATGGAAATATTTTGCATGATTACACATATATAATATATTGAATTGCTTGCCTTCTTAAAGGTGGGGTGGGGAGAGAGGAAGGAAGAGAATTTGGAACACAAAGTTTTTTAAATGGATGTTAAAAATTGTTTTTACATGTAATTGGGGAAAAATTCTAAATAAGCAAACAAAAAATAAATGGGCTCTGGAGAGCCAAATGTTAAACACCCCAGAAATGGACAGATGCTACAAATTAGTACTTGGTTGAGTGTTTCGTTGATGGTCTAGACTTAAGAAATTGATAGAGAAAATGTTAACAAAACAAATTCTGTTTAAAAGTGTGGGGGCAGCTAAGTGGCGCAGTGGATAGAGCACCGGCCCTGGAGTCAGGAGTACCTGAGTTCAAAGCCAGCCTCAGACACTTGACACTAGCTGTGTGACCCTGGGCAAGTCACTTAACCCCAATTGCCTCACTAAAAAAAAAAAAAATGTGGCATGGGTTTCTGGAGATCTGGTTGTTAAACATTTATCACACACACCATGCTCATAGTATGGAAGCCCCTGCTTCTTTCTCCTACCATCCTTTCACCCTCAACTCCCAGTAGTGTTTGGAAGCAGAGCCATTGCAGCAAGTTTTTGTTGGGAGGCAGGGTAAGATGGGGTAAAGAGGTAAATGGTAAGAGATGGATTATGAGTGTGCTTTGGTTTGTTATTCTTTGACACTGTTCTTAATAGATTTCTCCACTTCAGTAAACCCTGGCACTTAGTCCCAAGTCATTGTGTAACATATAAACTATAAAACCAAATGACTGAGTCACCTGCAGCCTACACCTGTGCCAAAGTCAACTGATGAGGAGAAACTGGTCCCTTCTTCACGCTGCTGATTGGGTCAGTTACATTTTGGGCAGACAGAAGGTGCTTAATAAATGCTTGTTAAATGAAATGGATGACAGAATTCAGCATGGCTGGCTCATTTAAATTGGAGTTAATCCCACAGAGAACTCAACACCAAGGGGAAGAGGAAGAAGGCATGTAAATTCCACTCTTCCTCCAGATGGGCTGTTTTTTCACACCCAGCAGGGAATTCAATATCTCCAGTGTGTATGGTCTAGAAAGAGGTGGTTTGCTTATTCAAGGGACCTTCAATTGGCTGGAATGTGAATTGTTTCCAAAACAACCAACAAGGGCGATTAAAAGGAGGGGGAAAAACCCATAGCAAAACATGAAATCCTGCTGATTTCGAACGGATACAGGGGCAAGGCACTTTAGCTATATCTAAATGACAAAAACCAGCATGGGTTACAGAGCCCAAGGCAGATTATGAGGCCTGTCCACTTGCCAGTGACATAGTCCAGCCAGAGCGTGGGAGGTAGGAGAAATAGACTTTGAAGACTTGCCTCTCATACCCAAATTCTTTTTGTCTCCTTGTTCACATAACCTGAGATTGCTTTAGCTTTTTTCTATAAACAAGATGAGATGAGTTCACTACCCTCTTTAGTATTTTTTAGGGGTGGGAGAGAATGGGGAAGGGAGGAGACTGGACTTATGATTTTACTGGTGAAGAGAAAGAAGAAGAGGTGAGGAAATGCCTTCTTCCAATGCAAATCTGGCCCTAGGGGGCAGCTAGATGGCACAGTGGATAGAGCACTGGCCCTGGATTCAGGAGGACCTGAGTTCAAAGCCAGCCTCAGACACTTAACACTTACTAGCTGTGCGACCCTGAGCAAGTCACTTAACCCCAATTGCCTCACAAAAAAAAAAAAAATCTGGCCCTAGTATCATAGATAATAATAATAGCTAGCATTTATATATTACCTGTGTGCTAAGCACTGTGCTGTGCTTCATAAATATTATCTTAGTTGATCCTTACAACCCTGGGCGTCAATGCTATTATCATTACAGTTAAGGAAAGTGAGGCAGACAGGTAAAGTGACTTGCCCAAGGTCACCACCTGCTTTCTCAAATGTAAAATGGAGATAGTAGTAGCACCTACCTCCCAGGGTTGTTGCGGGGATGGAATGAGATAATATTTGTAGGAGTGCTTAGCACAGTGCTTGGCACATGGCTTAGCTGTTATTATTAAATAATAAGGGTTTACTACATGTCAGACGCTATGCTAAGTGCTAGGGATATAAGTACAAGTAAGTACAAGAGTCTCTGTCTTCAAGGAGTTTACATTCTAATGGGGAAGACAAGACATAAAAGAGAAGCTGGATGTGGGAAGAGTATGGAGGTGTCCAGGAAATATCATGGTCTGATTCTAGGCAAGATAAGAGGAAAACTCACCTGTTAGAACCTGGGGTCCCAAGGTAGGTGGAGGAAGATGGTCAGGCAGCATGCTCCGGAAATGGAAGACATGGCAAGAATCACGTGGGTCCTGGGAAATGAACACTCCCTTGTGACCTTTTACTGTAACACTGGAATGGGGTCAATAGTCTCACCTAACCAATGAACACAAACATTCCCTCCACAACAAATGCTTCTTCCCCTTTAGGCTTCAACCATCCTCTCTCTTCCTACCTTTCGTCTACTGTCTTCTTCCTTCCTCATTAACACTGACCTCCTGTTTTTCCTCTTTGATGAACTGCTTCCTATTTTTCAAAAAATCCAAAGTAAAAATTAAAACAGGATAGGGGCAGCTAGGTGGTACAGTGGATAAAGCACTGGCCTTGGATTCAGGAGGACCTGAGTTCAAATCCAGCCTCAGACACTTGACACTTAACTAGCTGTGTGACCCTGGGCAAGTCACTTAAGCCCAATTGCCTCACCAAAAACCAAAAAACAAACAAAAATTAAAACAGGATAAAAAACTTTGCCCCAAACCAACCACTCCACTTCATATACCAAACGAAAAAGACACGCTTCACTTGGCTCCCAGAAAAATTCTATTTCTCAAGGTAAATAGAGAAAAGATTAGGAGATAAGGACTGGATTTCCTGGGGCAGGAAATATAGAAAGGATTACTACCACATTTGTTGCAAAATTCTTGAGAGTCTAGTCCAATGGACCTAGGTCCTTGAACTTGTTTTTAAAAGGTAAGATAGATAGATAGATAGATAGATAGATAGATAGATAGATAGATAGATAGATAGATAGATAGATAGATAGATAGATAGATAGATAAATGGATGGATGGATGGATGGATGGATGGATGGATGGATGGATGGATGGATGGATGGATGGATGGATGGATGGATGGATGGATGGATGGACAGATGAATAGATGGATGGATGGATGGATGGATGAATGGATAGACAGGTGGGTAGATAGGTAGATGATAGGTAGGTAGGCAGATAGATGTTAGACAGATAATTATATTTCAATAGAATTGGTTTCCTTTATGACCCAATGTATTTTTCAATCGTACAACAAACATTTATTAAGCACCTACCATGTGCCAGATACTGTACTAAGCACTGAAGTTACAAAGAAAGGCAAAAGACAGTCCTTGCCCTCAAGAAGCTTACAATCTAATGGGAAAAGAAAGAAGGAAACAAATATTTATTAAATACCTATTGGGTGCCAGGCACTGTGTACTAAGCACTAGGGATACAAACAAAGGCAAGACAGTCCTTGCTCTCAAGGAGGTTACAATCATAATGGACAGTCTATTTTGTTCTGTGCATTTAAAAATAGAATTCTGAGAAGTCAAAGTGGTCCAAAACACACAAAAAAGGTAAAGAACCCCTGATCTAGTCCATCTTTTTCTAGATTGTGCACCCTGTCCTAAACAATGTGAATGCTCAAAAGTCGGGGGAAAACACATAGTGTGCCAATAAGATATCTAGCCAATAATTAAATGGTCCATGACCATCTAGGGGATGGGATTGCTTGTGTGTTGCAACTTCTTCATTTGACTGTATGGAAAAACAATATGAGTTATGAGTAATTTATCCCTTTAAGGCTAAAAATACCAAGTCTATAAAAAGAATGCTGAACAAAATGAATTGATGCTAATCATTTTTTAGCTATAACACAATGTTCTCCTAAACTGTTTTGTGATTCATCTGAAGGAAAAGGGCTATTATCCCTGGGCTATATCCTTCAGGGCAGAGACTGACTTGGTTTTGTCTTAGTATTCCTAGCACCTAGTATTATGCCTGGCCCACGAGAGGTAGTTACTAAAAGCTTATTGTTTTTTTTTAAGCTTTTTGATTGATTCTATGTGCACACTAGAGAGGGAAAATGTGGACTGGATAATGTGGAAAGCCAGGTTCGAATCCTACCCTTAGATCTTTCTTAGTTATGTGATCATGGGCATTTCACTTAGCTTTTCTTTCTGTTTCTTCATTCATAAAATAAAACAAATAAAATGTGTCCTGACTGTGGACCTTTGCAGCTGTGGGGAAAGTTCATTGTAGAACTGAAAGAGCTGTAGAAATTTGAGTTTTTCATCATGATAATTAACATCAAGATGTGTTCTTTCAGGGGCAGCTAGGTGGTACAGTGGATAAAGCACTGGTCCTGGATTTAGGAGGACCTGAGTTCAAATCCAGCCTCAGACACTTGACACTTACCAGCTGTGTGACCTTGGGCAAGTCACTTAACCCTCATTGCCCCGCAAAAAGAAAAAAAAGATGTGTTCTTTCAAGTAATTTGAAATTCATCCCTTCTAAAGCTTTTTATAGCAAGCTATTTTCCTTAGGCCTGCAAAGAAAGCCTCTGTTCCCATTCCTTGCCTTTTGTGCCCATTCTAGAATCTGTACTTTGGGACTTGGCAAAGTCCATGATGGTTTCATCCATTTAGCGAATTTATTTAAAATGTATTTGCTCGGGGCAGCTAGGTGGCACAGTGGATAAAGCACCAGCCCTGGATTCAAGAGGACCTGAGTCCAAATCCAGTTTCAGATACTTGACACTTACTAGCTATGTGACCTTGGGCAAGTCACTTAACCTCTGTCTGCTTCAGTGTCCTTATATGTTAAATGGAAATAATAATAGCACCTTCTGTTAGGGTAGTTATGAAGATTGAATGAATTATTTGCAGAACTCTGCAAACCTTAAAATGCTATATATGAGGTACTATAAACAAAAGAAGATAAACATTTAAAAAAACCAACAACACCTAGTCTTTTAGAGTTCCCAGGTGTCTAGACTCCATTTAACCAACTTGTATTGAAAACCAAACATATGCTAGGCACTGTGCCAGGTGTTGGGGACACAGGGACAAAAATTACATCACCACTGGACCTCAAGCAGCTTACATGTTCATGGTGTGCTTTGTGTGTGTGACAAACAAATATACAGATAACTAAATAGGTCTTACAAAATAATTTCCTTTCCCCCCCCCCTTTTTTTTTTGTGGGGCAATGAGGGTTAAGTGACTTGCCCAGGGTCACATAGCTAGTAAGTGTCAAGTATCTGAGGCCAGATTTGAACTCAGGTCCTCCTGCATCCAGAGTTGGTGCTTTATCCACTGCACCACCTAGCTGCTCCCCACACAAAGTAATTTCAAGAAGGATGAAGTCCCTCAAAAGAGAAAAAGACCAATTTGTACAAAAATATTTATAGCAGCTCTTTCTGTGGTGGCTAAGAATTGGAAACCAAAAGAATGTCTATCAGTTGGTGAATGGCTAAACAAGCTATGGTATATGATGCTGATGGAATGTTATTGTGCTACAAGAAATAACAAGCGGGATGATTTCAGAAAGGCCTGGAAAGATTTGTATGAATGTATGTATAGCGAAGTGAGCAGAATCAGGAGAATGTTGTGCACAGAGTCAGCAACATTGTTTGATGAAGAACTGTGAATGACAACTACTCTCAGCAATACAATGATCTAAGACAATCCCAAAGGCCTAATGATGAAGCATATTATCCACCTCCAGAGAAAGAACTGTTATTGATTGGACAGACTGAAGCATATTATTTTTCACTTTCTTTTTTGTTTGTTTGTTTGGGGGTTTTTTGGTTGGGCAATGAGGGTTAAGTGACTTGCCCAGGGTCACACAGATAGTAAGTGTCAAGTGTCTGAGGCTGGATTTGAACTCAGGTCCTCCTGAATCTAGGGCCAGTGCTTTATCCACTACACCACCTAGCTGCCCCCTATTTTTCACTTTCTTTCATCTTTTTTCTTTTATTCAAGTTTTCCTGTACAAAATGACTAATATGGTAAAGTTTTAGATAATTACACATGTATAATCCATATCTGATTGCTTACTGCCTCAAGGAGGGGCAAGGGGACGGAGGGAAGGAGGGATAAAAATCTTAATTCAAAACTAGAAATAACAATGTTTATTATTTTTAAAAAAGGAAGGATGGAGAACTGACACCTGGGGGTTTCAAGAAAGCTAGGCTTATGGGGGCTGCTAGGTGGCGCAATGGATAAAGCACTGGCCCTGGATTCAGGAGTACCTGAGTTCAAATACAGCCTCAGACACTTGACATTTACTAGCTGTGTGACCCTGGGCAAGTCACTTAACCCCCATTGCCTCACTAAAAAAAAAAAAAGAATCCCAGGTGTATCTGCCAAAGATTCCATGACATAAAAAAAAAAAAAAAAAGAAAATGCCTTCTCAAAGCCTTAGAGATAAAAGATTCTGCCCGCAATCTTTTTCAAGTGCCTCACTTTCTGGCTGGCTTTATAGTAGGGACACAGGAAGAATTCTCATTTTGCAAGACTCGTTAATTTTACATAATAACAGCATGGCAGGCCTTAAGCAACGTTTGGTCTTGCAATCCATTTCTCATTGATCTCATGACTGATTGGAGAGCAATTTTGACGGGGTAATGGTCTTCTGACTCGCTGATGCATATATACGTTGGGCTTATTTTTATCTTTCTTACTAGTAAATGACAAAGGGTTGTATATGCAAAAAGAGATCATGTAATGTCAGGTTTAGGAGTGACCTCGGAGGCCACCTAGTCCAAACTGGACCGAGAGTCTCTGACATTCCTAACAAATGCTTATTCTACCTTTGCTTAAGAAGAAGGGATTCATTCATCCTTCCTTGCATCAGAGTCCAAACCTGACTCAGAGGCTTTTTCCCATTGCTTCTAGCTTGACATTCTAGAGCCAAGGAGATATGCCTTTAAACACTTGAAGGGGAAAAGGGGTAAGGGAATGAGCATTTATTAAGCACCTGTTGTTCAGTATCGTGTGATTCTTTGTGACCCCATTTGGGGTCTTCTTGGCAGAGATACTGGAGTAGTTTACCATTTCCTTCTCCAGCTCATTTTTTTTTTTGCATCTAAGTTATTTTTATTAATGAGACTTTTAAAAATGGGGGTGGGTTGCAGAGTAGGGGCCTGCTGCCCCATACTGATAATAAAGCTCCAGGTTCATTCCATCATGGATCTCATAGTCACCCAGGGAAACGTGATCCTTGAAGATTGTGTACCATTTCTTAAGGATGATCTTGTTCCAGCGGGTGCCTGTCTGAGCCACAATCAGTTTCTTCAGGTCTCTATGTTGCATTTCACACAGACCTTTTTGCCCAGCTGGTTGTTACATACTGTGAGGGAAAAATGAATCCTCTTCTCAATAATTCTCAGGAACTCAGCAGCGAGGTGACAAAGGCTTTATTTTCTTCTCATGAGAAAGAGGCACCCTAGTGTGCAGCTAGTGGGTGCCCAGAAAGGGGGTTCGCAGGCCCTGTTTTATACCCTAGTCCTTAACGCAATGGACCTTCCCCTTTTTCATCACTGGTCGGAACGCAGTATTCCCACCCCTCTTCCTTGTATGGGCATAACTCAGGAGTGGACCTTATACTTCCTTATATGGACAGAACTCTGGAGAGGACCTAATTGAGACCAGGGCTCCTTGAACCATGTGACCTTGCTAACCTGACGGGGAGGAGGGGATCTAAGACCTTTGTCCTACAAACAGGTCAGGGGAGTATGACTGACTTGTTATATCCACATTGAGAGGAGACAACTACCCATTTCTCACACATACAACCTCAATCATGGCTCTCTCTGCTTCCAGACGCAGCCCCTGCCTCTCCAGCTCATTTTACAGATGAGGAAACTGAGGTAAACAGGATTAAGTGACTTTCCCAGGGTCACACAGCTAGCAAATCTCTGAGGTCAGATTTGAACTCATGAAGATGAGTTTTCCTTATTCCAAGCCCAGTGCTCTCTCCACTGTCTCACCAGCTGACTTCATTAAGAACCTACTATGTGCTAAGTACTATGCTAAGTATTCTAGAGATATCTCCTTTGATGACAGAAGGGAATGAGTATTTAATAGGCACCTACTATGTGCCAAGCCCTTTATAAATTTTATCTTATTTTATGAGAGCTATCACATCTCCTCTCCAGGCTAAATAATTGTCATTTCTTCAACCAATCCTTGTTTGGTTGAAGATGGTAATCTCCATGATTTCAAGGCCCTTCGCCAGTCTGGTCACTCCCCTTTGCACCACTTCCAGCTTGCATAAATACTAGTGATACTGTCATTATTATAGAATTATAGACTCAAGAGTCAGAAGGGTCCTCAGGAGCCATTTAGTTCTGGGCAAGAGTCCCTTCTACAATGCTGTGGCATAGGACGGTGGGAAGAATGCTGGAATTGCAGTCAGAGGTCCTGGGTTCAAATCCTGATTCTGCCACTTATTAGCAGGATGGCTTTGGACAAGTCCCTTAAACTCTTTGTAGGTCTGATTCTTTATGTGTAAAATGGCAAAGTTGGGATCAATGACCTTTGAGATCCTTTCCCACTCTAAATCTATGGTTCCTGGCAAATGGTGGTACAGTTTCTGCTTGAACACCCCCTGGGAAGAAGAACGTGTTACTTCCCAATCACACTGACTAGTTCCTTTTTCAGTGAGCTTTGCTCATCACTAAATTGCTTCTGACATCAAGCCCAATCTTCCTCACTCTAACTCTTCCTCATTGCTCCTTGTTCTACCCTCTGGGGTCAAGCCCAAGTATAGCCCCTCTTCTACATGAATAACCTTCAAATATTTGAGGAGTGGGAGCAGCTAGGTGGTGCAGTGGATAGAGCACCAGCTCTAGATTCAGGAGGACTTGAGTTCAAATCCGGCCTCAGACACTTAACACTTACTAGCTGTGTGACCCTGGGCAAGTCACTTAACCCTCATTGCCCTGCAAAAAAAAAAACAACCCCAAAACAAAAACAAAAACAAACAAAATATTTGAGGAGTGTTAGCCTTGGTTAACCTGCCCAGTTGAGAGGACCATCACAGGATCACAGATTTAGAACTGGAAGGGACCTTACAGAACATTGAGGCCCATTTTACAGATGAGGGAACTGAGGCCCAAGAAGGTTAAGTGGCTTACCCAATGTCACCAGCAGGCACTAAGTGGTGACTATGTGCCGGGTACCATGTTAGGCACTGGGAGTCCAAAGACAAAAATTAAATAGTCCCTGCCCTCAAGGAGCATATGTTTCTTGGAGGGCAAGACATGTACATGTGTATTCTCTTCCACATCTTGTGTTGACCTGATGATATCAATGGAATCACAGGTCTGGTCCAAAAGAAAAAATTAGGGGGAAGAGTAAGAAAAGTAAAAAAGCCACAGTCCAGGCAAAGTACTCTGAGAAATTTGAGAGATCTTTTCAGCTCAGAGGTTCAGGGAAGATTGCACGCCCCACTGATTTTTGTGTCTCTGTAACAAATGGAGATGAAAAAAAAAACAAAAACAAATGGAGATGAGGGGCAGCCTGCCCCAAGGCAAAGAAATCGGAGAGGGCAAGAGGGAAATAGGAAACAGAGATGACACCAGCTCCTAGTACAGTGCTTAGCACACAGTAGGTATTTCATATTGGTGATTAATCTGACGGAATCTAGACGACATGAAGGGAAGTGATAGGAAACAAGAGACAGAGACTGAGGGGGAAGGGGAGGGAAGAAGTATTTATTAAATGTCTGCCATGTGCCAGGTACTGTGCTAAAACATCTCATTTGAGCCTTATGACAACCCTGGGATGTAGGTTCTCTTATTGTGCCCACTTCACGGATGAGAAAACTGAGGAAGACAAAGGTGAAGTCACTTGCCTCAAATGCTCCCACAGCTAGTAAATACGTGTGGTTAGATTTGAACCCAGGTCTTCCTGACTCCAGGACCAAATGCGTCCCCTGTATGCCTCTACCGTGAATAATTACAAAGAAAAAAAAAAGTCAGAAGATCACTCAGGAGACTAGCTGTAATTTGTGAGATCTGAATGAGGGAGTAGAAAAGAAGAGTCAATATTCATGGAAATGACAAGACTATGTGCTCAGTGGATAGAGTGCTAGGCCTGGAATCAGGAAGACTCCTCTTCCCGAGTTCAAATCCAGCCCCAGACACTTCCTAGCCGTGTGACCCTGGGCAAGTCACTTAACCTTGTTTGCCTCAGTTTCCTCATCTGTAAAATGAGCTGGAGAAGGAAATGGCAAACCGTTCCAGTACCTTGGCTAAGAAAGCCCCAGATGGGGTCATGAAGAGTCAGATACGACTGAAAAAAATGCCTGAACAACAACATGTGTGGAGTGACAGAAGAGTCCAAGCTGACCTCAAGGTTATGAGACTGACAGGATGGTGATTGTTATTAATAAAAAAAAGAGGGAAAGGATTTTGGGTTGAGGGGGACAGAGGAAAAATGAACTTGCTTTTGCATGTGCTGCTTTAGAGACGCCGGTGAGCTCCTGTGTGAAGAGATCCAGCAAGTAATCAGAACTAGAGAACTAGTATTCTCTAGGCATCGGGGATGGAGGCAAATTTGGCAGTGATCTACATTGAGATAATAACTGAGTGACAGGAAGGCTGTGACTACAAAGGAAGAGAGGGCCAAGGTCATCAGAGGGGAAGGGGCCAGCCAAAGAGACAAAAAGTGGAAGAATCAGAAGTAGGATGAGAACTAGGAGAGGGGGTGAATCACCAGAGAGAGGTGGGGAGAGGGCGTCAAGGAAGATGATCCAGTGTCAAATGCCAGAGGTCAAAGAGGATGAAGACCAAAAAAAAAAAAAAAATCCAACTGAATTTATCAATAAAAAGGTCATTAATGGGGCAGCTAGATGGCGCAGTGGATAGAGCACCGGCCCTGGTGTCAGGAGTACCTGAGTTCAAGTCCGGCCTCAGACACTTAACACTTACTAGCTGTGTGACCCTGGGCAAGTCACTTAACCCCAATTGCCTCACTAAAAAAACAAAACAAAAAAAAACCAAAAAAGGTCATTAATGACTTTGGATAGAGTGGTTTCAAAAGAGGGTTGAGGGAGGAAGCTTGAATATAAATAGCCATCGGTAGCCTCCAGATCAACTGGCTTCATGACATCAGCATGCTTAGTCACTTCCCAATATCAATCAGCTCCATTTACTGACCCAAAGGTCAGGTGGTCTGAGACCACAGGAAAAGGTCTCTAATGGATTTACTCAAGGAAGAATCACAGGTGAATAGAGGTCAACTAATTCATCCCCTTTTAAAGATAAAGGGAAGTGGGGCAGCAGATAAAGCACTGGCCCTGGATTCAGGAGGACCTGAGTTCAAATCCAACCTCAGACACTTGACATTTAATAGCTGTGTGACCCTGGGCAAGTCAATTAACCCTTATTGCCCCGTTAAAAAAAAAAAAGAGATGAAGGGGTGTGTCAAGAGGTGAAGTAACTTGATGGTCAGACAGATTCCAAGTGATAGAGCTGTGACTCCAGCTTGGGACCTTTTCCCCTTCTACTCTAAGTCAAATCTTCTAACAAGCAAGAAACTTTTTGCTTTATCTTCTCTCTCCAGCTCCGAATACAGTAGGCATTTAATAAATGCTTGTTGGTTGGTTGGCTGATCAGTTGGCAGATCAAATCTTCAAAGAGTGGATTTAACTATTTCTAAGTTGGGAGGGCCCATCGTGGACGCCAATTCCACTTTGCTAAAGTCTTGGGGTGAACCGGGGCGCCATCTAGTACAAAGCAGCAGTTAGCCATGACAGTAAAATTATCTAAAATCCTGAAAATTAAACATGGTACACTTACTTAATTTGACTGTAGCTAATCAAGTAAAACAGGTGCTATCATTTGCTAATTAAACAACAAAGCGTTTAAAACATTCATTTTTCTCTGGAACCAGCAGGAATATGCTAAAAAATAAGCATTAGGGTTAATTATATACTTTACCTTCATATTAAGCAAAAGCTGAAGATAAATTTGCGTTCCAAAAGATGTTAGGCCTTTGGCCCACAAATGCGTGTAGGCTTAGCTCTCAGGAGTAGATGCTGAGCAATGAAATCAACTTTCAAGTTCCTTTTCAGCTCTTGGAAATCACTTGGCCTAACCAGGAATTCATTTCCATTTGTTCAGTTTCAATGTCTCCACATAAGCCTTTCCTTAACTTTCATCTACACCCAAAAAGAAGGCCGAGTGACATCCTTAAGAAATTTCAGCCTCAGAACCTCTATTTTCTTTGTTGGTTTGGGGATGAGTTCTCATAACTAAAGTGCTTTCTAATTTTCCATTAACTCTAGGAAAACAAATGTTAATTTGTAATATAAAATTACAATCTACTCAGTTTTAAAAAGGTGATGTCATTGTTTCTATGTCTTAATCTAATAGACAAAATACTTCTAAGTAACAAGGCCTAGAAGGGACCTCAGAAATTATCCAATCCAACACTCTCACTTTACAGATGGGAAAACAGGCCCAGAAAGGTTATGTGACCTGCCCATGGTAAAGTAAGATAATGAATGTAGAGGACCCTTGTACTATACTAAGCTTCACTCTCCCCTACTGCTCCCCATAGTTAGACTAGACCTTTGAATGAACAAGACACTTTTGAGGGACTTTCAAAACATGATTTTTATTGATATCTTTTATTTTCACATCACCTTCATTTTTTTTTTTTTTTTAGTGAGGCAATTGGGGTTAAGTGACTTGCCCAGGGTCACACAGCTAGTAAGTGTTAAGTGTCTGAGGCCGGGTTTGAACTCAGGTACTCCTGACTCCAGGGCCGGTGCTCTATCCACTGCGCCATCTAGCTGCCCCCCACCTTCATTTTTTAATACATCACTTCCTTCACCAGTGAGCCATCCCTTGTAACAGAGAATAAAAGGAAGAAAAGAAATTCTGCCAAAATAACCAAGAGGCCAATGGAGTTTGACCGCCAGCTCTGCAAAGAAGAGTTGTCTTTTCTCATTTTTTCCCTCATAGGCCAAGCTTGGTCATTATAACTATGTAACTGAAAAAGTCCCTTAATATGCGAATCCAGAAAAGTAGGAGACTGAGAATTGATGAAAAAGCCAATGTGGATGGGGAATGGGCCTGGATTTTCTAGGTATGGGCAGCTTTGGGGAGGAGCCCCCTCTTCCAGTACATATTGCCACCTTGCCTGAAGCTTGTCATCTTGGAGAGTTGCCCGGAAGCCTAAAAGGCCAAATGAGTAGCCAGGGTCACTCCTGGAACTGGAAGGTGCGTCTCCTGGCTCCAAGGCTGATTCTAGATCAGCTAGCTAGGTCTTTTGTTGTGTCCGGGACCCCCTGCCCATCTGGTAAAGATTGTGGACCCTATAAACAAAAGTTGAAAACTATCTTTACATGTAACAGGAAATAGATGGCGGAGGAGAGGCTGTGACTCCCACAAGCTCCAGATAAACCCGTCCATTCACGCCCAAATAATGCGGTAAAAATCAAAACCCAGAACAGCCTAATGCACATAAGAACAGAGTGAGACTGTTTCTCCGCAAAAGAGGGCGATTCTGATCACCTACTGATCAGGCTGAACAGCTCAGCGCGCCGTCCGGACCCAGCCAGGGACAGTGCTTCCAACACGTCAGAGTCTTCAGCACCAGCAGCTTCTGAGGCTCCGATCACGGACTGGTGAGGGGGTTCGGAGGTAGGCCAGGGAGAAGTGGAGGCAGTATCTGCTGGAGCTGGGGCAAAGCGCCCTGGGTCTGAACCAGTGGGCTGAATCGAGTGGTGGTGGCCCAGTGGGGGAGGGGTAAAAGCACACCAAGCTTCCGACCATAGAGAATCAGAATTCAATCAGACTTCTGTTTCCGGGTCAAAGAGAAAGTGGCTGTGATTACTCACAAGCCAGGCAGGCTGAGAAGAAGCCCAATCACCCCCTGGGCCACGCTGTAGCACGAGAGGTGTGTCCGGGAAGCAGCGCTACACTTTAAGGAGTACATGTAACAGGAAAAAAATACTTTATTTTATTAAATACTTTTTTACTTTATTAAAAAAAAAAAGACTGTGGACCCTTCTCAGAATATTTTTAAATGAATCAAGAACATAGGCTTGGGGCGGTTAGGTGGCACAGTGGATAAAGCACCAGCCCTGGATTCAGGAGTACCTGAGTTCAAATCCGGCCTCAGACGCTTGACGCTTACTAGCTGTGTGACCCTGGGCAAGTCACTTAACCCCCATTGTCCCGCAAAAAAAAAAGAACATAGGCTAACAAAGGAAGCCAATTATACTGAAACACAGTTATCAAAATACCCATAACTATTTCATAGACACCAGGGCAAGCCGAGGCCATGCTGCCTCTCACAGAAAAGCAAGAAGCCACCACATTGTTTTGGACTCTTCTTTCTCCTCTGCCCCTGGTTTTCCTTTAGAGTGGCCCTCCCAACCCCAGCCTCCCTAAAATGGACAAAGCTCTTACCACCTTGTGCATAGATTGCTGCCAATGCGTCCAAATTGAAGATGGCCTGCCTCCCTGGCAGCATCCCGCTCACTCTCACTCATCACTCTGACTAAATACCGTCCTCATCACATTCCCGGCCTGCATATGTTTCACACAGCCTGGGAGCACATGAGGACTTCCTGGCAGCTCCATCCCACTGATGACTTATGCTGGGCTTCCTTTTGGGCCCCAGGTTTTGCATAAATATGGATTACAGTCTATGCAGGTCTCCCCCCTCCTCTACTTGCACAAGCATTCTCTGTAAGCCACCTCTGTTCTCTAGCCCAGCTACCAAGAAGGAAGGAAGGGCAGAACCTCCTATGGCTGAGACGACCCAGGCCAAAGATGACACTTGCTCTTTGTACTTCTGGGTTCCTTGGTTTCTGAGCCCTTGACTTATTTTCCTTCCTATTGGCTTCAGGTATCAACAATACTGCCAGTATCAGTTATTCTAAAAGCACTGGTTTTAAGAAATGGAGGATAAGAAGATATTATTATTAATAATAACAGCTAGCAGGACAGCTATGTGGCACAGTGGATAAAGCACCGGCCCTGGATTCAGGAGGACCTGAGTTCAAATCCAGCCTCAGACACTTGGCACTTACTAGCTGTGTGGCCCTGGGCAAGTCACTTAACCATCATTGACCTGCAAAAAAAAAAATAATAGCTAGCATTTGACTTTGAGGTCTCATTTGATCCTCACAACAATCTAATTATCCCCATTTTACAAATAAGGAAACCAAGGCTGAGGAAGGTTGAGTGTCTCACTTAGGGTTCGTACAGTTCATAAGAGTCTGGTTCAGGATTTGAACTCAGGTCTGTCTGACTCTGAGTCAGGCTTGCCATTTCTAACCCCTACTTCACTTTGGGAAACTAAGTAAAGTTCATAATAAGTAGCTTCAATTTAATTCAATTCTCCCTCCCTCTCTTTTTAGGGGGAGCAAGAGTTTCACAATCAGAAGCTACCAATCACAAAGAGGTTCACTTAAACTATAGATCAAACCCCAAGGCCAATGAAATTCTCTGGACAACAAGTGATATCTCCCCTCACTTGTCTGGTGCAGTATTAAGGAAGTTGTGCTGGATGATCGTTCATTTGCTTCGCCTATACCTTTTTTAAACCTGTGATTCCAGAAAGGAATCTCCCTCTATCAACGCCGAGATCCTGCTTGGCTACTTCTAGCCTTTGATATCTCTGGGAGGACTTGAGGTCTCAAGGAAGAGAAGTGCTGACATAATCAACATAAGTGCAAGGGACACATCAGGGGGCTGTGGCTTCCTGAGCCTCAGGTCACTCAGAGGCCAGGATCTGTCAGAGGTGAGACTGGTACATACTTGTGTTTGGGACTCTGAGGCCGGTTTCTTATCAACCACAGCCTGCTGCCTACTTCTCTTTACAGAATTCTGGGAGAAGGGGAAAAAACATCAGTAAAGAATGCTGGAGCAGGTCGTGATTTTGTCTTTAATGTAAAACTGAGTCAGTGATGATCTCTCAGTGGTTAGAACAAAGGTCAGAACAAAAATAAATTACGGTCTATCTAACAGTTCAGTCATGTGAATAATTACAAATGTCTTAGGCTACAAAGAGAGGAAAATAAATAGGGAACCTAAGTTTTATGCTCTTGGTAAAGCGTTGTCTTTCCAATCACCTTCAACAAAAGTAACATATTGAAGATAATAAAGCATTTTATGGATAATGAGCATTAACACAGAATATACATTCAGAGAATTGCCCCTTCCTCCCCTTTTCCTTTAGATAAAAGGGAAGACAAGTGTTGATCCAATCGCCAAATGCTAGAAGCATGTGGGACATGTCAGAGAGGTCTGTGGCCTCATGAGCCTCGGGCTACTCGGAGGCCAAAAGCGTACAGATGGACCATGATGTTCCAAGTCACTTCAATAGCGGCTCCCTTCTCCATTGCACAGTAAATGCTGAGACACAGGAACTATTGTCAATGAATGTCCAGTTCCGACCTCCTCTTGTCCTTCTTGTATAAGGATTGTGAGGATTACTTCGATTCACTTAGAAACATCTGAAAGGAGAGAAAAGAGAGTGAGTAAATAATAGAATCTGATTTCTTAATGATTTTTTTCCACAAGAAAAAAAGATTTTGCAACTTCAAGCGCTGTTTAAGAACTGAAATTGGATTACTGAAATGCACACACAAAGCAGCTCATCTGACCCCTCAAGGTTAGGCAAGACAAAGGAAAGGTTGAAACAGAATCTCCAGACATCACATGCAATTTGTTTCTACTTCCTGATTTTATTTTCTAAGTTTCTCTATTGAATCTACTTTCCCTTTCTTGAGGAAAAGCAGTCTTGCACCATCAATGCAAAGGTATCTTTGGTCTGATCTGAAACAAAGAATAAAAAAGGGACCAAAGAAGTTTCAATATTTATGCTGCATTCTAAAAAAAAAAATTCAGCTCATCCTTGAGTTATACAATTGGATGTAAAGTCATTAGCACACTGGGAACTGAAGATTTGGTTCCTGAGTCAGTTCCTGGGTTCATATCCTGCCTCTGACATTTGATACCTGTGTGACTCTGGGGAAGTCCCTTATGTTCCCTGAGCCAGTTTCCTCCCCTGTAAAATGAAGGGGGGTGGGCCTGGACGGTCTCTGGGGTCCTTTCCAGCTTTCAAACCAGGATCCTATGTCCCACCCTCCCCCAACACAAATTGAAACCCACCTATAACAGCCCAGAGAGGTTGTGTGTGACCCACGATCACACAGCTGCTAAGTGTCAAAGTGGCCATCACACCCCAGGGCCTCCACGTCACCAAATGTCAGTTTCTCAGTGGCATTATCATTTTCGTTATTTACTTATCAATACAACACCTGTTCTAATGAAAATGTAACTCCATTAGGAATCACAGAGCTGAAAGAGACTTGGGGACCAGCTGAGCCCACAATCAGAGAGTGGTGAAGCTGGGCAAGGAGTCAAGGCTGAATCTCCTGACCCTAGACTCACCAGGACACTTTCCCCACAGATGACGCTGCTCAAATCTGTATTTCAAAGATTCACTGAAAACATAAGCAAGTTCTGAAGTGTATACAGCCAAAAAGATTGCGCGCGCACACACATGCACACACGCTTGCACAATCTTAATAAGGAAAAATGATCCATTTTAGTGTACCAGGAATGTATATTTCAGAAGAAAGGTCATTTCCTATGGTTATGGATGCTCTCCTTACCTTCACAATGTCACAAGGAGCTGTATCTAATGGCACAGGATTCCCACACTGTTTTAAGTATTCCGTTATTAGGACCGCAGCTTCATCCAAACTATGCAATAGAAAAAATTATCTCATTAATACTTTGGAGTCTAGGTGGTTGCAATGCAAATAATGTGGATCTACCACCAACCATAGTCACACTGGAAAAGAGCTGTAAGAAAGGGTTCGACAGGTCATGGACTAAAAACGCAAGCTGGGACTTGGCAGCCTAACAAAATCTTGGCAAATCCTCCTCTGGTAAGGGAGAGTGCTCCTGTTGCATGACCCTTTGGGTCGCTGGTGTACAGTTATCTATTCACATATCAGCCTTTTTCTTTTTTTCCATAAGATTTCTAGTTCCAAATTTTTCTCTCACCTTGCCTTCCCTCCCCCCTCCCCAAGACATAAAGCAATCTAATATAGGCTATATATGTACAATCACATTAAACACATTTCTGCATTAGTCATGTTGTGAAAGAAGAATCAGAACAAAAGGGAAAAACCTCGAAAAAAGAGAAAAAAAAAAAACAAAAAAGTAGAAACAGTATGGTTCAATCAAACATCAGCCTTTTTCCTGGAATAAGTGTAAAACCTAAGGAATTTCAACCCCATCCAGTTGTCTCTGTCTCATTTCTCGCTTCAGACACAGGAGGAGACAACCCAGGATGCACTTTTCTGGGCTAACGTACCTATCATCGTGGATGAGATAGTTCACCAACTCCTTGACCTTCTGGACACGTATGACTCGTGATTTCAACAGTGGAAAGTATTTTGTGTTTGTCAGCATCCCAAACTGCTTCTTGTTTATGACGTGATTCAGAATAAAACTGCTCACCTGTAAAATAACAAGTCTTCCTCCATTTGAATTGTGGCCCAGACCCCAGACTATCACCCTGAGCTATAGCATTCTTTTTTTTTGTTTTTGTTTTTTTTGCGGGGCAATGAGAGTTAAGTGACTTGCCCAGGGTCACACAGCTAGTAAGTGTCAAGTGTCTGAGGCCAGATTTGAACTCAGGTACTCCTGAATCCAGGGCCGGTGCTCTATCCACTGAGCTATCTAGCCACCCCCGAGCTATAGCATTCTTGATAATTCCACAGCAAACTCTTTTTCTGGGGAACTAAATCCTTTGTAGTACATGAAGAGATAGCAAAGACTCAGTGGTGCCCATAGTTGTTTTGTATTTCATAGAGATACATCTGTTTATAGACACACACATTCTGACTATATGACCATGCTAAGGAAAGCTCTAGGGAGCAGTGCTTTTGTCAGTATGGAGAATGCTTCCTCCACTTCTCTAATCAGCCCTAGGCATCAGTCCGAGGCCCAGGGAGGTTAATGGAAGAAGCCCTCCAGCTAGGAAGGGTCACAGGTGGGAGTTCAATCAGATCTTCCTGATGAACTTGGGCTCAGCATCTTCTCCCTCTCTGCTAGGCCATCTTGGCAGCGTGGAAGTCAGAAGGCCCCAGTCCTCATTTCGGGCCAGTTGTCACCCACTGAGATAAAATCTGCTGTGTCAAAAGTGAACTAAAGTGGTTACTCACTTGACAGGCAAATCCCGCCAGCCGGCCGGTGTTCATATGTTCATCTACTTGTTGTAAAACAGTCTCGGGATTACACCAGCTCAAGAAATTCTGTGGGGAAAAACAGAATATGAAAAGTCAACATGGAGATTCAAAAGGGAGGAAAAGAAGGCACCATCCTCGCTCAGTTGCCTTACGCTTGGGATATTGCCACTTGAAAACCGCCAAGCCTTAAGGAAAATCAACTTGAGAAGAGATGACAGTTCCATCAGTAGGACTGGTCATCATCGATGAATTATAGTTAAATTCATTTCAGTTCAACCCGACAGGTTGTTTATTGATGGGCAAGGTGGGGGGGCGGGGGAGATAGAGATAAGAGGAAACACAGTCCCTGCCATCTTCCCGGAAGAAAGAGGAAGATGGGACATTTACACACACAAACACACACAAGATACTTTGAAGAGGAAGCCTACGCTGACCCCTGGGGGAGGTGGCCTCTGGCTGAAATCTTGAGGGACAGAGGGATACTAAGAGGTGGAGGGAAGGCAGATACTCCAGGCTGGGGGCAGGGGGTGGGGGCAGCCTGTGCAGAGGTACAGAACTCACTACCGCATGTGAAGGGGAGGACTGACAGTCCTGCTCTGTGATAGACCTAGATAGGTACACCAGAGCCAGGTGGTGAGGAGCTGTATAGGTCAAGCTGAGGAACTGAATTTTATCCTCAAAGCCAAAGGGAGCCAAGGAAGGATCCTGAGCAGGGGAGTGACTGGTCACGCATGTGGTAACCAAGGGAGAACATGAGCTGTTTCTGGAGCTGCTACTGTGCCCTCCAGGCAGTCCACGTCCACAAGGAGCCCATGGGCTCCTTTCTTCATCCCCGGGCAGACTCGAGCACGTGCACTGTCATCCCCCAGACCTCCCACCTTCCACTTCTCTCCTAGAACTGTAATCAACACAGCCACTTCTGGAGGTACCTGTGATGCAGGGGCTTGTTCTAGTCACTGTCTTTGTGAGTTCCCAGGCCTGGCCGCCCGTCTCGTGTTTGTTATCTCAGGGACTGTTTTGCTTTTGTTTCTGTATGCCAAGAATGCCACAGAGTGCCCGGCACATAGCAATGACCTTTTTGTCCATTTGTATGTGCCGGATGGAGGGGAGTGGGAGGGACTTGAAGTAGGGAGACTAATGAGGAGGTTGCTGTGACCCTCTGAGAGGTCCCAGGGGCCTGGCCTAAGGAGATAAAAGCAGCATGTGAGGGATGTCATGAGGGCCTCGAGGAGGTGAGAGGGTGACTCAGAAGGCCTGTGAGGGGCCTTGGAAGGACAATGGTTTCCTTAGCCAACACTGGGGTGCGTGAAGGAGGGGAGATCCCACATCCCATTAACTTTGCAACACTCAGCTGCCTTCTCATCTCACGCTCCCTCACTAAAACCACAGGGTGGTTTCCACGTCAATGACTCCTGGCCACGTGTTTTCCTTCTAGCTCTTGCACAGGTGATATTGTGAAGCCAAGGGCTGGCCTTGGTCTTGGGCACCTTCAGTGTCCTTAGCTTGAGAATATGCCCCAGGCTGGTGAGCAGGCAGAGCTGGGGAACTGTGTGTGGAACTGCATATGGTGTCAGATGATTCTTCCTGGTCTTTCTTCTTTTTCTTCATCTTTATCTTCTTCAGCATCTTCGTCCTCATCCTCATCGCCACAGCTAACATTTAGAGTTTACCATGTGCCAGGCACAGTGCTAAGTGCTTTACAATTGGTATCTCATTTGATCCTCACGACCACTCAGGGAAGGAGGTGCTATTATTATTCCCACTTTTTTACTGAGAAGAAAACTGAGGCAGATAGCAGTTAAGTGATTTGCCCAAGGTCACAGATCTGAGTAAGGATCCAAATAAGGATCTGAAGCTAGATTCAAACGCAGGTCTTCCTGACTCTAGGCCCGGTGCTCTATGCACTACACCACCTCACTGCCTGAATACAATGAATACGTTGCTTGGTTTTGTTTTTTGGTTTTTTTATTGTTATAAAAAACGTTTCCTAGGTAGGAAATGGAAAAAGATATGGTCAGAAATGAAAATGATGTAAAACCAAAGATAGCAACATCCCTCCTAAAAAAAAGGCATAGCCCTTAGCCCCAAAGGGATTTATAATCTAGGCATTTAAATAAAGGCATTTGGGGAGGGGGGCAGGGCAATGAGGGTTAAGTGACTTGCCCAGGGTCACACAGCTAGTAAGTGTCAAGTGTCTGAGGCCGGATTTGAACTCAGGTCCTCCTGAATCCAGGGCCAGTGCTTTGTCCACTGCACCATCTAGCTGCCCCTAAATAAAGGCATTTTTTAAAAGGATTTATAATCTAGTAAGAGAGAGAAGACAGAGACAAATAACTACAATAAAGCATGGGAATTTTTTGGGTGCCAAATTGGTTGTGTTGAAACTGTATCTTGGGGCAGATAGGTGGCGCAGTGGATAGAGCACCGGCCCTGGAGTCAGGAAGACCCGAGTTCAAATCCGGCCTCAGACACTTAACACTTACTAGCTGTGTGACCCTGGGCAAGTCACTTAACCCCCATTGCCTCACCAAAAAAAAAAAAAAAAGAAAGAAACTGTATCTTGTTCTGGTCCCAAGTTAGTATAGTAAGTAACTTTATAAGTAGCTGGTATAAAGTAAAAATAGTAGGTAGTAAGATTGCAAAAGGGGAACATAGAAGTCACTTACAACTATTCCACAAATTAAGGGCACATAATAGTTGCTTGAAAACTGTCTCATAAATTTACAGGAGCATAAGAGCCATTGACAAGTCCTCATAAATTAACTGAGGTCACGCACTAAGACTATCTGCTAAATTAGGGGAAGCCAGCCAGGGCCTAACCTAACAGCCCCTCTGCTCTCCATCTGTAAGCTGCTGATAAGCCCCAGACACGTGCAGCAAAACCAGGAACATATTATACAAATAAACTAACCCTAAGGTAGGGCTTTGAGACACTGCTATGTCAATGAATTAAGCCTAAGAAGGTATAGATAAGAGTTAGTCCGTTCCCCACCACCAAATATAAAAATGGAACCCCAAACTCCTGTCCCTTGAGCATGCCTCTACCTGCTAGGGGTCTGTGCTGCCCAAATGCTCCCAACTCTGATCCAGTTATGTAAGTGACTCCATGCCCTCATCCCTCCTCATTCTCTTCCCCAACACTGTGTGCCTCCCTCCACCAGCCCATCTGCTAGTCCCCATGCCATAGCTTCTGTACTCTCACTAAAGTGTGACTGAATCACTATTCCCTATTGCTGCCATGGTGGCCTTTCCCAGTAAGTCCAAATAAGTGCTAAGCTTGCCCCAGCCCCCTCTTTAGCTCATAAATAGGAAGCAGCAGGACTGAGATTAAATTCTGTCCCATAGCCTCCCCTACCTTGAACAAAAATGGCGCTATGAATCCATTGGTTAAACGAAACAGTGAGCAGATTAACCTCATGCCCCCTTCCAGGAGGGATTTTCCCTTCATTAGATCACAATAAATTAATGAATAATTCAATAAATCATTAATAATTCACGGGGTTATAGCAAACTTATGTTGAGGAAGCCCCTTCCCCCAGTGCAGATTGGAGGCTGTTGTACAACTTATGAGAGAATCCCTTGAGGCTCTGAGGGGTTGACTTGCCCAAGGTCACACCAGCAGTATGTATTTGGGGTAGGACTTGAATTCCCTACTTAGAGGTCAAGTCTTCAGCTCCCCATCACCTCCTATGCTTGCCTTACAACGGCCTTCGTGACCTGGCCAAGCCTTCTAGGACCTAGCAACACTGGCCTCCTTGCCGTGCACCACTTACCAACTGGAAGGGTCACCCTCCTCACCTCTCCCTTCTGGCTTCCTCCCAGTCCCGCCTTCTGTAAGAGGCCAACTTTGCAGGTACCCTCAATGCTAGTGCCCTTCCTGGGAGATCACCTTCAATTGGCCCTCTCTAGAGCTTGAATACAAACAAACAGTTGTTTGCACGTCATTCCTCCCATTAGAATATGAATTCAGTCAGGGCCAGGGGATGTTTTTGTGATTCTTTTGGTCTTTGAGTGTCTAGCACAGCGCCTGGTGCATAGCAGGCGCTTATGAAATGTTCACTGGTTTGAATATAAACATTATAAAAGATGAACAGAGTGCTATGGAACATTGGAGAATAAAAAGAACGCTTCACCTAGAGAAATCAGAGAAGGCTTCATGGAGGCGGTGGTGTCTGAGCTGAGGCTTGCAGGGAAGAGGACAAGCAGCTTCTGGGTGAACAAAGGCACAGGCACAGGCAAGTTTGGGACAGGTTCTGGGAGTGGCAAAGAGCCCAATTTCCCAGGAGCACAGAGTGTGTGAAGAAAGTAAAAGAGGAGCAGAAAGACAGGTTTGATGCAGATGTTAAGGAGGAATCCGCCTTCATCTGAGCTCTCCTCAATCATTGTTAATATTTGTGCTGAGCTATTAATTAAATCCTGTTGGGCTTTAATTTTCTCCTGATTATACAGTCACTCCAACCCGACTGTAAGTAATAAAGTCAGTCCCGCTTACAAAAATGTGCATGTTTCTTTGAATCTTATTTCAAATGACATTTCTTTTCCTTTCAAAGACTCAAAGCTCTTCATTTAATTGGTTTAAAAAAAATTTTTTTTAATATAAAAAGAAAATATAATTAGTCTGAATGGATTTTTCTGGCCCTTCAGACACTGGTCCCCATAGGAAAAGATGGACAGGAGCCTATGGGGAAGACAAAACAGTGCTCCATCTGCTGGCTGTGCTTTGAATTGCAGGCAGCCATGGTCCCTTCCACTGGGGATTTTTTACCAAACCTTTGTGTGTCTTTGACCCCTTGGGGCAGTGTCTAGTGACACTTTCAGACCCCTGCTCAGAATCATGTTTTTAAATGCATCCCAAAAATGTAGATTACGAAGGAAGTGAATTATATCGAAATAGTTATCAAGATATTACAAAAAGAAGTTGACAGCAGGTTAAGAATCTCTGCTATGAAGGAACAATCCAGATGAGGATTAAAGGTTCACAGCATTTAGAGTTGGAAGGGACCTTCGAGATGGTCATTTGGGGCAGCTAGGTGGCACAGTGGATAGAGCACCAGCCCTGGATTCAGGAGGACCTGAGTTCAAATCTGGCCTCAGACACTTAACACTTACTAGCTGTGTGACCCTGGGCAAGTCACTTAACCCCAATCGCCTCACCAAACAAACAAACAAACAAACAAACAACAAAAAATACAAAACCAAAAACAAGATGGTCTGGTTCAGCTCCATTTACAGAAGAGTAAACTGAGGCTGAGAGAGGGTGAAGGACTTGCCCAAAGTCACACAGATTGTAAGAGGAGAAGCTGGGATATGAGTTCAGGAGCTATGAGTAAAAGTCAGTATTCTTTTAATAATAATAATAATAAAAAATATTGATAAAGTGCTTACTATGTGCCAGACACTGTGCCAAGCACTTTACAATTATGATCTCATTTGTTCCTCAGGACAACCCTGACAAGTAGGGTTGCCCATTATCATGTCCATTTTTACTGGTGAGGAAACAGGCAGAAGGTAAATGACTTGCCCATCATCACAACTATTAAGCGTCCGAGGCACGATTTGAACTCAGGTCTTCCTTGACTCCAGGCCCAGCACTCTGTGTTATCCTATACTGGGGAGCTCTTTCAGTACCACTATCTTGAAAAATCAAGATTCAAGTGGGTTTTCCCCCACAAGTAGAAAGTTAATGTGGTCAAAGAGGAGTCACTTTAGACTGCTTAGTTCTGACCACATCAGTTTTCAGAAAAAAGAAATAAGACCTGATGGCTGAGGTCTCATAGGCTTGCGCAAAAAGCAAGTAGAGCCCTGGGTCGGGGAGATGCCTTTCAAGCCTGTGGGGTTGGACAGCTCCTGGGCTGGGGGGGGCCCTCCTCAGTACCTGGAGCTGCTGGTCTCTCTTCTCTGAGTGGGGCATCAGCAGGAGGCAGGCCAAGGCAAAGGCTGGGAGCTCCAGCTGGCTGTACTGCTTGGCAACTCCGACCATATCAAGGTCCATGGAAACCGGACACCTTCAAGAGAAGAGGCAGTTACTTCCTAAAGAAGAGTCTGCGGCAGAAGAAAACACTGACCTACCTCGAGTAGCTCTCCACAATTGCTTTTTACCTCCTCAACTTTTCATGATTAAAAAAGCAACAACAATTAAAAACCTATTGGCTTCGATGTTAGCTAATAAGTAAACCAAAAGCATCCACGGCATTGCTCAGGGACTGCCATGAAAGGGAAGGCTCAACACACAAATAAAGGTGTCGTGGATCATTACGCATTGATGAAGCACTCACTATGTGCCAGGCACGGAGCTGAGCACTGAGGAGAAAAAGAAAGGCCTGACACTGTTTCTGGGCCCTCCGGGAGGGCCCTCTAATGGGGCAGACAACTTTTAAGTGACGAGAATTCCAAAGATGGATACAGCAAGGATGGAATGCAATCAGAGAGGTAAAAGGAAAGGAAGTTCATAACAAGTTGCTTCTCTCCTTTAGCTCTTTCCTATCTCTCTTCTCTCTTTCTAGGGCTCGTCTGTTCAAAGTTGTTTGCAAGTTGTCTCCCCTGTTAGACTGTCAGCATCTCAAGGGCAGGCATTGCTGTTTGCCTTTCTCAAGATCCCCAGCATTTGGCACAGTGCCTGACACACAGTAGGTGTTTAATAAATGTTTATTAACTGGCAGAGGCAAGTCACTGAACCCCAGATGCCTTAAAACATGTGGTGCTATTTCCAGTCATCCTGATCTATATCTTGCCACTAGACCCAGATGGCTCTGGAGGAGAATTAAACCCAACTCAGTGCACGTGAATTAAACCCAATTCAGTGCAAGTCATAACATCACCTCTTGATGTCATGGTCCTCATTGAGAATGAAGGACAAACCATATCGACAATAATTAACTGACAATTTCAAACAGGCTTGAAAGACTAAATCCTTAGTAAGATAATGCATCTGTCTCTAAAGACCTAGAAGTCTAAAGTCTAAAAGTATTGCTTCTCTTATGCTAGATACATACTTGGGGCTCCACAAATCCTTGTGGAAAAATAATCATTTTATTTTCGGAAAATCAGTTAGGTGGTGCCATGGTGCACAGAGCGCTGGGCCTAGAGTCAAAAATGTGGCCTCAGACACTTACAAGCTGGGTGACCCCGGGCAAGTCACTTCACCCTGTTTGCCTCAGTTTCCTCATCTGTAAAATGAGCTGGAGAAGGAAATGGCAAAACCACTCCAGCACCTTTGTCAGAAAACCCCCAAAGAGGGTCACAGAGAGTCAGACACAACTGAAATGACTAAAGAACTCAAAACATTTATCCACCAATGTGCTACTGGCCTTGCAGAAAGGATAAGATCAATGATACCAGAGCTAGAAGGGGTCTCAGAGCTCATCTAGGTCAACTGCCTCCATTTTATCGATGAGGAAACTAAGCATCAGAGGTTGTGACTTGCCCAAAGGTGCACGGACACTCGCTGGCAGAGATGGGATTAGAACCCTGGGCTTCTGATCCCAAATTCAGCAGGCCTCTGGCTGTTTGGCGCGCAGTACTCCCCAGAGAAGCACAGAAGCTCTAAGGACATGAGAAAGGCTGACATGGCGGGTTTAGCCTTCAAACCAAAATGCAGGACCACTTGGAGATTTTCTTAAGATCGAAAGGTTTTCTAACATAGCTGTTTTATCCTTTCTCCTGAAAATATAGAAATGACACTTTACTTACTCTAGGAGAACCACTAGACTCTCTCGACAGGCCAATAACTGAGCAGGACCCAGGGGACAAGAGGCTGAGAATAAAATGTGAAAGACCCAAATAAAAAACGCTGACATCACAATAACCGTGTTCTTCTTATTCAGTTCTAACCCCTGGCCTCGGGAAAGCCAAAGGAGGAAGAAAGGTACCTGACATTAGTGGGATCTGGGAGACTCGCTGCCACGCTCTGCCGAAGTAAGGGATCTGTAGGAGGCAAAGGTATCTTACAGATCCAGGGGCTACAGCAGATCCTCGGTCACCTCTGGATCACCACCCTCGTGCAGAAGCTTGCATGGAACCCCCTGCCATAACAAAGTCCTTCCCATTCTAGAAAATGACTTCTCCTCTGGGTGGAGCATGCCTGGTGACTCTACCCACCAAAGACTGTCCAGGCCACTCCATCAGTCCGAGACCACAAGCATGGAACTGACCCCTCCATCCACAAGCCTCCTTCTAGGGCGGAACACATTGTGGCATACTAGACAACCACATATACCTCAGGAGCGTGGAGATCACACTAAAATATCGAGCGTAGGCCAGGAAAATACCAGTGCACATACCTGCCATAAGGAGTGTATGTTGGAAATTGCTGTTAAAACATTCCTCAGATAGTTAATCTGGAAAAAAAAAATAAATTTCAATGAGTAATTTATCATTCTGAAAGAGTAGTCTGGTATTCCACAGTTTCAAGTGAGATATTTGAAGATAAGACATATATTCTATCAAGAATACAGTGGTAAATTTATATATATAAAATACCCAGAAATTTGTGCCAACACTTTGCATATTAATTTAATAAGAAGAGCTAGCATTGCTATAGCTCTTTAACTTTTGCAAAGCACTCCACATATGTTATCCCATTTAATCCACACAATCAACCTGGCAGGTGGGTACTATTATTGCCCCACATGATAAATGAGGAAACTGAGGCTAAGTGAAGGTTAAGTAACACGTAGGATCACACAGCTAGGTATGAGGCAGGATCTGAACTCAGTTCTTCCTGACCAAGTCCAGCGCTCACACTACCCTTCCTAGCTTCCTCTAAATGTCTAAGTTTCCTGTTCCTACTCCAAAGCCTCGTGGGGGCCCAAAGGGGGTCCTGGGCTCTCAGAGACTGTGCCGGTAGAACACAAACTAGAGCTTGCAAAAGCTTGAAAGGCTTCAAGTAAAGACCCAGAATGTCTTTGTCATCTGATGTCCAGCCAAGGGAAGGGCAGAGGCTCATCCGCAGAGGTTTGGCCACTAGGTTGGTTGCTGTTTTCAACAATCCATGAGGACAGTCTACTAGAGGCAGCTAGGTGGCAAAATAGATGGAGTGCTAGGCCTGGAATCAAGAAGACCTGAGTTCAAATCCTGATTCAGACACTTCTTAGCAGTGTGACCCTGGGCAAGTCATTTGATATGTTGCCCTCCGTGTTCTCATCTGTTAAAGGGAGATGATAATAGTACCTTCCTGCCAGGGTTCTTGCCAGAAGTACTTTGCAAATCTTGGAGCATTATATAAATTATCACCATCATCATTGTTGCCATTATAGCCCAGAGGAACTGGAACCTCTATTGAAAGGGGAAATACCTAGACTGATGAAATCCTCACTGGGTGAAGGACTAAAGGATAAGTTTAATAATAGCAATAAGTTTGCTTTCTTCCTCCTTTGGCTTTCCCGAGATTTCACAGCAGGTTATGGATGTTGGGCTGCTTAACAGTTTTTGTTTTGTTTTGGTTTTTGTTTTTGTTTTTAGTGAGGCAATTGGGGTTAAGTGACTTGCCCAGGGTCACACAGCTAGTGAGTGTTAAGTGTCTGAGGCCAGATTTGAACTCAGGTACTCCTGACTCCAGGGCCGGTGCTCTATCCACTGAGCCATCTAGCTGCCCCTGCTTAACAGTTTTTGCAGAATAAGTTAACCTATTTGTCTGTTATTGATACCTACGTGTTTTCTCTCCCCTACTGCAATTGAGTCTTGGCTCCTTGAGGGAACAGAGGGATGTGTGCAGGAGCGTGCGTATTATTTTTCTCTCTCTGAAAGTCTGGCCCAGAACTCTGCCCACAGTGGGTGCTTTTAAAATTTAGATATCTGCATTAAGTGGTAACAACCACCACCGATGTAAAATCTCTGCTAGTCCCATCTTCCCTGTGGAGGAATAACGAGTCTTACCATGTTGAAGCCAAGCAGCTTTTGCAATAGCCCGCTCCAAAGCTGAGTATCATAAACCTTGTATTCCAAACAAAGTTCAGTCACCAATCTCACAGCCTAAAGCCAAAGAATAGGAATCCTGTTATCAGTCAGACATTCATTAAGCTCTGTGCCAAGCCCTGGGGTCACAAAGACAAAAGTGGAACGGTCCTTGCCCTCAGAGAACTTATGTTCTATCATCGTGTCACTTTAGCCCCTCCCTCGCTACTGCTGCTGCTGATATACAGACTCCAGAACAGAAGCCTTGTCCTAAGGACCCAACTCCTGCCCTGACTGGTGAGAGCCTCCCTCACGCGGCACCTGCATGGAGACAAACCCAGCCACACTATCCTTTACTTGCCCCCATCTTTTCACCAACTGCACCTGCGTCTTTCTGTTCTAGAACCATCATCGAATCAGTGCTACCACTGCTCCGGGAAAGGGTGTGTCCACCCACTCCCAAATGGCTGCAGGAACCATCCTGGTAACTTTGCAGATCTCCGCCCCCCCCCCCTCCAAACATGTGCTGTCCCCTCCCCTGCTCCGATGTGTTGTTTCCCCCATTCAAATCAAAGCTCTTTGGGGGGCAGGGACTGGATCATATTTGCTGGGCAAAAAGCAAGCATTTAATAAAAGCTTCTTTATTCATTGGTCCACTGAAAAATCAGAGGGAATTTTGACTAACATGAAAAGCAACTGAAGATGGGTGTACGTTGGCACTAATTTTATTTTTGTACATCAATTGCCTCCAAAAAGTCCTTAACCTATAATGAAGGAGAAAATATGGTGGGTTCCAATAAATCCATGGAAGACTCTTCCCATCACTCCCTTTTAGCCCCAGAAAGAGAGTTTTAAATTTACCCCATTGAATGGAATCACATACCAAAGGCTCATGACTATGGTTTTTCCACAGGCCCTTAATCATTCCTTCTTTAGGACTGTTGTGAAAAGATTCGTATGTGAGAGGGATGTTCAGCATTTCAAATGCAGCCAGGAAAGTGATGCATTGCAGAAAACACCTGCAAAAAGACAAGTAAATAAATAAAGGAAGTATCTGGAGGGATAGAGTTTTAGTAGTTATCTCCAAATGAAAAATTCTTCCCATCACACTTAAATGTCTTCAGAGAAAATACTCACCATTTGAGAAAAGTGTAGATTAAATAATTTGCTGTAACATTATAAAGAACTGGAATATTCTTTAAAAAATTGCTTTTGTTTCTAAAAACATTTTAGACAATAAGTTATACATAAGCATCTGGTGGCAAAGAAGGCTAACCATTAGTGAGGGTGTTTTAAGAGATTTTGTTGTTGTTGTTTACTTGTTTCAGTCTGACTCTTTGAGACCCCATTTGGGGTCTTCTTGGCAAAGATACTGGAGTGGTTTGCCATGTCCTTCTTCCTCTCATTTTACAGATGAGGAAGGTGAGGCCAACAGGGTTAAGTGACTTGCCCAGGGTCACACGACTATGTAGTGTTTGGGGCCACATTTGAACTCAGGTCTTTCTGACTCCAGGCCTGGTGCCTGAGGATGCACTATGACACCACCTAGCTGCCCTAGAAAGAGATTTTTAGTTTTTTGTTAATGGTAGAATCATACCCTCAAATGATTAATCACGTTTAGTAACATTTATTAATTCTTAAAGACAAGAATGTATTAAAATGAATTAAGTTTCATTGATTACTTAGGGAGTCACAACCATTCATGTTTCTGCTACAAATTTAATTGCACTTACTTTACTTCCTCAAAAGGTTTTTTGAAGAGAGACTCGATGGTTTCTCTGTCTGCCAAACATAAGAGACAGTGAAGAGCTCGTCTTCTATAGGCAAATGTCAACTGATCTACAGGACGAGGCTGAAAACCAAGAAGAGTTTGGGGAATCTATAGACTCATGCCTGATGCAAGTAAATGTCACCCACTCAGACTTAGATAACAAACGGTCCAAGCAGGGCCCAAAGACTAGGAGACCCCACCACAACCATAGCCCAGGCTCTTGGACAAAGCAGATTTCCTTCTGTCCTTCACTGTATACCATCTGTCAGCCCTGCCGATGGGCAGTGGTGTGCACCACCCCAACATGCAATGTACCAGGGATGTGGGTAGAAAATGCAACTGGAGTGGAGACAGATAGCAGCCCACAATCAGCAACGATGCTTTATCATGTGCCTTATTCATATTGTTTATAATGTATGACTTGCTTTCCAGAAATCCAGCGGTAAGCAATGACTTCATCATGAGTCATAGAGATTTCTGAAAGAAATCAAATCTAAAAATGTGGGGAGAAAAGCATGCCATGAGGAAAGGGTGAAGAAACAGGGACCACCTAGCCTGAAGAGAAGAAAATGGGGCAAAAAGGCTGCCCCTGAGCACCTGAAGGGTTGTCAGGGAGAAGAGGGAGTCACCTGGCTCAGGCATAACAGCTCAAAGTGGCCGAGAGATGAAATTCAATTCGACACGAGGACATAATTTCTAAAAGTCTAAAAGTGGATGGACTACCTCGGGAGGCAAGGGGCACCCCCTCAATGGAAGTTTTCAAGCACAGGCGGGAGGACCCCTTGTTCAGCATGTCATAGAGGAGCGTGCTTTTCAGATCACGGGCTAGACCCGATGACCTCTAAAGCTGATCCACCCTGAGATCTTAAGATTCAAGCATGAGAGGCGAAAGTGGGTTTTTGTCACAAGTGTATGTAAACTTACAGATACTGAAGATGTTGCCACCAAAAATAACATTCTTGTACTATAATCAATTGGACGTATTTGGAGAAGATAGAGAACTCTGCAAATGACAAAGAGGAAAAAATCCATTTACATTTAAAATAAATGATAAGATGCTATGAGATCATAAATAATATGAGACTTCAATTTCCATTAAAAAGTGATGACTTCAATTATTTGTAATTATCTGTTTATTTTTATATAAAAAGCATATATATACACACATACACACACACACCTTAAGTAGAACAATCCAATAATGGCACAAAGAAAACTTGTTTAATGATGTTAAAAAGGGAAAGCAAACAAGGACGCTCCTGGGCCCAAATGGCTTTGGCCCCTTGTGTAGCCTCACTGACCCTTGTGATAAAGCAGGAAACTGTACTTTTTCCCTGTGCCCACGGGCAAAAGGAAACCAGCCCACACCATCAAGGAGCTCACATTCAACCAGGAGAGACAATCTGTACATACAGATGCAAAATGAATGGAAAGTAGTTTAGGGAGGGTGGGTACTAGGGGGAAAACTAGGAAAGCCTGCATGCAGAGGGTCATCAAAGCATCTTAAAAAAAATAATAACATGCGGAATAGAGCAGAAAGAAGAAAAGAATTATAGTCATGCAAGATAGTTTTAAACTTTATATATTGAGCTTATTATATTTTGGGGGTGGGGGGAGGGGGCAATGAGGGCCAAGTGGCTTGCCCAGGGTCACACAGCTAGTAAGTGCCAAGTGTCTGAGGCCACATTTGAACTCAGGTCTTCCTGAATCCAGGGCCAGTGCTTTATCCACTGTGCCACCTAGCTGCTCCCTTGCTTTTCTTTTCTTTTTTGTTTTTTGGGGTTTTTTTTTTTTTGGCAGGGCAATGAGGGTTAAGTGACTTGCCCAGGGTCACACAGCTAGTTAAGTGTCAAGTGTTTGAGGCTGGATTTGAACTCAGGTCTTCCTGAATCCAGGGCTGGTGCTTTATCCACTGCGCCACCTAGCTGCCCCCTTGCTTTTCTTTTAAAATATACAATAAGGGTACCCTCATTGCCCTACCAACAACAACAACAACAAAAAGCTAACAAATAAATAAAAGAAAAGCAAACTGTACATACCAGAGATTTGTAATCTCAACCCTTTTTTTCCTATTACACTATGAATAAAACAATTTTTTTTAAAGGAGTGCTTGAAACTGAGATGAAGAGGGAGAAGACTGTGGGCCTAAGGGACAGCCAATAGGAAAGCGCACAGAACTGTGGGAAAAAGAAAATGAGACCACACTGTGTAGGAAGGGAAATAAGGTATAATACAGCTGGAAAAGTGGATTGCATTGGGCTGGGAAATGCCAGAGGAGTTAAATTTATCTCACAGAAGCAGCAGGGAGCCACTGAAGTTTGAGTAGTAGGGGATGATGTGCTCACACTTCAGCAGCTGTGTGTAGGATACAATGGAGTGGGGAGGAATCTGAGGCAGGGGCACCAATTTGGAGGCTATCACAATAGTCCAGGCTGGAGGTGAGGAGGGCCTGGACTCTGTGTAGTGGCTGTGCTGTGAGTAGAGAGGAGAAAGTCTTGAGATGTTGTTGGGGTGGAAATAACCAAATTTCACAATCAAACGGACACGTGGGATAAGGAAGAGTGAGGAGTCTTAGATGATGGTGCCCTTGACAGAAATAGGACTGAAAGAGGGTGGAGTTTCCACGGATGGGTGGCTGATGCATTCTGCTTTGGGCAGATAACATATGAGATACCTATGGGACATCCAGTTCAACTGTTTAACAGGAGGGGATAAAGCTCAAGAGGGAGAATAGCGTTAGTTAAGGTTACAAGAGTAATGTGCACAGAGATGACCATTTCACCCATGGGGGCTGATGGAGTCATCAACAAGAGAGAGAAGAGGGGACTCTGGACAGAGCCTTGAGATACACCCAAAGTCAAGGAGTCATGACATGGATGATGGTCACCAAAGGTAAGGATGAACAAGTAGACATTGGACAAGAGGAGATGAGATCCCTTTTCACTATCCCCACTCTAGTCAATAAACTTGAGGGTCTCCCTGTTGTTTCTGCAATCTTATCAAAATAAGAATACTAGGAGAGAGGAGTTTCACAAACATCCAGAGAGGCGGAGACAGGTTATCTGGGAAGAAAGAGTGGTCACAGTGGCAGATGCTGCAGAGAGGTCAGGAAGGATGAGGGCTGAGAAAGGCCATTAGATTTGGCAAGTTAAGAGATCTCTGACTTTAGAGAGAGCAGTTTCAGTTGAGTGATGGGGTTGGAAGACAGATCACAAAGGGTCAAGAGGCCATCGAATGGGAAAGAAGTGGAAACAATTAGCGTAGACAGCTTTTTCTAGGAGCTGGGCTGACAAGGGAAGGAGAGACCTAAGAGCCGGGGGAGATGGCAGGGTCTAGTGGGATGAGGAGACACTTGGGCAGATTTGAAGGCAGCAGGGAAAGAAACAGCAGATGGAAGGATGTGGAAAGGGAATGACTGTGGGGAAAACCTGCCAGAGAAGCCCAGAGGGCATGGGGTCAGGTACACAAACACAAGGTTGGCCTTAACAAGATGAGCTAGGCTGATGGGTGAGGCAGGATATGGAATGGCTGAAAGGGATGGCACGGCACTGAGGTTTCTGGGAAGAAACCAGTGGAAGAGAGACTGAAGATAAAAGAAGGGACAATTGAGGGACAATTCTAAAGACGCTCCCTCCTCATTTCTGCCCCTCAGAATCCCTGGTTCCCTTAAGGCTCAGCTCAAATACCTCATCTGGAGGTCTTCCTGGGTCCACCCCCTCAGCTTCCATCCACTATGTGCAGAGCAATTTATGTAGAATTTGTTTTCCTCATTAGAATGTGAGTTCGTGGAGAGCAGGTACTATTTATTTTTGCTTTTTCTTTGGACCCCCAGCACAAAGCAGAGTACCTAGCACGGAGTACTGCTCAATAAATGCCCAGTAATTGACTTATTGCCAGAGAAGACAGGAAGGGATTCATGGTCATCAACTGGGGAATGGCTTAACAAATTGTGGTATGTGATGTAATGACACTGAGCCATAACAGATGATGAATATGAAGAACTACCATATTTGAGGGCTGAAAGGGACATCACTGGACTTCTGGTCCAACTGACAGAATTCAGAACAACATGGGAAGACTTGTATGAACTGATGCAGAGTGAAGTGAGCAGAACCAGGAGAACAACATGCACAATGACTTCAACAATATAAATGAAAAGAACAAAAATGAAGCAACACTATATGATTAGGATGACAAGTTTTGTCCCAAAGAGAAAAGAAAATGCAGCGCCCCCCCCCCCCCGCCCCTTCTTTGGTGGTGGTGAGGGTGGGGAAGACATGGGTCTGCAACCGTGCATGTACTATCAGACTCTGCTGACATATAGGTTAGCTTTCTTAAACTACTTTTTTCTCACTGTCTTTTTAATCTATGTAAATAGGACGGTTCCCTGGATGAGCGAGGAGGAATGTATTCAGAAATGAAGACAATAGAAATAGAAAATATATTGATAAGATATTTTAAAAGATGCTTGAGTTTTGCACTGCAAATTAATGGTAAACAACCACTATCTGCTGAGTATTATCAAATAATGAATCAATGAAATGGACCTAGGGGAAAAAAAGATTCCTGCATGAGCTGTACCAAGAACCTCTCAGTGACGAATCATTAACTCATTCTGTACTCAAACTCTCCAAGATCTGGACTTGGTGTCAAATGGTAGTGTAGACACAACTAAAACATTTATTTTTGTAAAACTGTCTTCTGTAAGTTAAGAAAATGAGAGTACCTTTGGAGGGCTTCATCTCCTTGGATATTAAAGAATTCTGAAGGCATCTTTAAAAGTAAAAAAAAAAAATTTTAATTAAAAAAATCAAATAATGACATACCCAAGAAATCCCTTAGTTTGGATAGGTATAGCTCCATTCAGGAAAGCCAAATTAAATCCCAGCTTTGCTTTATGAAAGGATTCTTCTCTCTCCAGTAGGCCTCACCAAAGGATTAATGTCAATATGATGCCCTTTTCTTTTCTTTCTTTTTTTTGCCTTTTATTTTGTTTATAGTTTTGGGTTCCAATTTTTATCCCTCTTTCCTTCCCTCCCCTCCTCCTTCCCTGAGGCAGCAAACAATCAGATACAGGTTATACATGTATGATTAATGCATTGCCCTCTTAATGAATTTAAAGTACAAGTGAAATGCAGTTTCTCAGGTTCTCTAAATGCCAGTGACAGAGTTAGTGGCAGGCAGGGTCGGTGGCTAGTGTTTTGATCCTCATCTGTAACCCCCTGTCCTCCCAGAATATCAGCCCTCTAAAGGCAGGGGCTATGTCATTTTGTTTCCATATCTCCAGTGCCAAGCCCAGTGGCTCATACATTGCAGGCTCTTACTGAATGTTTGCTGAACCTTGAGGGAGAAAGTACTTTTGTTCACCCTGGATCTGTCATTTCACTGGCATAGGGCAATCCTGGTGAAGAAACTTCCTCTACCAAAGCAGGTGAGGCCTCTCTGCAATTTATATAATCCTAGGAGAGCTTGGAGTGGGGGATGGGGGTGAGGGAGGACTGGAAGTCTTGCCCAGAATGTGTAGGGGCCTCTAGACCGAAGCTGGCTCTCTCCATTGCTCCATCCTGTCTCTTTTAAGGAATCCTATTTATGTATAACCACAGACTTTAAAGACTATGCTGCTTGCTCCCAGTACAAACAGCTCTTAAGGATGCTTGCCACTAAGGTCTACCTTCAAATTCTAAAGAAATAATGAAGAAAAAAGCCCCACCAATATTGGAATAGCAAATCCTATCCTGAACTGGAAATATTTCTCAAGTCTTCTTTTATGAAAAAGAAGAAAAATCACACGTCGGAAATTCTTAATCCTAAGAACTTAAACCGCCTAAAAAAAATAGCATTGTAAAGAGAAAAAACCCCAAAGCACATAAAAATCTGTCAGGCAACAAAAATCGCCCTATTCAAACCTTTTAGGTGTGAGACTTGAAGACAGCACAGGAGTCTCAAAGAAGGTAATCCCCCATGTAGGGAGGGCTCTTTTCCTTTTTGTGAGAGGTTGTCAGGTGGCAAGAGGAAGGGCTAGATATTGGACTGCCCACATGCCACAATGGCATCTTTAAGACATCAAGAGGATGCCAGGAAGGGCCCAGGCCTGTGGGGTGGCTCCCCTGTGACAAACTCATGTGAGGCCATGGACAAGAGGCTCACAAGAGGGAAGACCGGGATGGGCTGCAGTCTGTGCCTTTGGAAAGCATGTGCACAGTGAAGCACAGGCATGGGGGCAGAGGTCATGAGTTTCCAAGCTTACAACAGCAGCCCCCTGGGGCAGTCATTAGTGACTCACTTCATTGGTTTGTGTTGTCGGACATAACCATTTTTCAAGAAGCGCGTCCCAGATTTTTTCCAAATCCAAGTTGTTCATTTCAGCTATTTCCTTGGCTGCTGCGTGAATATCTACAGGCACACAAGAGAAAGTGAATTTTGAGCCATTGCTTTAAACACAAGAGTGGGGAGGCCAAGCAGCCTCGTCTTGTGGCAGCCCTCACCAGGGTGGTCTTGGCCAGCTGGCCCCTGGTTCCTTAGCGGGATGCTGCTGTGCTCGTACAGACTGGCGATGAGCTGTGCGGGCTTCCCCAGCAGCCTCAGGTACTCTGGAGCGTTCAGGCGGCGTGTGATAAGCACAGTCTCAGTGCCTGACCTCTGGTACTGCAGGCTCAGCTGCTTCAGCAAGGCTTCAGCTTTGTCATGGGTTTCATCCTTTCAAAAAAAAAAAAAGTCACTCAGCAAAAGGCAATCCTGTATTAGGGAGAAGAAGTGATGTTTAGAGAGTACATGAAAAGTCACTGCATGCTTTCCCCACACTGCCTCTGCACTCACTGGAGGGGATGCAAATGTCACTCTCCACATTGTACAGATGAGCCCATCTCTGATTGGTTCCAGGCCCACTACTCCTTCCACCAATCCACGTGGTCCCTTCTGAGGCGTGCTCACTGAAGCCTGGAGGGCCTTCCTAGTAAGCAGCCCCTCTCTGGGCCATCTACTGGCTCTAGTCCCTTCCCTGACTCACAGGCAGGTGCTGAGGCTCCTGAACAAACCAAAGATCTCCCATCAATGGGGAGCTCTTTTTTTATTGGTCTATTGATTTGTCTGTTAGTCTGAACCTGCAACACTTCATGGGTAGAGGACACTCCAAAGCAGGAATTCCCTTTATTGGCATAGGGCAACAACTGGTCTGTACGTCAGTCTATTGGTGAGTTGGCTGGGGCATTGAGTGGTTGAAGGGCTTCCTCACGGCCTGTAGCCACCACACGTCAGAGGAAGAACTTTCTGACCTGAAGGCAGTCTGGCCACCATGACACACTGAGAGCTCTCGGAAGGCACTTTAAGCAAGCACAGCAAACACACAAGACAGAAATAACATCCAAAGGACCCACCTGGGATGGAATATTCTTTAGCCATTTCTCAGCCAAATACAGGCAAAATTTCAATGTAGTTATCTTGTAGAAACCTAAGAAAGGGGAGAAATTCACCTTGTCTCAAATGATCCTTTTTGAGTTAAGCAAGGAAGTAGCATTTCCAGTTTAATTCATTTACATATCTGATTTCTTTTTATCTTGCATAAATTACCTACAAAATGCCCTTGAAGAGTATGAAGAGTCTTTTGCATTTTTCTAGCTTAGCCAAGGGAATTTTTACTTGTAGCCACGAGGAGAGCCCCGGACCAAGAACACCCACAAAAGCAAGTCTCATAACCCTGCTCTCTAATCATGGAGAACGGCTGATGGATTTATGGTATTGAGGTGGGGTCGTACAGGACTGAAGACAAATGGGTGAGTACAGCTGGGATTGGAAGGCACAAAGTTGGAAGATTGATGATGGTATAATTAGCAAGGGGCACAGTGACCATGTTCTGATTAGAACAAATATTGAGATCTGACTAGGTACATTTCATTGTTTTGCCTAGAAATGGCATACTTTCCCAGGGGAACGCGTCTCCCCATGGCTTCTTTAGAATAGCAACACCTAGTCTATCCAGTTTAGAACTGGTTTTTGTAGGAAAGGCAAGATTTTTAGAAGCATAACCAAATAAGACAGAACTGAGACCTTGATTCTACACCCAGAGACCTACATCTATTCAGCCAACATTTCAATGCCCCAAGGATTTGGGAGAATGACTTCAATACCCCCAAATTCCTACCTTCTGGAATGTCCTGAGCAAAGTTCACGGCCACAGCAACAGCCCATTCAGGATTAGCTATGGATAACAAATAGGACTGTAGAGTCTGGCAGATTTTAGCTATTTCCTTGTTATTCAGGGTTGAGCCCTGGGCCTGCACCTGCTTCAGCAACTTTGGCTTTAAGCTTTTTTCAAAGACTTGCTTGGCCGTTGACACATACAAAGAATCCAAAGAAACCTTTAACAATAAAGGACAAGGGCCACAAGTTAACAACAACTATTTACACAAATTATACAAGCAGCACAAAATTCTTGTAGGCAGAACCTGGAGCAGTGCAGGGGGTTAAGAACAGACCTGGCAGGAGTTTGGCCAATTACCTTCATTAGTTTAGCTATCAACAGGAACGTTGGGAACGACTCCTCCCTGAGCTCAGCAGCTAGGAGAGAAATGGAGAAAATGGTGTGGCTGAGAAATCAAGGGATAGTTTTTTCAATTAACACCGAATAAAAGAAACCAGTGAATAACATACAAAGAATCTTCCAGAAGTTCTGCACTTTTCCAAAGAAAATCAGGTGAAAAGGCAGCCGAGTCTGAGCAGCCGAGGACAGGCTCATTGTGTGCTTCATAACGTACTCGTGCTCCAGATTCCCAGGAGGGGATGCTCGTCGATAGGATTTCAAATGCTTCACCAGACTCAAGCCCTGTATGGAAAGAACAGTGGTTGCCTATCAGATGAACAGATATCCATCACCTCCTTTGAAAAATCTCAGCTTCCAAATGGTTAAGCTCCAAGGAAGATTACTGCTCTCACGGAGAATATCATCCCCTTGTCCTTCTTTTACTCCGGGTTGACAATTCCTGGCCCTCATTATCTTAGAACATAAAACAGTCACCCGAGACCAGACACCAGAGCCTTCAAGCATAAGATCCCATCTTTCACAGTGACACCAAGGGGTGTTTCATGGAAACATGCAGCAATTAGTCTGCACGGCAACATTCCCTCAAAGGCTGTGGGTCTATCTCAGACCACAGTGTTTTCCTGAAATCCCTTCTGAACACAGCCCTCCTTCTGGCCTCTTCATGTAATGAATGTCTGTTTATCTTAAGACAGAAGGACATGAGGCTCATCACAAGGTCAACTGCTGGAAGATGAATTTTTAATCTATAGCTATTGTCAAAGACTGTTTACAATAACTGAGGGGAGGGTGCAAATCGTATGGATGGAGGGAGGACCCCTGACAAAATAATGGATACTTGGAGTACTGAAAGACGGGGAAAACAATTTAGGAAAATGTCAGTGATGGACCCACTAAATGTGAAATGTACGTTTAATAGGGAAATGTGTACTTCGTGTACTAGAGAAACTGCCATGAAATTATTAAAGCTTCTGGAGCAGACTCATTTTTGTGAATTTGGGTACACTCAGTACTCCAACCCCAGCTGATACACACATTTCTTCTGATCATTTCTGCCTCATGATCTCACTGGTCAGGTCTAATGGTCTTTCTGTAGCACATGACACTGTTGATCACCCTCTCCTCCCACATTCTCTCCCTCTCTAGTTTTTTTTTAGACTCGGCTCTCTTTGTTTTCTTCCAATCTATCTGATTTCTGCTTTGCCGTTTCCTTTGCTGGAAATCCATCCGGGTCACGCTCATTTGAAGAGGCTCTCTCCAAGGCTCTGTCCTGAGTTTCTTCTTCTCCCTCTGTTACCATACTTGGTGATCTCATCAATTCCCAGAGATATACATTCAGTCCTAGCTTCTCTTATGAGCTGTGGTCACACATTACTACCAACTACCTCTTGGACATTTTTGAAGAGGATGCCCTATAGAAATCTCAAAGCTCAACATGTTGAGGATAAAACCCATCCGTCTTCCAGCTTATGACTATCAGGAGTACTACCATCCTTCCAGTCACCCAGACTCACCACCTCACCACCATGATCAGCTCCTCACCACGGTCACCCCACAAATCTAATCCACTGCCAAATCTTGTTTCGTTTTTACCTTTATCACATCTCTCATATACATTCCCCTATTTCCCCTCACAAAGCCACTACTCATGTTCAGGCCTTTACCACATCTTGCTTGAACAGAGCAATGGCTTTCTCACCTAATTCAAGGCCCCACCCTCAATAAACTCCAGGCGGTTCCCTATTAGCTCCAGGATCAAAAAAGAAGCCCTCTTGGTATTTCAGACTCTCCACACCCTGCCCGCCCCCATCTTTCTAGTCTTCTATACTTTACACTCTCTACAATTTGGGTACACCAGCCTCCTTGTCGTTCATCTCTCTCCTCTCCATGTCTTTCCACTGGCCAGTCCCCATGCCCAGCCCACTCTCCCTTCTCAGTCCGACCTCTTTTTCCAGATTCTTTCAGGACTCAGTCCAATTCTAGGTCCCCCAGTTGCTACCTTGTCCTCTGAAATTACCTTTACATCAACTCTGTACTTATCTTACATGTATCCAGTTCTTTACATGTTCTCTCCCATTAGAAGGTCTTCGTGAAGACAAAAACCGTCCTTGCTTTTCTCTGTGTCCCTTGCATGTTTAGTACTTGGAACATAGAAAGTGCTTGGTAAATGTTCATTGGCTGGGTAATGGATTGACCTGTCCTCTAAAGAAGCCCCACCGCTTGGAGTATAAGGAAGTTAATTTACATTTGGAAAACAATTTAGCAACATTAAATTAAAATGCAAAACACAGGCAGTAAGGATAATCTCTGTAAATACTTCTGAAACTTTTCAAAGGAAAGGCTGCTCAGGAGAAATGTAAAGTCTATCGATCATGATCCAACAGAAACATAACACAGGAGATCAGTTACTGTTTATGTATTCTCTGCTATACCTGATTAATATTGATATTGGTGACCTTTTCATCAGCTTTCTGCATAATTTTCAAGATGACTTCAATAATTTCATAGTCATATGGATCCAACTATTACAAAACAAAGACATAAAGATAGTCACATTGGAGAAGAAGATCAGCTTTCAAAAAAGATATCTGTTCAATCACATTCATTAAAACTGTGGATATACCTATGAAGCACTCTCAAATGCACTCAACTGATTCAAAGTGCTTTTATAAATCTTAAATTGCTGCTAAAAGATGAGAAATCAAAGAATGTGTTTAGTCGCTTTTGTTCAGTTGGGTCCGACTGTTCTTGACCCCTTTTGGCATTTTCTTAACAAAGATATTGGAATAGTTTGCCATTTACATATCTCTAGCTCATTTTACAGATGAGGTAATTGAAGCAAACAGGGTAAAGTGACTTGCCCACAGTCATACAGCTGGTAAATATCTGAGGCCAGATTTGAACTCAGGAAGATGAATCTTCCTGACTTTCAGGCCTGGAGCTCTATTAACTGCCTCGATCAAAGAATAAGTACCCAATATTTCTCAATTCTAAAATCAGCTTTAACAGAACAAAATCTGAATATTAAACAGTAGCTTGAGGTAGAAAACTCTCTTTTTAAAAATATTGAAGCCTTTGATTTTTATGTTATAGTCATTTCCAGATGCAAACACACCCAATGAGAATTCCCACTGTAACACAAAAAACATTAAGCAATCTCATCTGACCAGCACATGCAACATTAGTACCCACTGTGCTCTACTTCACCAACAAAAGAATGAAGGTGCCTTTCCTTCCCTCCTGGGCCAACAGGAGTTATTACAACTGCAAACCACTGCCTTCATTTTAGTGTTCTTTTTGTTGAGGTTATTAAATAGTTCTCTGGAAATGGCTTACTTCACTGTGCATCAGTTCAGACAGGTCCTCCCATCGTTCTCTAAATCCCATCTGTCTTTGCTTAGGGTGCTAACATTATTCTATTGCATTCATTTACTACAACAAATTGGTCACCATTCCCTGTGCAAGGGGCACCCACTTATTTCTAGGTTTTTGCTACCACAAAAAGTATCCATGCATAACAGACCTTCCTTTCTGTCCTTGACCACCTTGAGGCATATGCCCATTAATCTCGGGATCAAAAGAATAGGAACAGTTTAGTGGTATTTCTTACCTAAATTCCAAACTGACTTCCTGATTGGTTGGACCAATTCATACTATCATCAATACTGGATTAGCATTCCTGTCTCTGCAGATTCTCCAATACTATTTCCATCTTTTGTTTTGTTTTTGTTTGCTTTTTAAAAGACGGTTTCAGGCTAATGATGAATCATACTATTCACCTCCAGAGGAAGGACTGATATAGATTGAATACACACTAAAACATGCTATTTTTCACTTACTTTCAATTTTTTTCTTTTATTCAAGTCTTCTTATACAAAATGACTAATATGGTAATGTTTTACATAATTGAACATGTATAACTTCTATCTGATTGCTTACAGCCTCAGGGAGGGGAGAGGGAAGGAGGGATAGAATTCGGAATTCAAAACTTTAAATAAAAATGTTACTTTAAAAAAAAGATGGTTTCAAGATAACCAAAAATCTGGGAAGAGTAACACCCATGCTTTAAATCAAATAACTGTGTGAGATACTTGGTTAAAGTTAAAAAGATTTGATTTCTTCTATTTATTATGAGGAATTTGTAAGAAAATGATTAAATGACCACTCCTTGAAAGTAGCAAAGCTAGATATTTGGGACTTGCAGGCATGATTCTCAGAAAGGTTCTCATTACTCTTTTAAAGATCAGAATAAGAAATTACAGGGTAGTGAGAGTTACTTAGGCGAATGTCTAATCTCTAGGAGAGAAAAGGGAAGCAGCTGCTATGAGCTACATCTGCTTTCTCTCTACTGACACCATGTGGATCCCTGAGTGGCAGCAAATACCCTATAAAAAGCAGCATGTTCAGTAGTTTAATGCTAGGGTGTTAACAGTTCCCACCAACAGTCTCCGACTGATGTTTAAATAAATCTCTGGGTTCTTTTCGGCCCTGCTTGGCTTGTTTGTGTCATCCCCAACTCCCCATTCTCTCACATCCTCCATATCCAATCTATTGTCAATTTCATAGCTCCTACCTCCATGCCTCTCCTACACACCCCTCTCGCCTGCTCACACTGTCGTCTCTGGTGCCGGGCCTCATCACCTCATGCCTGGACTACTGCAGTAGCTGCAGGTGGATCTGCCTGCCTCCAGCCTCTCCCCACTCCAGTCCCTCCTCCAAACAGTTGCCACAGTCATTTTCCTAAAGTGTAGGTCGGATCATGTCATTTCCTTCTTCAGTAAGCTCCAGTGGCTCCCTGTCCATCTGGGATCATGTAGGAAGTCCTCTATTTAGCACTGAAGGCCCTTCACAAGGTGGCTTCTTCCTGGACCTTTCTAGTCATCCCATACCTCACCACTCCCCTCCATGATCCAGCCACACTGGCCCACCTGCTATTACTTGTACATGATGTTCCTTTGCACAGGCTGGTCCCCCTAAAGTCACTTGA